>NC_136415.1:268872678-269282678 GCF_051521515.1 Lactuca serriola
CCCTAATGTACTCCTAGCACTTGAATCAAAGTGTTATCCATGTTTTAGGGTGTCTTTATTTGAGTAATTAGTTGTTAATTGACTAACTGGTGACATATATGTGTCAATATATGTTAAATAGGATCCGTGTGTGTGCTCAAGTCTTCACTTGACACTTAGCATCCTATACCATCCGTTCATCCAAACCACTCACTACAGGTGAGTTCATACTCCTTGATTAACCTTTTATATGTTTTTAAATGCTTTTATTGGGGGGGGGGATACAAGTTGAATTATACTAGTTATTATATCAATCACATGTGATTAATAACTAGTACACAAATGGATTTACTATGCTTTAAACTATTTATGTCAACAAACTGCTTTTAAATCGTTTTACAAATTGACATCAAGTCATCAATTTTATTATTGAACTCTTCAAATGTTTTACAAAACTTCTTTTAAACTTTTATATTGTCAAATGCATGCGTATATATGTATAATTATGTAAGTAATGTTTAAAGGACTTAGGACTGCTAACTCGCTTTAATTCCTTTTCCTTGTTTGGATGTGGCCTTAGGGTATCGGTTATTTGTCCGAAGGTCATCTAAATATTAGTTACATATTATGTAGACATATGTAGACATAAAAGTTCTATCAGTTAGTTCAGCACCTTTGGGTAGCAAAGGCATACCTTCATTCAGTCATATACATACATTACTAGTAACTATACTAGGTATAGTTTGGGAGATACTAATTACTATTCCTAGTACAAGGAATCACACAAGAGTCAGTTCATTCATGAGTCTATACAAATATAATACATACTATATGAAGGAATACTATTACATACTATATGAAGAGATACTATTACATACTATATGAAGAGATACTATTACATACTATATGAAGAGATACTATTACGTACTATAACAAAGAATACTATGACAGAGAATACTAGACAGAGAATACTATAACAGAGAATACTATACAAAGGATACTATAACAGAGAATACTATACATAGAATACTATTACTATAACAAGTATACTATAAAAAGATTCAGAGATAACATAATGTGAGATACTACTTCATGACACATCGACCATTTCGTTATGTCATGTTTTGTAACCAGAATCTTCTGGAGGGAGAGCGTGAGTTTGCATATAAATCTATACTGGATTGACTATCCTACACCTTTGTTGTTCACCACAGTGGGACTTGCAAGTCTATGGGTGCCAAATGTCATTTCTTCTGACGTCTTTCATCGTGTTATAGCCAGATTAGTATGGTAACAATCATATCACATTTCGCCTTAATTAAACCATTGGTTTTAAGGTAGTTATTACTTTAGTGATTAATACAAATAATACTATTGTACACATATACATTTTCCCGTTATTTTCAAATTGTGATCTTCTCACATAAAGGGTAATATGAGGCTATATTTTGATAATAATAGTTATACATGGGAAAAACCTTCATTCTTACAGAGAGGCAAACCTTCAAAACAGTCGGGGCTTGGTAGAAGACTACTTTTTATACTAATAGGAAATATAGGATTTTCTAAGGTTTTCATACTTTTACAAACTTTTTGACTAAACATTTACTATACTTTTCTTTACAATTTTACAAAGCAATGACACAAAAATACTTATGAATTCACCAGCTTAAATGCTGATGTACGCTTTCAGAATAACTTGTATTCTCAGGTCACCAGTAGACAGGTATGATGAGCAGGTTTTGGAGAAGACGGAGCAGTCAAGACTCGTCGTTTATTTTGATTACTTATTATCATGTCTTATTCTATAAAAGAACACTCATGTATTAAAATTTTACTATTTATGCAATGGATGATGTTGTTGCTTGTTTACTATTTTGCACTGTTGTGATACTTTATGTCACACCCCCAAACCAGAATGGCCGAAACATTCGGGGGTGGATGACTTCACGTAGTATCACAACCATTGAATATTGTAAAGAAAGTAACACAACCATCACATATATAATGAAAACGTATGTTGTTGCGTTATACATATTAGCAAAAGAATATTACAATATGATGATAAATGTTCAATAATAAAACATCCTTAGTGTTCCCTTCTTCAAAAGCTGATGGTTACCTGTATTACTGATTCCCTGAGAAATACAAGTTGTTTCGAAAAAGTGTCAACAATTAAGTTGGTGAGTTCATAAGTGTTTTGCATTGAAAAGTATGTCCTTTTTGATAGTAACTCGATGAACGAGGTTTTCAGAAAATCCAATATTTTCTATAAATGATTTGAAAAGGGTTTCCCGTGTTGGAGTGCATTAGTGTTTTCCATGCTTGAATAATAGTGATAAAATTTGTGTTAACAATAAAATGGAAAACTGAAATGCATATATGAATCTCGTAAATCAAACTTGTTTTTATACTTTTATGTGAGTTTTATAACCATGCTATTGACACTGATGGCCTGTAACAACGTTCTTCAGGCGTTGGAACTGTTATGACGTTTGTCACCCCAGGCCTGCCGGCCTAGCTGTAGCTAACAACTTAGGTGTGGGATTGTCAATCCCGTATAGATCTATACACAAGTATCACGCTCTCCCTCCAAGAGATTATGGTATATAATACAGGACTTGAAATGCATACATACGAGTACGTTGAAGTTTGAATGTCTCACATTACTTGGTATAAACAGATATACGATGATAAAGACTTTACTTTATTTGAAAGTATTTCATTTGTCAAGATGTATATGTAAAATGTATGAATAACTTGTTAGCTATGCTCGTTATAGCTTCTCAAAAGTATGTTTCCATTTAGTAAGAATAACTTGGTGATATAATAGCCCTCTAAGCATAAAGATGTTTATAAAAACGATACTTTGACTTATAATGTACTTGTATTCCCCCCATAAAACATGAAAAGAATTGAAAAGTAGGGGTATGAACTCACTCGTTAAGTTTGAAGAGAGAGGCTAGGGTTGAGCAGAACTTCGACCGTGGATGGTTGAGTCGTCGGGCTCTTCGGGAATCTCTGCAGCGTAGATCCTTCTTCGAGGGCTCGAGTGCGGAAACCAAGGTAATAAAATGGTCTCTGGAGCTGGGAGAATATCTGAGGAATTGTGAAGGTGTGCCAAAACTCGAAGCTCATGCCATCTATTTATAGTGCTGGAAGAGTGAGTACGTGGGGTGTAATTTTGGAGTACGCTGGGCGTACTCACGTACGCGGCGCGTACGTCGTTACGCTGGGCGTAATATGGCATCATGGCTTACGACTCCTGGCTAGCTAAGCGTAGCTTGGGCGGGCCGATGGGACTCGACTCTGGGTCTAGTACGCGGGGCGTACTCCCAGAGAACGCGGGGCGTAATCCGGCCTGTCCTCTTCTAAATTCCGTAACTTTCGCGTACGAGCTCCGTTTTTCGTGTTCTTTATATCCACGCGTAGGTGAGATTATTCTCTACAACTTTCATTTAGACTCCGTCGGCTAGTTTTGAATTTATTTTTAATGATATATTTTTAATAGGCCGGGCCTCCTAAAGTTCGTTAAAAATTCATAGGTTCTTTATTCGACGTCGGTTTTCGTTTGTCTTTTTATCGTTTTATTACTACTGAGGAGATCTTCAACTTCCGTTTAGGTGGCGATAGCTAAATAACACTCGATCTTAAATCCGAGTTTTTAGCTCTCTACTACTGTTGTGAAACTTTGAAAATCCGTAACTTCTTCATACGAGGTCCAATTTGGGCGATCTTTTTATGCACGCTCACCTTTCAACGAGATCTACGACTTTTGTTTAGATACTTAAGGCTAAAATGTATTATATTGAGATTTTTCTTTTTATGTCAAATAATGTTTTAACGTCGTGTCGTAAATATATGAGTGGTTATAATTTCTTCAATATAACTCGGTTTTGAGCGTTCCTTATGTTTTTGGAAACCTTGGCATGATATCTAATATTTGATGCAGCCCAACCTTGATACTTGAACGCTTTATTTCCGAGGTTAATTTCGTTGTACTTAGCTTTGGAGTATTACAATGCTTTTGGAAAATATAGGGTTGTCACATCACCCCCCTGTTAAGGGAATTTCGTCCCGAAATTTAACCTAAGATAGAGTTTACAGTTTTAGGAAAAAGATGCGGGTACTTTTGTTTCATCTGATCTTCACGTTCCCAGGTGCACTCAGGTCCTCGCTTGGCGTTCCAGCGGACCTTTATAATGGGTATGCGGCTTTGTTTAGTCCTTTATGCGTCTCTTTGATTGGTAGGAAATGCGCTGACTTAGTTAACCTGTCGACAATTACCCAAATGGTGTCGAGTCCGCTTGTTGTCTTGGGTAATTTTGTTATGAAATCCATGGTTATCCGCTCCCACTTCCATTCGGGTATTTCTGGTTGTTGTAATAAACCCGAGGGCTTCTGGTATTCTACCTTGACTTTGGCACATGTCAGGCATTTGCTCACGTAGGTAGCAATTTCGGCTTTCATGTTTTGCCACCAGTACAACTTCTTGAGGTCGAGATACATCTTATCGGAGCCGGGATGTATGGAGTATCGTGTTTTATGGGCTTCGTCCATAACGATTTCTCTGAATCCACCAGACTTCGGTATCCAAATTCGATCCATGAAATAACGAATCCCGTTGCACTTAGTCTCAAGGTTTTTATCCATTCCCCTTAGGGCTTCTCCTATCACATTTTCGGATTTCAAGGCTTCTATTTGGGCTTCCTTGATTTGCGTGAACAGGTGTGATTGGATCGTCATAGTTAGGGATTTTACTCGGCGACCTGAGTACTCCTTCCGACTGAGTGCATCAGCCACTACATTAGCTTTTCCAGGGTGATATCGAATTTCGCACTCGTAATCACTTAGTAGTTCTACCCATCGTCTCTGTCTCATGTTGAGTTCCTTCTGATTGAGGATATGTTGGAGGCTTTTATGATCAGTGAAGATGGTACATTTTGTGCCGTAGAGATAGTGTCTCCATATCTTCAGAGCGAAGACGACTGCTCCTAGCTCAAGATCATGCGTTGTGTAGTTTGCTTCGTGCGTCTTTAGTTTCCTTGAGGCGTAGGCGATGACCTTCCCTCTTTGCATTAAGACACACCCAAGTCCTTGGTTTGATGCATCACAATAGACCACGAAGTCCTCCGTTCCCTCTGGCAGGGTTAAGATGGGCGCACTACATAAGGCTCGCTTTAGTGTCTGAAATGCGTTGTCTTGTTTTTCTTCCCAGTCGAAGGTCACATTCTTCTGGGTTAGCGTGGTAAGTGGCTTGGCAATCTTTGAAAAGTTCGGTATGAATCTTCGGTAATACCCGGCGAGTCCCAAAAAATGCCGGATTTCTGTAGGGGTTCTTGGAGTAGTCCAATTATCTATTGCCCTTATCTTGGAAGGGTCAACGTGTATTCCTTCTTTGCTTACAACATGTCCTAGGAAATCCACTTCCCGAATCCAAAATTCACATTTGGAAAATTTTGCGTAAAGTTTCTCTGCCCTTAATGTTTCCAGTACTTGGCGGAGATGTTGGCTGTGTTCTTCCTGGTTTCTTGAATAGATGAGTATATCATCTATGAATACGATCACGAATTTATCCAGGAAGGGACGACATACTCAGTTCATTAAGTCCATGAACACTGCTGGAGCATTCGTCAATCCGAAGGGCATTACTACAAATTCGTAGTGACCATAACGTGTTCGGAAAGCCGTTTTGGGGATGTCTCCCTCCAGTACTCGCAGTTGGTGATAACCAGATCTTAGATCGATCTTTGAGAAGTAGCTTGCTCCCTGTAGTTGGTCGAATAGATCGTCTATGCGCGGTAAGGGATATCGGTTCTTGATCGTGAGTTTGTTCAGTTCCCGATAATCGATGCACATGCGAAAAGATCCGTCCTTCTTTTTCACGAATAGGACTGGCGCTCCCCATGGTGAGAAGCTCGGTCTAATGAATCCCTTGCTCAGCAGCTCGTTTAATTGACTGGATAGTTCCTGCATCTCGGCTGGGGCTAAACGGTAAGGTGACTTTGCTACAGGGGTAGCTCCGGGGATTAAGTCGATTCCGAACTCGACTTGACGTTCCGGTGGGATTCCTGGAAGATCTTCTGGGAAAATATCCGGGAAGTTGCAGACTTCCGGAATATCTTTAATGTTTTTCGATTCTCGTTTCTTGTCTACTACGTGGGCTAGAAAGGCATGATATTCCTTACGAAGATACTTTTGTGCTTTAATATAGGAAATGATTTGTAAACTTGAACTAGGTTTGTCGCCATAAATGACAAGAGTTTCGCCGTTTGGCAGGTTTAGGCGAACAGCCCTTTCGTGACAAAGGATATCGGCATGGTGAAGGCTCAACCAGTCCATACCGATGATGACATCGAAACTTCTTATGGAAATGGGCATAAGATCGACTCGAAACAAGCGCTCGTTTAAATTTAGTGTGCACCCTACGTACAAATTGTTTGCGCGTTCTGTTTTACCGTTTGCCATTTCTACAGTGAATATTTTATTGAGTGGTTGGGGTTTTTGATTAAGTAGGTGTTTGAATTTATGACTCACAAAACTTCTCTCCGCACTGCAGTCAAAAAGTATGCATGCATAAGTGTTGTTGAGTAGGAACGTACCCGTAACCACCGTCGGGTCTGCTATTGCTTCATTCTGTCCTACTGCCAGCACTCTCCCCACACCGCCAATATTCCTTTCCTTGGGACAATCCCTCCTGAAGTGTCCAGTCTCTCCGCACCCATAACACGCCCGACTTACTCCAGTGCCAGAAACTTGAGTGATTGGTCGTGCCGGTGCTTTACAGAAACAGGCTGTGTGCCCTTTCCTATCACTGTTCTTGCAGTGCATCTCGCGACAAATACCATGGTGATGGTAGTTGCACTTGCTGCACTTGGGCAGATTCCCCGCATATGGTTTTGTTGGTGCAGAGGTAGCAGGAGTTGTGGTGGGGGTAGTAGCAGCATGAACCGCAACCATTTACTTCTTTGAAGGTTCTTGCGAAGTTTGCCCCTTCCTTTTGTTCAAAAATTTCTTCTTGTTGTTGTTGTTGGCATTGATCTCATTGTTGATGTTCCCTTTGGTTGGTTCAGCCATGATAGCCGTGACTCCTTGACAGACACCATGATCAACAAGAGATTGCGCTAGTTCTTTGGCGCTGGCGAAGGTCAAGGGTCTGGAAGCTAGCACACTTCCTCGAAGTTGGGGTGATAGTCCCCAGATGTATCTCTCGACCTTTTGGCTTTCTAGGGTTAACATTCCTGGGCAAAGTGTTATTAAGTCACTGAACCTGTTGGTATAACCTGCTATATCCGAACCTACCATCGAGAGGTTCCACAGTTCCTGTTCAAGCTTCTGAATCTCGCCTCTTGGGCAGTATTCTCGAAGGAGCATTCTTTTCAGGTTTTCCCAACACATGGAGTTCGCCACCACTAGGGTTAGTGTCTGGACGTGGCCGTTCCACCATGTCAGGGTGCGTTCAGAGAAAGTAAAAGCGGCGAACTTTACTTTGCTTTCTTCAGGACATGCACAGATTTCGAATACAGCTTCCGTTTTCTCTATCCATTGAGATAGAGCCAATACTCCCCCAGTCCCGTATAAGGGAATAGGTTTTCCGTTGGTGAAGTCTTTGTAAGTGCATACCCCTGAACGGCTTTGACCTTGGCCATTTGTAAAACTGTTTGTTCCTCCCCCCGATCCGTTGTTGCTCATTTGAGCCATTGCTGCAGTTACAGCAGCGGTTACAGCAGTCTGGAACATAACGGTGTCCATAATTGGAGGAGGTGGTGGAGGTGGTGTTGAAGTTGAGTTTCTGCGTGTTGATCTACGAGGAGGCATGTTCTGGTAGAGAAAAATAAGAATGAATACTATAAGTTTCTAATGTTTTGACAATCGTGTGTTAATTGTATCTTGTAATTTGTTTTGACTTTAGTTTATGGTTTCAAGGTAGGCATAGAAATTTAAAACTCGTAGTTTTTTGAGAGGTAAGAAATACTTCATATTCATACATATAGGTCACACCTGAGGTGTGTTACATTACATGTTTTTGTTTGGAAAATTTGATCCTCCTAGAGATCTCCGATTACGGATACAACAGGGAAAACAAGGGAAATAAGGGAAAAACTTTTATCCGAAATCCTACTTTATAACAAAATTGTTGGGGCTTGAACAAGTTCTACTTGCGGCGTTTGGAGCTACATTCGGCATCCGACCGTTTGACTCCCATTAGTCGCCTCTCGAGATCTGCTTGTTGTTCCTTCATTTCTCTTATTTCTGCCAGAGCCGTTATCATTTGGTTTTGAAGTGTTCCCGTGTAGATTTGGGTATTCTCATGTAGTCCTTCCAAACGGCGGATGTCAGCGGCGTTACCTTGGGTAGCAGCATTGACCTCGCGAACTCTGGCTGCTTGCCTGTTCGTCTCGTAGTTCTGGGTAGCTATAGCATTCACAATAACAGGAAGTGCTCGATCAGCTGAGCTTCCCCCACTAACATTGTAAAAATCTCGGCACATGCCGAAAGGAGGGCGTACACCTTGTTGGCGGCTCCAGTAGTAGAGGTGACTTCCCCACATGGGAATGGGTCCCGGTTGATATGGTCTGATTTCGGGAGGATGAGGGATGGGAGGGTCGTACACTTCTGGCTCAGAGTCTGTCCCACTAGAAATCTCCTCGATCTCTTCGTCGACCTCGAATTCCTCTCCGACTTCGACTTCGAATTCTCCCTCGATAACCCCTTCGGGTTCTTCCTCGACCTCTTCTTCGATTTCCTCTGGGTCTTCCTCTGGGTCTTCTTCTATCCAACCGTCGTTACCTTGGTTTGGGTAGTAGGGATCTCCTGGTAAATGGAATCCGGCCATTTGTCTGTACTAGGATAGATGTATGAGAACGTTATAAGAAAAGAAATTTCTATCTAACGACTTATTATTTTTAACTATAATTTTTATTGTATAACTATTTTTAATAATACTTCTATATTATTTCAACTTGGCGAAACTAAAATAATTTTGTATTTGGGTAAGTTTTCGGCTTGTTGTCCACTACGACCATTCCTCGATGTACGTTGGTCAAATCCAGGATAAATATAGTTGATCAGGCTATATTTATTCTCGACCTGAATACATACCCCGGGGCTCAATCGTAGTGTCGTAATTTGCCTTAATACTTGTTAGTAAAACTTGTTATGATTCGAGATTAATGCATGCTTTGTAAAAATGTGTATCTTTAAGGGAAAGTATTTTGTTCATGAAAATGTTTCATCAGAGGGTTTTTGGTCCCCTATGCATTTATAGTTTGTATATCGTATGTGGTTCGATATACTTAGTTCACTATAAACAATGCTCTGATACCAATCTGTCACACCCCCAAACCAGAATGGCGGAAACATTCGGGGGTGGATGACTTCACGTAGTATCACAACCATTGAATATTGTAAAGAAAGTAACACAACCATCACATATATAATGAAAACGTATGTTGTTGCGTTATACATATTAGCAAAAGAATATTACAATATGATGATAAATGTTCAATAATAAAACATCCTTAGTGTTCCCTTCTTCAAAAGCTGATGGTTACCTGTATTACTGATTCCCTAAGAAATACAAGTTGTTTCGAAAAAGTGTCAACAATTAAGTTGGTGAGTTCATAAGTGTTTTGCATTGAAAAGTATGTCCTTTTTGATAGTAACTCGATGAACGAGGTTTTCAGAAAATCCAATATTTTCTATAAATGATTTGAAAAGGGTTTCCCGTGTTGGAGTGCATTAGTGTTTTCCATGCTTGAATAATAGTGATAAAATTTGTGTTAACAATAAAATGGAAAACTGAAATGCATATATGAATCTCGTAAATCAAACTTGTTTTTATACTTTTATGTGAGTTTTATAACCATGCTATTGACACTGATGGCCTATAACAACGTTCTTCAGGCGTTGGAACTGTTATGACGTTTGTCACCCCAGGCCTGCCGGCCTAGCTGTAGCTAACAACTTAGGTGTGGGATTGTCAATCCCGTATAGATCTATACACAAGTATCACGCTCTCCCTCCAAGAGATTATGGTATATAATACAGGACTTGAAATGCATACATACGAGTACGTTGAAGTTTGAATGTCTCACATTACTTGGTATAAACAGATATACGATGATAAAGACTTTACTTCATTTGAAAGTATTTCATTTGTCAAGATGTATATGTAAAATGTATGAATAACTTGTTAGTTATGCTCGTTATAGCTTCTCAAAAGTATGTTTCCATTTAGTAAGAATAACTTGGTGATATAATAGCCCTCTAAGCATAAAGATGTTTATAAAAACGATACTTTGACTTATAATGTACTTGTATTCCCCCCCTAAAACATGAAAACAATTGAAAAGTAGGGGTATGAACTCACTCGTTAAGTTTGAAGAGAAAGGCTAGGGTTGAGCAGAACTTCGACCGTGGATGGTTGAGTCGTCGGGCTCTTCGGGAATCTCTGTAGCGTAGATCCTTCGTCGGGGGCTCGAGTGCGGAAACCAAGGTAAGAAAATGGTCTCTGGAGCTGGGAGAATGGCTGAGGAATTGTGAAGGTGTGCCAAAACTCGAAGCTCATGCCATCTATTTATAGTGCTGGAAGAGTGAGTACGCGGGGCGTAATTTTGGAGTACGCTGGGCGTACTCACGTACGCGGCGCGTACGTCGTTACGCTGGGCGTAATATGGCGTCATGGCTTACGACTCCTGGCTAGCTAAGCGTAGCTTGGGCGGGCCGATGGGACTCGACTCTGGGTCTGGTACGCGGGGCGTACTCCCAGAGAACGCGAGGGGTAATCCGGCCTGTCCTCTTCTAAATTCCGTAACTTTCGCATACGAGCTCCGTTTTTCGTGTTCTTTATATCCACGCGTAGGTGAGATTATGCTCTACAACTTTCATTTAGACTCCGTCGGCTAGTTTTGAATTTATTTTTAATGATATATTTTTAATAGGCCGGGCCTCCTAAAGTTCGTTAAAAATTCATAGGTTCTTTATTCGACGTCGGTTTTCGTTTGTCTTTTTATCGTTTTATTACTACTGAGGAGATCTTCAACTTCCGTTTAGGTGGCGATAGCTAAATAACACTCGATCTTAAATCCGAGTTTTTAGCTCTCTACTACTGTTGTGAAACTTTGAAAATCTGTAACTTCTTCATACGAGGTCCAATTTGGGCGATCTTTTTATGCACGCTCACCTTTCAACGAGATCTACGACTTTTGTATAGATACTTAAGGTTAAAATGTATTTTATTGAGATTTTTCTTTTTATGTCAAATAATGTTTTAACGTCGTGTCGTAAATATATGAGTGGTTATAATTTCTTCAATATAACTCGGTTTTGAGCATTCTTTATGTTTTTGGAAACCTTGGCATGATATCTAATATTTGATGCAGCCCAACCTTGATACTTGAACGCTTTATTTTCGAGGTTAATTTCGTTGTACATAGCTTTCGAGTATTACAATGCTTTTAGAAAATATAGGGTTGTCACATCACCTCCTGTTAAGGGAATTTCGTCCCGAAATTTAACCTAAGATAGAGTTTACAGTTTTAGGAAAAAGATGCGGGTACTTTTGTTTCATCTGATCTTCGCGTTCCCAGGTGCATTCAGGTCCTCGCTTGGCGTTCCAGCGGACCTTTACAATGGGTATGCGGCTTTGTTTAGTCCTTTTGATTTCCCGATCCATGATCTCTACTGGTTCCTCCACAAACTGGAGGTTTTCATTTATTGCAATTTCGTCTAGAGGGACGACAAGGGTCTCGTCGGATAAGCACTTCTTTAGATTCGATACGTGAACGGTAGGGTGTACGTTGTGGAGCTCTTGAGGTAGTCTAAGTTTGTAAGCCACTGGACCGATCCTGGCAAGGATCTCGAATGGTCCGATGTATCTAGGGTTCAGTTTTCCACGTTTTCCGAAGCGTATTAAACTTTTCCAAGGCGAGACTTTGAGTAGGACATGGTCTCCAACTTGGAATTCCAAGGGTTTTCGTCTCTTATCTGTGTAACTCTTTTGTCTATCCCTTGATGCTTTTAGACGTTCTCGGATTTGAACAATCTTCTCCGTAGTCTCCCTTATGATTTCTGGCCCAGTGAGCGTGTTGTCAGTTGCTTGCCCTTTTGCTAGTTGTGTGTCCCCCACTTCGGCCCAGCACAAAGGTGACCTGCATTTGCGGCCATAGAGGGCATCGAACGGGGCAGCTTTAATACTGGTGTGGTAGCTATTGTTGTACGAGAACTCGACCAAGGGTAGATGTGTGTCCCATGCTTTGCCAAAATCGATTACGCAAGCTCTCAGCATGTCTTCTAAGGTTTGTATAGTTCTCTCGCTCTGGCCGTCGGTTTGTGGGTGATAAGCGGTACTCATGTCTAGTCTTGTCCCCAAAGCTTTTTGTAGCGACTGCCAGAACCTTGAGGTGAATCTACTATCTCGGTCCGAGATAATGGATATGGGCACACCATGCAGTCATACAATTTCTCTGAGGTATGTCCTTGTTAACTTCTCCAATTTATCCGTCTCTTTGATTGGTAGGAAATGCGCTGACTTAGTTAACCTGTCGACAATTACCCAAATGGTGTCGAGTCCGCTTGTTGTCTTGGGTAATTTTGTTATGAAATCCATGGTTATCCGCTCCCACTTCCATTCGGGTATTTCTGGTTGTTGTAATAAACCCGAGGGCTTCTGGTATTCTACCTTGACTTTGGCACATGTCAGGCATTTGCTCACGTAGGTAGCAATTTCGGCTTTCATGTTTTGCCACCAGTACAACTTCTTGAGGTCGAGATACATCTTATCGGAGCCGGGATGTATGGAGTATCGTGTTTTATGGGCTTCGTCCATAACGATTTCTCTGAATGCACCAAACTTCGGTATCCAAATTCGATCCATGAAATAACGAATCCCGTTGCACTTAGTCTCAAGGTTTTTATCCATTCCCCTTAGGGCTTCTCCTATCACATTTTCGGATTTCAAGGCTTCTATTTGGGCTTCCTTGATTTGCGTGAACAGGTGTGATTGGATCGTCATAGTTAGGGATTTTACTCGGCGACCTGAGTACTCCTTCCGACTGAGTGCATCAGCCACTACATTAGCTTTTCCAGGGTGATATCGAATTTCGCACTCGTAATCACTTAGTAGTTCTACCCATCGTCTCTGTCTCATGTTGAGTTCCTTCTGATTGAGGATATGTTGGAGGCTTTTATGATCAGTGAAGATGGTACATTTTGTGCCGTAGAGATAGTGTCTCCATATCTTCAGAGCGAAGACGACTGCTCCTAGCTCAAGATCATGCGTTGTGTAGTTTGCTCCGTGCGTCTTTAGTTTCCTTGAGGCGTAGGCGATGACCTTCCCTCTTTGCATTAAGACACACCCAAGTCCTTGGTTTGATGCATCACAATAGACCACGAAGTCCTCCGTTCCCTCTGGCAGGGTTAAGATGGGCGCACTACATAAGGCTCGCTTTAGTGTCTGAAATGAGTTGTCTTGTTTTTCTTCCCAGTCGAAGGTCACATTCTTCTGGGTTAGCGTGGTAAGTGGCTTGGCAATCTTTGAAAAGTTCGGTATGAATCTTCGGTAATACCCGGCGAGTCCCAAAAATTGCCGGATTTCTGTAGGGGTTCTTGGAGTAGTCCAATTATCTATTGCCCTTATCTTGGAAGGGTCAACGTGTATTCCTTCTTTGCTTACAACATGTCCTAGGAAATCCACTTCCCGAATCCAAAATTCACATTTGGAAAATTTTGCGTAAAGTTTCTCTGCCCTTAATGTTTCCAGTACTTGGCGGAGATGTTGGCTGTGTTCTTCCTGGTTTCTTGAATAGATGAGTATATCATCTATGAATACGATCACGAATTTATCCAGGAAGGGACGACATACTCAGTTCATTAAGTCCATGAACACTGCTGGAGCATTCGTCAATCCGAAGGGCATTACTACAAATTCGTAGTGACCATAACGTGTTCGGAAAGCCGTTTTGGGGATGTCTCCCTCCAGTACTCGCAGTTGGTGATAACCAGATCTTAGATCGATCTTTGAGAAGTAGCTTGCTCCCTGTAGTTGGTCGAATAGATCGTCTATGCGCGGTAAGGGATATCGGTTCTTGATCGTGAGTTTGTTCAGTTCCCGATAATCGATGCACATGCGAAAAGATCCGTCCTTCTTTTTCACGAATAGGACTGGCGCTCCCCATGGTGAGAAGCTCGGTCTAATGAATCCCTTGCTCAGCAGCTCGTTTAATTGACTGGATAGTTCCTGCATCTCGGCTGGGGCTAAACGGTAAGGTGACTTTGCTACAGGGGTAGCTCCGGGGATTAAGTCGATTCCGAACTCGACTTGACGTTCCGGTGGGATTCCTGGAAGATCTTCTGGGAAAATATCCGGGAAGTTGCAGACTTCCGGAATATCTTTAATGTTTTTCGATTCTCGTTTCTTGTCTACTACGTGGGCTAGAAAGGCATGATATTCCTTACGAAGATACTTTTGTGCTTTAATACAGGAAATGATTTGTAAACTTGAACTAGGTTTGTCGCCATAAATGACAAGAGTTTCGCCGTTTGGCAGGTTTAGGCGAACAACCCTTTCGTGACTAAGGATATCGGCATGGTGAAGGCTCAACCAGTCCATACCGATGATGACATCGAAACTTCTTATGGAAATGGGCATAAGATCGACTCGAAACAAGCGCTCGTTTAAATTTAGTGTGCACCCTACGTACAAATTGTTTGCGTGTTCTGTTTTACCGTTTGCCATTTCTACAGTGAATATTTTATTGAGTGGTTGGGGTTTTTGATTAAGTAGGTGTTTGAATTTATGACTCACAAAACTTCTCTCCGCACCGCAGTCAAAAAGTATGCATGCATAAGTGTTGTTGAGTAGGAATGTACCCGTAACCACCGTCGGGTCTGCTATTGCTTCATTCTGTCCTACTGCCAGCACTCTCCCCACACCGCCAATATTCCTTTCCTTGGGACAATCCCTCCTGAAGTGTCCAGTCTCTCCGCACCCATAACACGCCCGACTTACTCCAGTGCCAGAAACTTGAGTGATTGGTCGTGCCGGTGCTTTACAGAAACAGGCTGTGTGCCCTTTCCTATCACTGTTCTTGCAGTGCATCTCGCGACAAATACCATGGTGATGGTAGTTGCACTTGCTGCACTTGGGCAGATTCCCCGCATATGGTTTTGTTGGTGCAGAGGTAGCAGGAGTTGTGGTGGGGGTAGTAGCAGCATGAACCGCAACCATTTACTTCTTTGAAGGTTCTTGCGAAGTTTGCCCCTTCCTTTTGTTCCAAAATTTCTTCTTGTTGTTGTTGTTGGCATTGATCTCATTGTTGATGTTCCCTTTGGTTGGTTCAGCCATGATAGCCGTGACTCCTTGACAGACACCATGATCAACAAGAGATTGCGCTAGTTCTTTGGCGCTGGTGAAGGTCAAGGGTCTGGAAGCTAGCACACTTCCTCGAAGTTGGGGTGATAGTCCCCAGATGTATCTCTCGACCTTTTGGCTTTCTAGGGTTAACATTCCTGGGCAAAGTGTTATTAAGTCACTGAGCCTGTTGGTATAACCTGCTATATCCGAACCTACCATCGAGAGGTTCCACAGTTCCTGTTCAAGCTTCTGAATCTCGCCTCTTGGGCAGTATTCTCGAAGGAGCATTCTTTTCAGGTTTTCCCAACCCATGGAGTTCGCCACCACTAGGGTTAGTGTCTGGACGTGGCCGTTCCACCATGTCAGGGCGCGTTCAGAGAAAGTAAAAGCGGCGAACTTTACTTTGCTTTCTTCAGGACATGCACAGATTTCGAATACAGCTTCCGTTTTCTCTATCCATTGAGATAGAGCCAATACTCCCCCCAGTCCCGTATAAGGGAATAGGTTTTCCATTGGTGAAGTCTTTGTAAGTGCATACCCCTGAACGGCTTTGACCTTGGCCATTTGTAAAACTGTTTGTTCCTCCCCCCGATCCGTTGTTGCTCATTTGAGCCATTGCTGCAGTTACAGCAGTGGTTACAGCAGTCTGGAACATAACGGTGTCCATAATTGGAGGAGGTGGTGGAGGTGGTGTTGAAGTTGAGTTTCTGCGTGTTGATCTATGAGGAGGCATGTTCTGGTAGAGAAAAATAAGAATGAATACTATAAGTTTCTAATGTTTTGACAATCGTGTGTTAGTTGTATCTTGTAATTTGTTTTGACTTTAGTTTATGGTTTCAAGGTAGGCATAGAAATTTAAAACTCGTAATTTTTTGAGAGGTAAGAAATACTTCATATTCATACATATAGGTCACACCTGAGGTGTGTTACATTACATGTTTTTGTTTGGAAAATTTGATCCTCCTAGAGATCTCCGATTACGGATACAACAGGGAAAACAAGGGAAATAAGGGAAAAACTTTTATCCGAAATCCTACTTTATAACAAAATTGTTGGGGCTTGAACAAGTTCTACTTGCGGCGTTTGAAGCTACATTCGGCATCCGACCGTTTGACTCCCATTAGTCGCCTCTCGAGATCTGCTTGTTGTTCCTTCATTTCTCTTATTTCTGCCAGAGCCGTTATCATTTGGTTTTGAAGTGTTCCCGTGTAGATTTGGGTATTCTCATGTAGTCCTTCCAAACGGCGGATGTCAGCGGCGTTACCTTGGGTAGCAGCATTGACCTCGCGAACTCTGGCTGCTTGCCTATCCGTCTCGTAGTTCTAGGTAGCTATAGCGTTCACAATAACAGGAAGTGCTCGATCAGCTGAGCTTCCCCCACTGACATTGTAAAAATCTCGGCACATGCCGAAAGGAGGGCGTACACCTTGCTGGCGGCTCCAGTAGTAGAGGTGACTTCCCCACATGGGAATGGGTCCCGGTTGATATGGTCT
The DNA here is from genome assembly GCF_051521515.1 of Lactuca serriola. NCBI lineage: Eukaryota > Viridiplantae > Streptophyta > Magnoliopsida > Asterales > Asteraceae > Lactuca > Lactuca serriola. The sequence continues at coordinate 268,889,506 of NC_136415.1, forward strand.
GATTTCGGGAGGATGAGGGATGGGAGGGTCGTACACTTTTGGCTCGGAGTCTGTCCCGCTAGAAATCTCCTCGATCTCTTCGTCGACTTCGAATTCCTCTCCGACTTCGACTTCGAATTCTCCCTCGATAACCCCTTCGGGTTCTTCCTCGACCTCTTCTTCGATTTCCTCTGGGTCTTCCTCCGGGTCTTCTTCTATCCAACCGCCGTTACCTTGGTTTGGGTAGTAGGGATCTCCTGGTAAATGGAATCCGGCCATTTGTCTGTACTAGGATAGATGTATGAGAACGTTATAAGAAAAGAAATTTCTATCTAACGACTTATTATTTTTAACTATAATTTTTATTGTATAACTATTTTTAGTAATACTTCTATATTATTTCAACTTGGCGAAACTAAAATAATTTTGTATTTGGGTAAGTTTTCGGCTTGTTGTCCACTACGACCATTCCTCGACGTACGTTGGTCAAATCCAGGATAAATATAGTTGATCAGGCTATATTTATTCTCGACCTGAATACATACCCCGGGGCTCAATCGTAGTGTCGTAACTTGCCTTAATACTTGTTAGTAAAACTTGTTATGATTCGAGATTAATGCATGCTTTGTAAAAATGTATATCTTTAAGAGAAAGTATTTTGTTCATGAAAATGTTTCATCAGAGGGCTTTTGGTCCCCTTTGCATTTATAGTTTGTATATCGTATGTGGTTCGATATACTTAGTTCACTATAAACAATGCTCTGATACCAATCTGTCACACCCCCAAACCAGAATGGCGGAAACATTCGGGGGTGGATGACTTCACGTAGTATCACAACCATTGAATATTGTAAAGAAAGTAACACAACCATCACATATATAATGAAAACGTATGTTGTTGCGTTATACATATTAGCAAAAGAATATTACAATATGATGATAAATGTTCAATAATAAAACATCCTTAGTGTTCCCTTCTTCAAAAGCTGATGGTTACCTGTGTTACTGGTTCCCTGAGAAATACAAGTTGTTTCGAAAAAGTGTCAACAATTAAGTTGGTGAGTTCATAAGTGTTTTGCATTGAAAAATATGTCCTTTTTGATAGTAACTCGATGAACGAGGTTTTCAGAAAATCCAATATTTTCTATAAATGATTTGAAAAGGGTTTCCCGTGTTGGAGTGCATTAGTGTTTTCCATGCTTGAATAATAGTGATAAAATTTGTGTTAATAATAAATGGAAAACTGAAATGCATATATGAATCTCGTAAATCAAACTTGTTTTTATACTTTTATGTGAGTTTTATAACCATGCTATTGACACTGATGGCATGTAACAACGTTCTTCAGGCGTTGGAACTGTTATGACGTTTGTCACCCCAGGCCTGCCGGCCTAGCTGTAGCTAACAACTTAGGTGTGGGATTGTCAATCCCGTATAGATCTATACACAAGTATCACGCTCTCCCTCCAAGAGATTATGGTATATAATACAGGACTTGAAATGCATACATACGAGTACGTTGAAGTTTGAATGTCTCACATTACTTGGTATAAACAGATATACGATGATAAAGACTTTACTTCATTTGAAAGTATTTCATTTGTCAAAATGTATATGTAAAATGTATGAATAACTTCTTATCTATGCTTGTTATAGCTTCTCAAAAGTATGTTTCCATTTAGTAAGAATAACTTGGTGATATAATAGCCCTCTAAGCATAAAGATGTTTATAAAAACGATACTTTGACTTATAATGTACTTGTATTCCCCCCCTAAAACATGAAAAGAATTGAAAAGTAGGGGTATGAACTCACTCGTTAAGTTTGAAGAGAGAGGCTAGGGTTGACCAGAACTTCGACCGTGGATGGTTGAGTCGTCGGGCTCTTCGGGAATCTCTGCAGCGTAGATCCTTTGTCGGGGGCTCGAGTGCGGAAACCAAGGTATGAAAATGGTCTCTGGAGCTGGGAGAATGGCTGAGGAATTGTGAAGGTGTGCCAAAACTCGAAGCTCATGCCATCTATTTATAGTGCTGGAAGAGTGAGTACGCGGGGCGTAATTTTGGAGTACGCGGCGCGTACGTCGTTACGCTGGGCGTAATATGGCGTCATTGCTTACGACTCCTGGCTAGCTAAGCGTAGATTGGGCGGGCCGATGGGACTCGACTCTGGGTCTAGTACGCGGGGCGTACTCCCAGAGAACGCAGGGCGTAATCCGGCCTGCCCTCTTCTAAAATCCGTAACTTTCGCGTACGAGCTCTGTTTTTCGTGTTCTTTATATCCACGCGTAGGTGAGATTATGCTCTACAACTTTCATTTAGACTCCGTCGGCTAGTTTTGACTTTATTTTTAATGATATATTTTTAATAGGGCGGGCCTCCTAAAGTTCGTTAAAAATTCATAGGTTCTTTATTCGACGTCGGTTTTCGTTTGTCTTTTTATCGTTTTATTACTACTGAGGAGATCTTCAACTTCCGTTTAGGTGGCGATAGCTAAATAACACTCGATCTTAAATCTGAGCTTTTAGCTCTCTACTACTGTTGTGAAACTTTGAAAATCCGTAACTTCTTCATACGAGGTCCAATTTGGGCGATCTTTTTATGCACGCTCACCTTTCAACGAGATCTACGACTTTTGTTTAGATACTTAAGGCTAAAATGTATTTTATTGAGATTTTTCTTTTTATGTCAAATAATGTTTTAACGTCGTGTCGTAAATATATGAGTGGTTATAATTTCTTCAATATAACTCGGTTTTGAGCGTTCTTTATGTTTTTGGAAACCTTGGCATGATATCTAATATTTGATGCAGCCCAACCTTGATACTTGAACGCTTTATTTTCGAGGTTAATTTCGTTGTACTTAGCTTTCGAGTATTACAATGCTTTTGGAAAATATAGGGTTGTCACACTTTACATGACATCCTCCACTCCAGAACATATCCGCCGTTCTTGGTTTTGGGGTGTGACAGGCTCGGATGATGAAGATATGTGAAACCCTACACATGGGACGATGTTTGATGTGCATGAGGAAGGAGTGGAAGAAAAGATAACCGGGAAGTGCTTTGTGACAACATCTTCGCATAAATCTCCAATGACTTCTCAGGTACATTCTCTTTTACAATCTTTTAATATTCCTTTAAGTTCATATGATTCGATTTTATCAGATTTTGATGTAGCCATTACTTATGTTAATGATTTACTTATTTCTACTAGTAATGAGGCTAAGAAGTCAAATACTCAACTCTTAGAAATTCAGAAGGACTTAGATTCGAAGAAAATAAAAATCAAATACTTAGATATACATATCGCAAATTTGATGTGCGATAGGGATAGTCTTATTGCAGATGTTAAGCTTTTGTTAGAACAACGACATATCTATTGTAACTCTGCAAAAAGATTGCATGGAAAATAGACAACTTTGCATCATTCTTCAGACATTAGCAAAGAACAACATAGGAAACTTTTGCTTTTTTTAGCATTCAAGAGGTACAAAATTGATTATATTTCCTATGATTATGAACAAACAACTGCTGATTTTGATAAAATTCCAGATAATAGATATGCGTATGGAATAGTAAAGATTGAAGAATTTTGAATGCTAATGAATTTGATATTATAAACGAAACCTTGACCAAACACAAACAAATTATGATTTTGAAAAGAACTGAGAATTAGAAGACTGATCTTTTAAAACAAACTGATATTGAAGATGATTCTGACAATATTAGTGAAATTGAAGAAAAGGAAGTTATTGAATTGTTCTTAGTTGTCTATCATTAATGTCACTGCAGTGGCTAAAGGCAAAGGAAATTGTAATGATTCTGAGGTTATAATTGACAATGACCAACCTTCAACTTCGAAAGTTGTTGATCATGATCATGTAACTATCGAAAATAGTCAAATAGATAGTGAAGACGATGAAGAAGTGTCAACAGAGACAAATGCTCCAAAAGTTTCGAAAGAAAACATCATACCTCGCATAGTTGAAGATCAAGTGTATAAAGAGACATAGGAATTCGAAAAAGTCATGAAAGAAAAAGGTTCTCACTATCTTGAACCCAACTCTGTGGTTTATCCAAACTTCAAGCGTTCGGATAATGTTGTTTTTCCAAATCAAGTTTTTGTTACAACGGGTAATGGAGAAAGTGTAAAACCCGAAATAAATAAACTGGTTGAAGAGGATAATAAGAAACCTTTAAAGGAAGGATTCTTTTCGAAGCAAAGTACCGTTGAAAACAACCTTACCAAAAACTCTTACACCTTTCAACATCAAAAACCAAGTTGAACTTGGATTGTTAAAACTGACAAATCTAAAGTTGAAAATCAAACAAATGTCAAAATTACTGAAAAATCAAAAAGAGTCTGGGTTGAAAAAACTGAAAAAACAAAAGAAGTTTCAAAGAAAGATGAAGTTATCTTTGAAAATGTCAAAATCAATTCTCAAGCTTTTTTAAAGATCAAGTTAGCAAGGTTTCGAAAGAAAACAAAATTTCGAACAGACAAGCAAGAAAGAAATTTTTTTGGCATAGTATTGAGTCCCGGAAGAAACAAAATGTTTTGCTTAACAAATCTTCTGAAAAGAAAATGTCTAACTATGTTCAGACTTCTTTTGAAAAGAAACTTGTAAATAAGCCAAATCTCACTCAAACTTCAAAATGTTTTTCTCCTAAACATCTCAATATGATTCTTTTATAAACATGGAGTACGTTTCGAAATCAACTTCAAATTCAAATGTTCAAACATCTTATCATGAGAATTATGTGAAAAATAAACAATTAAAGAGTTCTCATAAGAATTCATCAAATAAAAGGTTTTCAACAAATAATTTTTAACGAAGTAATTTTCATTCAAATGAACAAAAGAACTATCATCATGTTTCACATCCAAATCAATTCTTGAACTCTCAAAAGGTTTTTCAAAGAAATAATGTTGGTTATCAAAATTGTTTTCAAAATCGTTATACTTCTCATGTTTCAGCACGGAAATCAACAAGACAATATGAGAAGTTGCAAGTTCATGGACGAAAATTCAAATCTTACAAGCCTGGTCCACCTTCTTTTCCAAATCCACCCTCGAAACATTCAGTAAAATTTTCATTTGTTAAAGGGAAAATAAATGTGAAGAATATCAATCATTGGTTAGAAGGTAAAGGAAAGAGATTTCAATCTGTGAAATTTTCTTAAGACATAATCAAGGAGGAGTATGAGAAGTATTTGGATGAATCTTCGAATAGAAGTTCATCTTCACAAGAGTTGAATACTTCAGTCAAACAATGGAAAGCTCTTCCAAAGGCAACTGTTAATGTAAAACAAAATGAGAAGAAAAAGAAAAAATTCAATGAAGATTTTAAACCAACGAATACTTACTTTTCTGTGCCATGAACTAATGAAGTAGACTTAGTTGATAATCTTAAGTCTAAAGTTTGTCAATGGATTAAGGGATCTTCGTTTCACGGTATCTTTCAAACTAATAACCAAGGAACCAAACAGCGTTGGGGACCTAAATTGTTTCATTAATTGCAGGTTATGAGTCACGAGTAATATGATGATAAATTGTATATTGATAGTGGTTGTTCGCGTCACATGACTAGATGAAAGTAGAATCTTCATGATTATAGGACTTTGGAGAATGTTGGAGTAGTGAAACTTGGCAACAACAAATGCCATGTTCGAGGATATGGAAAAGTCACAAATGGAAATTTCACAATCAACGGAGTTGCATATGTTTAAGGTCTTCAACATAACTTGATCAGTGTTTCACAACTTGTTGTGGGCAGTGTGATTCCGAACATTGAAACAAAGGAAATATTACTCAAATCCAAACATAAAGGAGACATGTTTACTCTTGATATCAATCCAATTGTTAGGATTCCCTCAGTTTTCTTACTTTCAGAAGCTTCGTCTGACGTTAGCTGGCTTTGGCATCAACGATGATCACATTTGAATTTTCGAAATTTAAATAAATTGATGGTACAAGATCTGGTCAGATGTTTTCCTGGTTAAAATTTGATAATGATACTTTGTGTGTAGCTTACGAACAAGGAAAGCAGCACAGACAAGGTCTATGGAATTACTTCACATTGATCTATGTGGACCCTCAACTGTTGAGATACTCAACAAAAAGAGATAAACATTGGTCATTGTTGATGATTTTTCAAGATTCACATGGGTATATTTTCTAAGACTCAAGTCTGAAACAGCTCAATAATTGATCGACTTCATCAAACATATTGAATTAAGTTTGAAGAAAAAGGATCGAATGATCAACAGTGACAATGAATCTGAATTTAAGAATACTATGACAATCGTTTACTTTATGAATCTGCAAGAACCATGCTCACATATGCGAATCTTCCTCAATATCTATGGGCCGAAGCAGTGTCTACAACATGTTTTACTCAAAATCGATCGTTTATCCATCGTCGTTTTAATATCACTCCATATGAAATTATCAACAACCGTAAACCAAACGTTAAATTTTTTCATGTTTTTGGATGCAGGTGCTTTATCATGAATCTCAACGATCATCTTTCAAAGTTTTAGCTAAAAGCTGATGAGGGGATATTTTTGGGATATTCGCACAATTCGGTTATAGGGTGTTAAATAAACGAACAAGAAAAATTGAAGAAACATTTAATCTCACTTATGATGATTATTATGTTAAACAAGTTGATAAAATATTTGAACAAAAACCAACAATGAATGAATCAAATAATGAATCTCAATCTTTGAATTCGTTAGATTTTGATTATGATTTGATTTTTGGTGTTCCGGATCGTGCCATTAATGCCGAAGTTAATGTTGATGATAATCGTGTGCCAGAAGCATCGAAACATTTGGATGATTCCAATCTTACACAGGATAACAATGACTTATTGTCATCAACCAATTCTTTCACAAATAACGAAAGTCTGCCAGATATGACGATTGTTCAAGTTGAGAGGGAGTATACTTTCGAGGGGGAGAGACAAAGAATGAATGTTGATGTTGAGGGGGAGCATCAAAATAATAATCCAATTGTTGAGTGGAAGCAAGTTGGAAATAATACAAAATGTTTTGAATGATCAAATTGATGTTTTTCATGATATTAATGATAATTTTTCAAATGCAGGTGAAGGATCTGGAAATGAAGAAATGTTCGAAGATGCATCATTGGACTTTGATCCAGCATATCCTCTAATGGATAAATGGATTAAAATCCATCCAAAAGAACAAGTTTTAGGTGATCCACATGAAGGAGTACTTACAAGAGCTCAGTTATGTGCAAAGAATGAGGTACTTAATGTAAATCAAGAATTTTGCATGTTCAATGTTTTTATTTCGAAAATTGAACCTAAATCAGTCAAAGATGCTATGGAACATCCTGAATGGGTTGTTTCTATGCAATCTAAACTTGTTGAATTTGAAAGAAACAAGGTATGGAGATTAATTCCCAAACCAAATGATGTTTCAATTGTGGGCTTAACATGGATCTTTAAAACTAAAACTGATAAATATGGGAATGTTGTACAAAATAAAGCTAGGTTTGTAGTTAAAGGTTATTCGCAACAAGAAGGTATAGTCTATGAAGAAACCTTTTCCCCTGTCGCAAGACTCGAGGCTATTCGAATATTTTTAGCCTATGCAGTGCACAAGGATTTTGATGTCTACCAGAAGGATGTAAAATGTGTGTTTCTCAATGGTGAACTTGAAAACACTCTGTATGTTGAAAAACCTCTAGGTTTTATTGACAAAGAACATCTTGATTATTGTTATATCTTAGATAAAGTTGTATATGGGTTAAAATAAGCACCAAGAGCCTGGTATGCAACTCTTACAAATTTCTTAAAATAATCGAAATTTAAACAAGGGCTAGTTGATCCCACTCTCTTTCGAAAGAAAGTTAGGAATCATCTTATTCTTGTTCAAATTTATGTTGACGATATTATTTTTGGCTCAATTGACCCTACGTTGTCAAGAGAATTCGAAAATTTGATGAAAAGTCAATTTGAGATGAGCATGATGGGAAAAATCAACAATTTTCTGGGGTTAAATATTCGTCAAAGCGGAGAAGGAATATTCATCAATCAAGAGAAGTATACAAGAAATCTGCTTGAAAAGTTTGGCATAATGAATAACTCAAAGCATAGAGTACTAATGGCAATTGGAACGAAACTAAGTCCTTCGTTAGATAAACCAGTTGTTGATCTTACATTGTACCGAAGCAAGATAGGTTCGTTACTTTATCTCACATCAAGTCGACCTGATATCATGTTTTCTGTGTGCAATTGTGACAGGTACCAATCAAATCCCAAAGAACCACATATCACTGCAGTCAAGAATACTTTTCGATATCTCAAAGGAACAACTTCGTTAGAATTGTGGTATCCTTTAAAAATAAGATTCTTTATTCAAGCATTTTCAGATGCTGATTTAGGAGGTTGTAATCTTGATCGCAAAAGCAGAAGTAGCGGATGTCAACTGTTAACCACATATCACTGCAGTCAAGAATACTTTTCGATATCTCAAAGGAACAACTTCGTTAGAATTGTGGTATCCTTTAAAAATAAGATTCTTTATTCAAGCATTTTCAGATGCTGATTTAGGAGGTTGTAATCTTGATCGCAAAAGCAGAAGTAGCGGATGTCAACTGTTAGATGGAAAATTGGTGAGCTGGAATCAGAAAATCAAACTTGTGTTTCAATTTCTACAGCAAAAGCAGAGTATGTTGTTGTTGCAGCTTGTACATCACTAATCATATGGATACAAAGTCAATTATGTGACTATGCAATCAACATGAAGAAAATTCCATTATACTGTGATTCTCAAAGTTTCATACGTATTTTCCATAACCCTGTGCAACATTCGAAGTCTAAACGCATAGCTCTTCATTATTATTTTATAAATGATCACGTTGAAGATTGAAACATTGAAGTACACTTTGTAAAGACAACTGATCGGCTTGCTGATATCTTTTCAAAACCTTTAGATGAGAAATCTTTCGTAAGGATCATGCATTAGGAATGTTGGATGCGAATTTTGTTCCTGGACACATTTCGTTAGACTAAGAAGCATTCAAAATGTCGAAAAGTTGTCGATTCAACGATTATTGATCATGATTCAGTGGTTACTGTTCACAGTCAACGCTTCGATATGGTTCGTTTTTGAAAATTGTGCTCACTGGTTTGACAAAAATCTTTCATTAGTTTAGTCATTTCTTAAATTTCGTTAATTTTGTCTTTCAATTCCAGTATCAAAAATACCAAAAAGACTTTTCGTTACTTTTGCATTTTCTTTTCAATTCAAAAACACAAAAAATATATTCATTTTTACCTTTTGTTATTAAAAATTCAAACATACTAAAATGATTTTTCATTATTTTTGTTATTTTCATTCAAAAACTTCAAAAATCTAAAAATATTTCCGTTCCCTTGTTTTTGTTCTCTTTTTAATGTATAGGAATTCACAAAGATTTTAGGTGGTTCATGCATGCTGCTTAAGGGAAAGGTAAGTTTCAAAACTAAGTCCTAGTTAGGATGTAACTAGAAGCATGTTGCAGCATGTAGACCCAAGCCTCCAAGACTAAATGAGTTTCAAAGCCTTAATGAATCTCTCATTCTGAGGATTCTTCTCAATTAGGCTATATTCCCATTAGTCAATCAAATCTTTTGTTTCTTGGTCCAAATCTTTTTCATCCTAAAGTTAAGAGTTTGTTTAAGGGAAAGGTAACTTTCAAATCTTTTGTTTCTTGGTCCAAATCTTTTTCATCCTAAACTTAATCTTCTCATATGAGTTAAGAGTTTGCTACTTGGTCCAAAAATAGCAGAGGTACTTTTGTTTCTTAAACCAGATCTTTTTCATCCTAAAGTTCTTACACATTCACACGCAATGACATATGTCCAATAGATTTCTGGTATCAACCAATCAGGATCTAGAGATATCAAAACTATATGTTTATGATCTAACATCATGAGACCGTAGTGGAAGTAAAACCCAAACTTTCGAAACATAAGGAATTGATAGGGAACTTCGTTCCATGTTTTAATTTAACTTTTGTTTCAGTACCTATTTTCGATACTCAAAAACATATTCTTTCTTTTGTTATAATCTTGATCAAATGTTCAAAACCCATGCCATTTGTTACCAAAGAAGATCCAGGAATACTTTTGGCCAAAGAATATCTTTTCCGATTGAGTATCATTATTAACCTCCGTTACTTGCAAAATTTGTCCAAAGCTTACTTTTCCCTGACTACACTGGTCAAACAAGTAATTTTGTTTACAACTTGTCACTCTTATGTTTAGATATGCGTTGTAACGAAATTTTAAGCCACCTTTGAAAACCTAATAAAAGAAGCCCTTCGATACTTCTCTATAAGTATTCGATTGTAATTCACAAGAAACCACACAAGCTGTTAGTCATCTCTCTTGACGAATAATGAAGTGATCTTTGCCTCGGATCTAACTGCATTCGTGTCAAATATTTTTGACATCACATAACCCAATTTTTTTACTTAGCTTCTTATATTTTTCTCTGGCACACATTTCAGTAACAAAATCATTGAGGTTATGTGTAATACTAACTCATTTTGATGATTTCTCAAGACTGGCACATGCCTTCGCTTTACAACCCACAAGTGAAAGAGCCCAAACTCCATTCCGAAAGTTTCTGACGGTTCTAGTTCTCTTGGGGCAAGTTAACAGCCTATATGATGAGATGTTTGGTGTTCCAACCCGAGTTTTAAGGATAAAGTGATGATCTATTGTTCATGCATGCCTACTTTTCTGACGACTAGTGCAACTTTCAAGGAGACACGTCAGCCTCATTTAATACAGAAACCGCTTCAAATTCAAACTTTCACTCCACTATAAAAAGGGTTTTATAGGATTAATTCCAATTTTATGCCTACTTATAATTCACAAGCAATTTGTTTCTTCATTCTCTCCGATTTCTTCAAGAATTTCAAAACGCTAACAATGTCAACCAATCAATCCCAAACCACTGAAGATATGACCTCTCATCCAATCATGAAGATACAAAGCACCAATTATCAAGTTCTTGGTGATGTTGATGCTTTTCCAGAGGAGTTACGAATGCTCATTGTTGCTCTTCAACATTCGGTGTTATCAATTACTATGTTCCGATCATTTGATGTTCCTCTTACCTCGTTGTCACTTGTTGTTTCAACTGCGACTTACAACAAGACGTTGCAAATTGTTACCTTCCAACTGACGAATGATTAGAAATTCAGGTTATCCAAGAAACTTTTTGCTCAAATTCTGAATATCCCCAATGTTGAACCTTTTTACAAGGTTAACAATGCCCAAAATCATTCACATGTTTAATGTGATGGTTCATCAACCTATAATTGCCAAGATTAGTGATTTAAAGAAATCTGGTTTACCATGTCTTTGGAACTTTATGTTTGGAATATATCTTCGTTTTTTAACTAGAAGAACAGTTAGATTAGACAAGGGCTGATTGGAAGTATATGTTATGGTTGGTGGAATCTACTATGATTTACAAGCGGACTACGCGACTCAGTTATGGAAAGAATTTCTCAAAAGTATTGAGAACACGAATGTTGTTGATGGGATTTTGTGTGCTCGATATTGGAGTTTGTCTACACGAAGGAAGGGGTTCAGGCTTTTGACAGCGATGAGGGTGATATTGATACTTTTCCAACTGTAGCTCGTATTCTTGATGCGATGCTTAAAAAAGTTGATCCTGTCAATCCAATTCTAGTCGAATACATGACAAAAATTAATCCTTCAATTGAAACTGGAAAATTGTTGGATGTTTCAGCCACAGAATCTTTGAAAAAGAAAAGAGGATCCAAGAAGAAAGTTCAGGAGAGTTCCCCTCACACTAGTCCAAAAAAAGTTTCAAAGAAAAATATTAAGGGGGATAAAACTTCGAAGAAACATGATCCACCGATTGTTGTAACAAAATCTGTTGTTCACGAAGAAGAGAAAATTGTTCAAGAGACAAAGGTTGTTGCTTTGAAGTCTGGAGTTCTTAAACGACTGAAGAAAATGGCTTATAAACCTCAAGTGACTAGAAAGGGGATAATTTTTCGTGAAGTTCCAACACTAGTATCTGCACAATCAAAGAAGAGGCATGCAACAGACATGGCTAAGCACCTTTCTACGAAACAAAAGAAACACAAGAAACAACAGAAGTTAGTGTTACATGAAGCTTCAAAGGATGATGAAGTGGTTCCTGAAACACCACCTACAACAACAATACTGGGCCATTCTTCACCTATGTGACAACCGTCAATTTGCGGTCAAGTCAAAGTCAACTAAAGTCAACAAGTCAAACCGGCCAACTCAACTTGCCCATAGGTACTAGAGTTTACGTTATGTAAATTCTAAACAACTCTCTATTCTAATGAGAAATCATAAATTGAAAAGTGCGTACATCTAGATCTCCTTAACCTAAAACTGTGGTACGTGGCGAGCCAAACCGATAAAACAATGTTGCATACTCATCGGGAGTATGCAAGATCCTTAAACAAGGCTTAACGGGGCTTACGGACCCTGCATTGCGAAGCCGAACACTCAAAAAGGTCACCAATGAAACCTCTCTCAATCGTGTTCACTCCATCTCTTCCTATCAGAAATCTCTCCCAAATCTCTCTAAGTATGTGAAATCTCTCCCAAATCTCTCTTTGTATGAGAAATCTCTCCAAGAATGTCAAATCTCTCCCAAATCTCTCTAAGTATGTGAAATCTCTCCCAAATCTCTCTCTGAATGAGAAATCTCTCCAAGAATGTCAAATCTCTCCCAAATCTCTCTAAGTATGTGAAATCTCTCCCAAATCTCTCTTTGTATGAGAAATCTCTCCAAGAATGTCAAATCTCTCCCAAATCTCTCTAAGTATGTGAAATCTCTCCCAAATCTCTCTCTGAATGAGAAATCTCTCCAAGAATGTCAAATCTCTCCCAAATCTCTCTAAGTATGTGAAATCTCTCCCAAATCTCTCTTTGTATGAGAAATCTCTCCAAGAATGTCAAATCTCTCCCAAATCTCTCTAAGTATGTGAAATCTCTCCCAAATCTCTCTCTGAATGAGAAAGCTCTCCAAGAATGTCAAATCTCTCCCAAATCTCTCTAAGTATGTGAAATCTCTCCCAAATCTCTCTTTGTATGAGAAATCTCTCCAAGAATGTCAAATCTCTCCCAAATCTCTCTAAGTATGTGAAATCTCTCCCAAATCTCTCTCTGAATGAGAAAGCTCTCCAAGAATGTCAAATCTCTCCCAAATCTCTCTAAGTATGTGAAATCTCTCCCAAATCTCTCTTTGTATGAGAAATCTCTCCAAGAATGTCAAATCTCTCCCAAATCTCTCTAAGTATGTGAAATCTCTCCCAAATCTCTCTCTGAATGAGAAAGCTCTCCAAGAATGTCAAATCTCTCCCAAATCTCTCTAAGTATGTGAAATCTCTCCCAAATCTCTCTTTGTATGAGAAATCTCTCCAAGAATGTCAAATCTCTCCCAAATCTCTCTAAGTATGTGAAATCTCTCCCAAATCTCTCTCTGAATGAGAAAGCTCTCCAAGAATGTCAAATCTCTCCCAAATCTCTCTAAGTATGTGAAATCTCTCCCAAATCTCTCTTTGTATGAGAAATCTCTCCAAGAATGTCAAATCTCTCCCAAATCTCTCTAAGTATGTGAAATCTCTCCCAAATCTCTCTTTGTATGAGAAATCTCTGCAAGAATGTCAAATCTCTCCTAAATCTCTCTAAGTATGTGAAATCTCTCCCAAATCTCTTTCTGAATGAGAAAGCTCTCCAAGAATGTCAAATCTCTCCCAAATCTCTCTAAGTATGTGAAATCTCTCCCAAATCTCTCTTTGTATGAGAAATCTCTGCAAGAATGTCAAATCTCTCCTAAATCTCTCTAAGTATGTGAAATCTCTCCCAAATCTCTTTCTGAATGAGAAAGCTCTCCAAGAATGTCAAATCTCTCCCAAATCTCTCTAAGTATGTGAAATCTTTCCCAAATCTCTCTTTGTATGAGAAATCTCTCCAAGAATGTCAAATCTCTCCCAAATCTCTCTAAGTATGTGAAATCTCTCCCAAATCTCTCTCTGAATGAGAAATCTCTCCAAGGATGTCAAATCTCTTCCAAATCTCTCTAAGAATGTGAAATCTCTCCCAAATATCTCTTTGTATGTGAAATCTCCCCAAGTATGTCAAATTTCTCCCAAATCTCTCTGAGTATGTGGAATCTCTCTCAAATCTCTCTCGAAATCTCTCCCAACTCTCTATAATCACTCGGGGCATCCCGACCCTCGAATTTGGCGAGAACAGGCCAAAAACGGAAGTCTACGCGAAAAGCGGACTTAAGGAACCGAAACCCCTCTTAGGACCCGAAACCCCTCTTAGGAACCGAAACCCCTCTTAGGAACCGAACCCTTCTGAGCGGAAGGCTGCTCAACCGAACCCGAACGTTCGGCACCTTTCGGTTCTGACCATTTCCTCTTCTGATGACTAACCGAACCCTCCCTTCTGATGGCTTGCCGAACCTTCCCTTCTGAGGACCGAGGACCGAGCCCTCGCTTCTGACTTCGGACCGAGCTCCTCGCCCCTTCGTTTCCCTCTGTTCGTTTTCGGCTACAATCCTCAGCATGGACCGAGCCTCGGCCTAGGGACCGAACCTCGGCCTAGGACCGAGAGGTCTCGCTGGGAACTCATTTTCTCCCGGTTTTCGCGTAGTTTTGCGTTTAAGGTCCATTTTTAATTATTTTATCGCGGGATTTTTACCCAAAATCATATTTTAACATAATAAACCCTAAATATTCACAATTTAATCATATATTCATAAAAATCTTTATTTAAATAATAAAAGCAAGTGGGTAAAGTACAAAGAGGTGGAGTGTTGACTTTGCTTTACTTTATGACACAAGCAACCACTCCCACACCCACTCTATGACCAACCACACCTCCCCACCTTACCTAGGTCACATCAATGTCCTTTCCACTCAATCATCACTCTTTCCCACGTTTTTGAGAGCTGAATATTCATCCTCTCTCCTTACTTCTCTCATTTGCTCTCATTTCACAAGAAGATCAAACTCTTTCCTCTCTCACTTTCTCTCTCTAGAAATTCGAGATTTCCAGGGCTGATCTTGAGTTTTTCCTCCACATTTGGTAACCATAATCCATTCTCTTTATGATTATCTCAATTATTTCCACTCAAATCATGGATATCTTACACAAACTCCATTATAATTGTGTTAGAGCTTCGAATCTTCAAGGGATTCTTCAAGTGTTCTTGGGTTGAACACTTCTCTTCTTCAACACTTATCTACTGAAATCACTCAAGGTGAGTTCATACCCCTATATTTTCATGTTTTCTCAAGTTTTTAGGGGGGGAATACAAGTTAAAACACCAAGAACATAACTACACTTTTCTAACAGCCTTCATCAGAAAAGTTCAACTCCATTCACGGACTGTTTTTGAACATTTAAACATTTTAGTTTTCAAAACTGTTTTAGGTGTAAGTAGTTGCAGTTCTTAGCTTTAAGATGACTACTTGCACATCTCCATACAATTTTTCTACAATTTATGGTGATTTTTACAAAACTGTCTATCATTTCAAACACCAATCCGGACCAGTCTGTGATTATGGACTTTTTCACCCAAGTTGGAGATCATTAAAAATCATGATAAAAATTATGAGTAAACTAGACTCATTTTAGGAACTCTCAGAATTTACGGATCTAGTTTTCGAATTCGTATGATTTTTCTATGACTTTTCAAAAACAGTGTAGAAAGGTTGAAAATTTGTTAATAGCTTATAACTTTCTTAACACTTTGTATTATGTTGAGCAAAGTGTATAACGATAAGTTCTAAATATTGAATGTGTTTCCTTGTTAGTTTATCATCATAAAATGAAGCATAGTCATTCATGATAAGATTATTCATTCTTTTAGAACACGTATATTAAGCTATAATGAGCATAGTTTATGGATTCATAGCATTAACGCATTTTCATAAAAGAATTCTTATACATTACAAACGTTTTGGATAAACTATAATAGGTATAGTTTATGTATCATTTACTTCTCAAACTTATTTACCAAAGGTTTTCAGTTTAGTTCACGTAAATCTGTTAATGAATAAATTTGTGAGTCATTCCCTTCGGGTTACTTCCAAAGTAACAAAGTCAAAAAGTCCTGTAAATTGTAACCAGAGTCTCTTGTAGGGAGAACGTGATAGTTGTGTATAGATCTATATTGGGTTTGACAAACCCACACCAGAAGAACGTCGACGCCTGAAGAACGTCGTATTACGAGGCCGTCTATGTCAAGTATGGTTATGATAGCTCACATGTGGTATTAACAATCCTAAGATTTACGGGTTCTAACTTTAAATTAGCGAGTTATGTCTATTTAGCTCACTGAAATTACTTTAAGTATGGAAAAATACTTATACGCCTTCATATCAAAAAGGGTTTTATGTCGATTTAAAATCACTTTTTACATCAACAATTACATACTTTATTATATACTTTCGGTCTTGGTATTTAAGACTACACATCATTCATTACGGGATTTTTCTCACATCAGAAAGGGTTTTATGCCGATTTAAAACCACTTTTATATCTTTAAGTATGACAAATAGTTGTTCATTTTCGGTCCTGGTATTTAGGACTACATAACTTTTGTAAGGAAAATATTGGATTTTTCTTGGTATCATACATCTCTTTACAAAGATCGATTTTCAAACTCTTACTGTCAAAAGCTTATGAACTCACCAACCTTTGTGTTGACACTTTTCAAAACTACTTGTATTCTCAGGAATTCAGTGAAACAGGAAATCAACCACGTTTTGAGGATGGGACGATAAATCGTCGAACAGTTCATTTTGTATCATAATGTAATTGATTTGAATCATGTAAACATATACTTTGGTGTAACTTTTTCAGTTACATTTATGATGGTTGTATTTACTTTGAGCATTATTATACTCGTTGTTGTGATACTCTACATGAAGTCCTCCACCCCCGGACGTTTCCGCCATCCTTGGTTTAGGGGTGTGACAACCTATGAGGGATTCTCCAGTGAATTCAACTTTCGAGGTGACTGGAAATCTTGATGGCAATGTGAACACTTCTCAATTAGACACAACCATCAATAACGATGAACAACCAAAGATTTCGAATCCTGAGCAGACAATGGCCATACCTGTTGGATTAGGTGTCTAAGTTCATCACCATAATTGGTATGTACTTGACCAGAGAGTAGCATGGTCCATTTCGGGTTGCATATCACCAGGACAGTTTGATAGGATGAATAATTGAGTAAGAGGTTACTTATGATTTATTAATATATTATAAGTTCTAATATATTAATATGAAATCATATTATTTAATTAGTATTGATCAAGAATTGATTTGGAATTAATCATGTGATCAAAAGAGACTAATTAAATATATGATGAATGATTTGGTAAATCAATGATTTTTATAGTGTGGGCCAATTGTTAATTAGGATGGTCTAAACCAATATAGTAGTCGATGGATAGTCCATGGAGGTTTAACCTAAGGAGCCTAAGTAATATGAAAGGTCATGGGCATTAGGGTTTGCATGGATGTAACCCTAGACTTTTCCACACTATAAACGGACTCCCTTAGCACCCAAAATCATACACTAGAGTTCTTGGAGTTCATTAGAGACGATTTTGGAGCTAGCAACATCTCTCTCAAATTCTCCTTTGTCCTAGGTGTGTTGTGAACCATTTGAGGCATCACACTTGGGGTGCTAAGTTCTTAAAGGCCAAATAAAAAAAGTTCTACAAGCTACGTAAAGAAGTAAACTCCTAACTAGTATATTATGTTGTTTAAGTCAATTGTATGCTAGTTGTAAGCTTATTGCTTTGGAAACAATATTGCATGTATAATTAGAGAAATATAGATCCAAAGCATTTAAGGTTGGATGTGCACCATAGGATGTTATAGTATACTACAACCCAATAGTGGTATCAGAGCCATGGGTTGTTTTCTGTTATATTGATGCAAATGTTTGATTTTCAAAGTTGAAAAAAAAAACATGAAGTTTGTCAAATTTTAAGATAATCACTTAATTTTATGAAAGCCTATTTATTTGTAAAATTTGAGTCATTTTACTACAAGAGTAGAATTAGGTCAATTTATTAAAAGATAGAATGATATGATTATTTTATTTATTTTATAAGTTTTGTCTAAATGTTTTTAAGGAGTTACAAATTTTGTCATAAAATTTTGTAACTCAAAAGTCTTTTTCAAAAGTTATGATCTTAAGAGTTTTGAAACTTCCATAAGTTATGGATGTGAAAAGTCTCATTCATTAACTCTTTTAGTTATGAATTCCAAGAGTCTTCAAAGGTTACAAAATTAGTTATAAATGGATTTGAAGACTTTCATAACTTGTCCTCAAGTTATGCAAATTGGAAAATCTCTTTTATAGAATTCTAAAAGTTTTCAAGAGTTACAAAACTTGCCCTCAAGTTTTGGAATTTGAAAAGTTTTTTTCATGACAAACTGAATTCTAAAACAAAAGTTATTTGAAAAGTTTTCAAAAGCGTAACTCATGGGTTCATAACTTAATAATAAATTAAATAATTTCAATTTTGTTTTAGCATCATGATGTTTTGAATAATTCATATTACATCTCTATGGACTTTATTAATAGTTAATTAAAGTTTTTAATTAAAAAAGAATTAATAATTTCATAATGACATGGTTTAAGTTTAATTAAATTAAGAGTATAATTTAATTAATAGATTAAACCACATAGTATTTTAAAAGTTTAAAATACACCCTTATACTATTATAATATTAAATGTTTAATATATTATACATATAAGTAAAAAGTCGGTATTACCGTTAGTAGACCTCATTCACGAAGCCGATCTTTAATGGGGGTATAAGGTTAGTGCCTATTAAATGGCGGTTTAATGGGTGTCCACTCTCACCCACCGCTTCCTTGACTGGTAGAGGGTCATTAGCCAAACGGGTAGGATAGGTCATTAATTCTCAGTAAAAGTATAATGAAAATACCAAGTAACTAAACACTTACAAATTACCAATCTTAGTTAGGAAAAATGTGAATTTGGTTCTAATCCATGAAATTGCACTTTGCACCTTGTTAATTCGTTAGTGGAGAGCATGTGGTTAGCCGGTATACTAATCTGGGACTGACAGTGTGTGGCAAAGGGTAGCTTGATGTTAATCATAGATCAATGTAGCGTGTGTGTTTAACCGGCACATTGATTAGGTGATCTATAATGTAATGCCCGCAAACCCGGGCTAGTCAATTTAGAGGAAATAGGGGTCGAAAACGACTTTTCGAAAAAAGATTATTTAGAATAAATAATCTTAACCAAGTTGTGGAATATGTCTCAAGGTTTCCGTACATATAAAGAACGCCGAAATCCGAGTTATAACGAAGAAGTTATGGTCCGTCGAAGTTTTACGGCAAAACCGACAAGGCACCGGGAAGCGTAAATAGTGAATTTACGATAGAGCGAGATTTAGCCTTAGCAATCTAAACAAAAGTTGTATAAAATGTTAAACTAAGAGCGTCGATAAAAAGAACGCCCAAATCTGACTTCGTATGAGGAAGTTATGATTTTTCTAAGATTCGGCTTAGCAGTGCACGGCCCGAAACTCGAATTTTAGTTCGAGCGGTTTTTAGCTTACGCGACCTAAATGAGAGTTGAAGATCTCATTAATAGGAACTCAACGGTAAAAAAAATGGATGAAAACGGAGTTCGTATGAACGAGTTACGAATTCTTCGCGGTCATTTAACAGTCTAAACGTCTCCTACTGTTAAATTTGAGATCGGTCGAGAATTAGCCGACGGAGTCTAAATAAAAGTTGTAGATCTTGATTTTACCTACGCGTGGATATAAAGAACATCGAAAACGGAGCTCGTATGCGAGAGTTATGATTTTTCTAAGTCGGGAGGCTGCTGTGCGAAATCGGGTGACGTGGCGCAATCCTGGCCGTTGCTTCCTCCCCAAGGCTAGCCACCAGATGGTGACACCTGGCCATAAAACTCGATGAGTTTGAGGTAAACTCGACGAGTTATGGTGATTTCCAGCCAATTAAAAGGGTGTCGGGGCATCCTCATTTCTCACACCTTCCAACTTCTCTTTCTCTCTCTAGAATCTCTCTCTAAGCCTCTATAAGCCCCCTAAAGTCTAGGAAAACCCCCTAGCACCCGAAGGAAGCCCTGAGGCTCCCGGAGTCCCAATAAAAGAGCCTTTTGGCTCGGGAACGCTGCTCCAGTGAAGCCCGGTTTTCGAGAAAAGCCGTTGTAAGTAAGCTATGCCTACGCTATCCTTTGTATAGCTTATGTTTCAATATAGTAATGTTATTAGGACCTTATAATAAGTATTTGGGCTATTATTATGAGTTATATCGAGTGTTATTTAACGCTTATATAATAATAATAATAATAGCTATACGATTAATTTGTCGCAGTTAACGTCAGACTAAACTCTAGTGGTAATGATACTAGGTTTTGTCGAGGAAGTTGTTTTAAGAGTAACGAAGTGTTGTCCGAGTGCCGAGTCACCACCTTCCCAGGTGAGTGCATAGTCCCTTTCATCTTACACATAGATATGAAGTATTTTAATATAAATTACGTCCTATGTGTGCATATTGTTTGAATACTTGTTGTCTATGCTGGATGAATGATTTATACATGTTTTAAATGATTTAAAGTGTATATTTATTTTATATCTACAAATATGTTGGGATAAAACATGGGTAGATGAAATAGTTTGTGAGTGATGAAATAAAATAATGAGAGATAGGTGATGATAGGAAGGTGATGATAATTAGGTGAGGATAGATAGGTTATTATGAATCGGTGATGTAGGATACTACAACCTTGTCCGACAATTTGGAGATGTAGTCATCTACCAGAGTATAGATGGCGACCACGGACTATTATAGACAACCCAGTGGAAACACCAGCAGGCTAGTAACCTGTAGGTGATGAATTATGAGTTCAGGCAATGTTGTAACTACGTATTCATGCGATGATAGTCTAACCCTTATTATGAACTACGAGTCCAGGCGATGTTGTGGCTACGTATTCATGCGATGATAGACTAACCCTTATCATGATTTACAAGTCCAGGTGATGTTGTGCCTACGTAATCATGCAATGATACCCTAACTCTTGCTAGACACATATTGAGGGAGTAATCCCCGGATTAGTATTGTCTATGCAATGTAGGCGATGATCCTTAGATAATGTTCGTAGGAACAATCATATAAGGAAATACGATGTAAGGAGATGAGAAGTAAATATGATATAGGAGATGACCCTTGAGATAATATGTTTAGGGAAGACTAAAAGAAGATAATGGGGATGGGTAATTGGGTTGATTATTTGATTGTTTAAACATAATAACTATATTATTGTGGGTTGAAAACCCTATGTACTCACCAGGTTTCCCAACCTGACCCACTCAGTTTATTTATATCACAGGTGACGATATGAAGTGACATTACACTGAGAGATTTAAAGAGATGTAGATCACTAGGGTAAATAATTGTAAGTTCTGTTTATGCTTATGTTTCTGTATTAACGATGACATCCCAAACGTTTTAAGATGAATAAAATACGTTTCTTCGAAAATGTTTTAATAGCGTATTTATCGTGTTTTTCTGGGAACAAATTCCGCAACGTTTTTATGAAAAGAAGTACTCTGATTTTTACAAAGCATAAACAAAATCGGTCTTTTTTGGCCGTGAAAATGGGGATGTCACATATAACATTAAGTGTACCAAGCAATTTGCATGGTTATTCACACCTTGTTTGTGATCCTCGGCATCCCAGTCACAAACTTGAAGGGCACAATCGAGATTTAAACATGGCATTGAAAATTTCAATGAATCTCAAAAGATCTAGGAATTTCAATTGATTTAAAACTTAATAATCAATTTTGTTTTCCATGTTGGAGATGATGTTTAAATCTCTTAGAAAGGTCTTTCCAAATCTTTTAGAAAAAGCTTTCCTCGTGAAGATGATGTTCCCTAAAATCATACTTCACTTCCTCCACCTCCTCCAATAATTCTCCCTGACCCACAAGCTCGAAGACGTGAAAAGTTCAAGATCACTCAATCCCTATTGGCTAGTAAACACAAAGATGGAAAGTCTATATGTGCTCATGTCTTGGACATGAAGCTGCATATTTACAGGTTAGGAATGTTGGGTGTCATGTTTCCAAGGAAGTTGGCTATTGACTTGCTTCTTCAGTCACTTCCCGAGTCATATAGTGAGTTCATTAAAGACTACTATGTGACAAATCACGACATGACCCTTATTGATCTTACCTATTTGCTAATTGTTGTTGAATCAGCAATGATTTGGCGCAATGGATAAGCAAATTTGATTGGAAGATATACATCCCAAGCTCACATGGACATCCCAGAAATGATTCCTTCTCCTAAAGCAAAGGAATTGGCCATGGTAAAAAGTTTTGATCATAAGAGAAAGGCCAATTCTGAGACTGTTCCATGTGCCATTCCAAATGAGCTTGTGTGTTTCTATTGCCAAGGAAATGGACATTGGAAGCGAAGCTGCCCTAACTACCTGTGAACTTTAATCAAATTGTATGGTTCTACTTTAGGTATGTCCAATGTCTAACTCTATTAAGTTCCTTCTTGGAGATTCTTAATACATGATGTAATGTAATTACATTTTGATGTTTTGAAGAATCGAAGAAAAGAAAGGAAGCTTAAAGGAAGAGTAAGTTGATTCTGATCGCGAAGAGATTGATTTCGATCGCATGACTCGATGACCAGAATTTTGAGCCGCTGCTTAATAGTTATGATAGATTGCTTATGAATAGATAGCAACATAGTTTTCATTTGTATTTGCATTGTAAGGACAAGTTTTCCACACTTTTATAAATAAAGAAAATTTTTGAATTTTATCTTTTTTTAAATTTCCTTACAATGGCATTTGTGAAAAATTGTTGTTTATATGTTTCCATTGATAGCAATATTGGAAAATGGATTTGATTCTTTCGTTTGTGATAGTGTCAAAATTTACCAAATAAGGAAAGATTCTCATCACCCAAGTTTCAATTGTCCAGAAACTTGGGATCGTGCAACTTGTATTGTGTGATGGATGAGAACCTTTGTCTTTGGAAAATTTAGACTGATTCCTTCTTCACATGTATATGTGAGTCAAGTGAAGGACTAGGGGATTGGGTACACTTGGTTGTGCACTGGTTAGGTCCACCACAAAGAACAATAAGGCTATTCGTCATGATTCACTAAAGTTTAGTAAATATGTTTATATTTACAAGATTAAATGTAATTTTGTATCATTGGAAAAGTTTCAATGTATAGCAGAGGGAATAAGAAGAATCAAATTAGGTAGAAAGATAAATTTTCTTGATGATTATGGAAAACCATATCATAATTGATCCTCTAAGGATATCTTAGTGCATTTGTATGGCTAAGAAGAGGAATTGTGAATTGTTGAAATGTTTAAATCAAGAAGATGAGTCACACTTCGTTCCAAAATAAGCCTTAGAATCATACTCCAAGATTGTGCCTTCACTACTAGAAAAACATCCTTTTACGACGCTCATTGCGCATCCTAAAAGGCTCAGACGACGCGCAAATACAAGTCAAGAAAGGCCCTATCATAAAGAGAGACGACACGCTTTTGCGCGTCGTCTATAGATAGCGCGCATTTACGACGCTCATTTACGACGCACAATTACGACCCGCGTTTATGACACACAATGTGTATCAAGAAAGGCCCTGTCATAAAGGAAGACGACACACATTCGCGTGTCGTAACCTTACGACACGCGTGTTAATGACACGCAATGCGTATCAAGAAAGCCCGTGTCAAGAAAGGCCATGTCATAAATGAAGATGACACTCATTTTTGCGTATCATAAATTTAAATGTTTAAAAAAAATATTATTTATAGATTTACTAATTTTCAAATTAAATTTGTATTTAATGTCTCATAATAGAAAATAAAATATCGTTTACAAAAAATACAATCCATTGCATAAAATTTAATGTCATACAAATAATCGTTCTATGGAAAGATAAAACAAATCAATAGTCGAAACAAAAATTTACAAACTAATTAGATACAATAAATATAAAAAAATATACCCTAAAATGCTTTTCAAGTCTAATCTCCATGTCAGCTCTTCAACTCACTTCTCCAGTTTGTCCTTGGGTTCTCCAAGGGTCCAACATCTCTTGCAGCCTATGACAACATATATTATAATTTTTTTTGTTACTATTTATTCTTATAATTCAAAGAATCTAGATAAAATTGTATTATATAATAATTAGATTTTTTTACAGAAAATTCACTCACTAGCTTCAACATTCTTAATTTTTTCCCAAGTGACACCTTTTTCCTGTCTATTAATTTCCTTTTGCTTGTGTTGAGTAAAAAGTTCAAAAAATGTCCATCCCCAAGTGCACACAAAAAGTAAGGTATCTATAATTAAACATTAAATACTTTTTACAAATTTACCCTCATAGACGAAGATAAAGATGAAGATGAGATGAGAATCATACCCCTTCAAAGGCATAAAGAAGAACAGAACGTGATATTATTTTTCCACCTAGATGTTCTTTAGTGATGTGATGAGAATCATACCCCTTCAAAGGCACAACAAGTAAAGTATTTGTAATTAAATATCAGTCCACATCCCAACTGCAACAAGATTACTATAATTTGGATTTTCACCAATGGGGTTTATGTCAAGACATGAGATATCATATTTCAGTTCTGCATGCTTTTTTTCTACTAAAACACCATCACTAATTTCAAGGTAAACCAGATGGCCACCTCTAGTAGCCAATAGCACTTGTTATGGAAATTAAAAAGGCTAGTCAAACTTATTTATTAAAAGACCAAAATACCCTTGGTTATACCTGAGTAGCGTTAGCAGTGGCAACCTTTATAGAGCAAAAACTTGAAAGAATGAAAATTTAATTAAATGGGGTATAAATATAATAGCAAAATATTTAGATAATTATACCTGAACAAGTTGACATACCTTTCTAGAACTTCCACATAAGAGCCTTTTGTATCAGGTTGGAGATTCAACTTAATAAGCTGTAATATGTAAAAAATAATAATAATAAATTACATTAGCATTTGAAATTATTTATGTTAATATAATAATTTTATGTGATGAAAGTTTTTACATACCTGGGAATCTCCATAACTTGAGTCAACATACACAAATGCATTATCAAGATATGATATAGTTGATGCTATAGAAGTTTCCCCTAGAAGCTCAATTTTAAGTTCAGTAACTCTAAAATAATGAAGAGAAAGTATCTTTTCGAACATTTGGGAAGACTGTTTAATGTTATATACAACAAAAAGTAGAATTATAACTCACTTTTCTTTCTCATGGGCAATGACAAGCAAGTGAAAAAGGCCACTATGGTCTAGTAATAGACTGCAGGTTTATGACACAATACATCAATTAAAAATGAAAATATGCTGCCATCTCAAAGATGTTCAGATCTGGTATATTTATTAAACAGGTGACTAAAGCTACTCTCCCCCTGATCTGTCAAAAAATTCTTCATCTCAAAGAGAATGAAGGGATCTTTCAAGGGTATTTTGGTCTATTATTAAAAAATGATGAATCAATGTGAAAATAAAGAAAATCAGGGGCATTAGGGGCATTTTAGGCATTTTATAAAGAGAATCAGGGGCATTAGGGGCATTTTATATCAGGCAGAATCAGGGGCAGTATAAAAGTGTATGCTACTTTGTTTACTTGTAGTAATCACTATTATAATGTAGAAAGAAAAAGGAAGTAAAGTTAGATACTTTGATGATTTCCCAAATTCCCCTGATTCTCTA
This sequence comes from Lactuca serriola, assembly GCF_051521515.1. Taxonomy (NCBI): domain Eukaryota; kingdom Viridiplantae; phylum Streptophyta; class Magnoliopsida; order Asterales; family Asteraceae; genus Lactuca; species Lactuca serriola. Next base: position 268,915,345 of record NC_136415.1, read on the forward strand.
TACTTGATGATTTCCCAAGTATGATTAAACAGGGGCATAAGGGGCATTTTAGGCATTTTAGGTAGAATCAGTCCACATAACCAACATTTAATCTTTCTTTACTCTTATCCCTAGTAAAATCTGTATTATCAGCTTCCATGCTACCTTCTATATCCTCACCATAACCACTACCCACATCTGACTCATCATACTGTGTCCAAAAGAAAACGTAAATCAGTCTCTCAAGTCTCATCTTTCTAGATGTTGTTTAAAAATAATATATATATATATATATATATATATATATATATATATATATATATATATATATATAAATCACACATACCATTCTTTCAGCGCTCTTAGAAGGTGATGACATTAGACTGGAAGCTCTTCTATTTGGAGAACTACCTTTCTTTGAAGCTTCTGCCAATGCCATTGCTATACTATGAGCAACATCTTCATCATCATCATCTGCCTTGGGTTTTATTATCCCTTTCCTTGTTGGCAAAAAAGACTTTTCGCCCTTGACATACTCGTGAGAATGTGAGACACGTAAACGAATACGATCAACAGAGCCAACAACTCCATTCTTTAGTTCAAGAACATTATCACCTCTAACTATAATCACTTGAGCTTCAAAGTCATCCCAAAGAATGATTAATCCACTTTCGTATGCAATTAAAACTCTCCAAAGGAACAAGCAATTGGATATTTATACAGCTTGTATATGATATTTACTGAATGTATGCAAAAAAAGTTTTTTATATTTTTTATTTTTAAATGAAAAAGGAGAGAACTTCAACCAATACTTGTATCTTGCCTATTTCTAGAAGAACATGGTTGATGAAGAACTCCAACACCAGTCCAATGATCTGGAAATGATGATTAAGCTACTTCTCTAGAGTGAATTGGAATATAAAGTATTGTAATGTGTTGAAAATAAAGATAGTGAACTCACATTTAAGCACCAAAACTTCAACGAGAACTTTGTTCACTGCCTCCAAAACTTTAACAAATGGCAGCCTACGTCTCTTGAAATTAGTTCAACTTCAACTTCTTTGGCTATGGTGTCCAACTCTGATAACCACTCATGTATTTTTTTTCCTGCTATAGGCATAGCTTTGATGTTGTCCTAGTTTGGGACATCAAATGACACGTGCATATGTTTTCTTTCATTTTGGAAGGATTAGGGATCCATTTCATGGTTCCGTATGCTGTGTGTGGTTTTTTCTATTACTTCCAGGATGCTAGCAGCTAGCCTGTGATGAGTCCTGCTGGAATCTACAAAAGCCAAAAATAGTACTTATTTCTTAATAATACTTATGTTTCAAAGGCTGAAAAAGCAGTAACATGTTATAAATGTGATGTGATGATATTACCTTCATAAAGCTTCTGGCTGGAACTGAGAGGAAATCTTTGATGCCAACTCCCACACTCCTTGTGAAACCCATGGGATATGATGGAATATGATGGCTTAATTTGACTATTAATGTTTTGGCTTAACACAAAAATACTAAATTGTTTGAAAAATACATCATTAAAAAGCCTATAGATTCGTCATATTAAAACTAAAAAGCCGATGAGCTAATCATAGAATGGTATACCATTTTTTCTAATTAAATTACATGGATAATTTTAAAAAATAGAATTACAAGGTATGTATGAAAAAAACAAAAATAATAATATATAAAAACATAATTCGAAAAATAAATATATAATTGAGTGACCAATTAAGTTTTCATGGGTTGAATCTCACGTACACTATTTTATTCAATTAGTACTCCATTAATTATCCTTTAACCAACTCATTGATGATATATGCTAGTGCTATACATATGTATATCGAACAGTGGAAGCAAAAGAAAAGAGGTAAAAAGTATGATAGCCTTTCTGATCACTTGATTTCTTCACTTCCATTTGAGGAATGAAAGTTTATGATTTAAAAGATGGCTCTTCAGTCTATGCACAAGATTGCTTCTATGCAGAACTAATTACTTTATAAATATACAATATATCTCTTCTCTTTCTCCCTCTCTCTAACATTCTCTCTCTCTCTCTCTCTCAAGTGAGTTGTCAAAAGATTAAATTGTTAGTAGAATCAATTGTCTGCGAAGCAACATACTGTGTGATAATCCTAAGAAAATATTTGGATTTTTCTTGCTTGTGTTGTTTTGTTTTGAGGCTAGTATTGCAAGTTCTTTACACCAGCATCGCACCTCACCTCACATCCACTCTCTTTATATATATATATATATATATATATATGTGTGTGTGTGTGTGTGTAATCATGTTGATCAATGTTTCGAAACTCTAAAGTAAACCATCTTTGTTTGCGTCACTCAAGAACAAACCATCACCATCACCATCATCATCATTATAACTTTTGGAAGAAATGAAGGGGAGATTTTGTAGGTTTGTGATGATAATGTTGTATATAATGAGAGCAATTAGAAGGCCTTTCAAACCAAATCATGTCTCTAGCTTTTAACAGCATATTACGCTTCTTATTAGTACACTAGCAGAGCTAAAAACCTGAAGAGAAATATGATGGAATTTTAACAGCCTTCTTATTAATACACTCTTCTTATTATTAACACTCATTTTTGAGGAAAGAGGCAGCAGGACTGAATCCATATGTGGCATTCCTCTGCTATGGAGCCTTGAGGATACTGTCTTAACAACTCAAATAGACTTAAAGTCACATCTTGCTCAAGATCAAGATTAAAATTTGTCATTCTGAAACAAAGGAAACTGTTAGTAGTTCATAAACAATTAAGGGTATTCATTTACATGTTATAAACAGAATAATAAATACTTTAAGTTTATATGATCAAACGAAAGCAAAGCTCTATCTTTATTCCTCCATTTTGATGCAGTCATTGAGAACACAGCCTCACATGAAGCATCTTTATTTTTTATCTGAAAGGTTGTCATTTGTTTATACTCATGATCAAAAGATAATATAATAGGGTAAGGTGTGGTTGGTGGTTGTTTATCAATCTGTAAAGCAAATACTTTCAAGGAAAACTTTTGATGATCCAAACTTTGAACTAGATCAATGCTTGTGTTCCTTGCACATGCAAAATGCAACGCCTACAAAAGGGGAAATTTTATAAGAACAGTGAAAATGACATACATGAGGCAATAATGACATACCCTTAAATTTGTTGACAAAGTAATGGTACCTGTGGTTGAGAGCTCATAACAGAAACTCCAATGAAGGGTACAGAAACTAATAATCTTTCTTTGTAAATAACACAAATTTCTTGCTTTTAGTCATATTCTCTTTTATCGATTAACCGAGGAGAACGTGATATTTTTATATAAGATATGATTACTGGAATCAATGATGCAAAGGACCTGCATGATAAGGAGCACTTAAAAAATAAATAAATTGATAAATAGGAATGGTTGCATCTAAAATACGACAATTATACGTTCAATGCTCCTTCAGCATGGACAAATATTTGGTAGTTAAAACCATATGATGGTGAATCACCAAACAAAATTCTACAATTCAAGGTATATGAAACATTACTGGTTCCATCCTTACCTATCTTACCACCTTCATCTTTACACAGCCAAAAGATGAAAGAAAATATTGTCGACACTCACTCGAGCATTTCATCAAACACCTCACGTGCACTTCATCAGTTCACCTTAAATTAAAATTGAAACTAATAGAAATCCCACCAACAAGTAGATAACATAATCTAGATCAATAATGAAGATGTAAGTAAGAAAAAAATAATTTTTTTCTCTTGTTAGTGTGTGTATTAAGCTGTTGAGAAACAAAAAGAAGAAGAAAAATTAAATCATAATTACCTTCTATTCTGGAACCAAAGCTTGATGGTCAATGAAATGGAACCTAATTCGAGTTCAATCACCTTCTACATCTTCCAGGTTCTATGATTTGGTTCCCTAATGGCTTGGTAGATGATCTTGATCAAGTAAGGTTCAGGTTTTGGGGCTCCTTAGAAAGCTGACATGAACCCAAACCTGATACCAATAAACCCTATGAACCCAGATTGACTCTTCGAACTACTACCATTTCGAGCTTTGTTCTACTTGTATGGATCGATGAAAACGAAGGTTGAATGATTTCTTCAACCAGGAATCCATGTCGGCGGTAGGGTTATCCGGAGCCGATGATGGTGTAGTGGCGGGAGTTGCTGGTGTGGAAAATAAATTCATCAGAAGAAGAATGGATGAGTGGATAGAGCTTGAGGATGAGGAAAGAGGGCAGGAGGAAAATGCAAGAGAGGGAAGTGAAAATGCGAGAGAGGGAATGCGATTTTTTAAGAAAAAAATTATAGAACGATTATATGTGTTGTCGAGGTGTATAGCAGACATGGTATCGTGATTAGGGTTTGCAGAGAGAAGGGAAGAAGAGAATGAAGGGGATCTTGAAGCGGGGTATTAAAAAATTTAAGAATTTTGAGTGGATTTCATTTCCCCCCTTTCAAGAATGTGCGTTTTGAGTAAAAATATATAGCGACATTCTAAGAGGCCGCACATTTTAGATAAAGTGCCCTCCATGTTTTTATTTTTTTTTACATGAGACACTAATTTAAGGGCACGTAATAATGTGTGACCTAAATCCTTAAATATTTTGAAAAGACGACACTTTTTTAATGTCACTCTCTTTTGCGTAACATAAATCAATGAGTGTCGTGGTTTGCGCGTCGTAAAAGGGTCTTTTTCTTGTAGTGCTTGAGTGACATAATCTTAAGAAGGTTTAAAACACTCATCAAATGTTGAGTAAAATGTTTTTGCTCTTGTATATTTGAAATTGGTAAGTTTTCATGTCTTGGTAAGGGCAAAGACCAACTAAGACCAATTGTTTGAAGTGTTTATCTTGATAAGAATCCACACTAACTCTTGAATATTTTTTTTTCAAGGAATGGTTCATGAGATGAGAATCTTATATGTCAAGAGGGCAATGGGAGTCGTAAAGATCTTTAAAAATTTCAAGAACTAATCAAGAATAAAACCTATTGTTTATCACTAGCACATGACTTCAGGTTTGCAAATTATCATGTTGACATATTCTTGTTTTTTGTGCCCATTCCAGTTAAAAGTTGACTATGCATGTGAGTTCTATGAGTTCTCAATTGTTTGCATAAGGCAAATCACCTGGATCAATGAAAGTTTCATTGATCAGTATGGGTGAGCTGCTTAACAACTTGGAAGACATGGTAGACCCTTGTGCTACCAAGTGACAGGAAATTAAGATTGAACAAGTTCAGTCCATATGAGTTTGGAGTTGTTACAAACCTTGTCTTATGATTATGGTTTGACAAATTCACATCGATAGGAACATATAGACCATAAAATCTAAGTTTCATAAGGTTTCTCTCTAGTTTAGGAAAATGATTGTGAGGAAACGCTTTCACTAAGTAGATTTTAAGGAGATAGAAATTCTGATATTTGCATTCTCAAATTCGATTATGATTACGGCATCCCTCTTCATAGTTCGAATTATGAGAAATGAAAAAAGGTCTAAACATTTGAGACTTATTGCTGTAAGTTCTAAAATTGTTTAGACACACATGTGAGCTATCTAAGGAAAGGTGTATGAGTTTGAAAAGCCTAGATAAAGTCTTATCGAAGCATCTCGTATCATGACAATGCAAAGTACTAAATAAGCAATAATCCGGGGCGGAGGACGTCATGTATAGTATCATAACAATGCAAAGTAGTAAATAAGCAACAACATCATCCATTGCATTAATAGTATAATTTATACAGGTGTCTTCTTTCTAAGTAATAAGACACCAAACAATCAAAATAAAACACGAGTCTTGAAGATGCTCCGTCTTCTCAAAACCTGGTCATCGGTACCTGTCTACTGGTGACATGAGAATACAAGTTATTTTGAAAGAGTAGATCAGCATTTAAGCTGGTGAGTTCATAAGTATTTAGTGTCAATATTTATATAAGTTTGATGAAAATGTTTGTAAATGTTCAATGTACATGTTTGTATATGTTTGAAAACTCCAAGAAAATCTTATATTTTCTACTAGTATAAAAAGTAGTCTTCTACCAAGACCCGACTGTTTTGTATGTTTGTTTCTTTCTCAAAGTGAATGCTTTTCCCAAGTATGACTATCATTATCAAAATATAGTTTTATATTACCCTTTATGTGAGAAGATCACAATTTGAATATAATGGGAAAATGTATATGTGTATTGCAATATTATTTGTATTAATTACTGAAGTAATAACTACCTCAAAACCAATGGTTTAGTTAAGGAAAAATGTGATATGATTGTTACCATAGTAAATTGACTATAACACAATGATGAAGACGTCGGAAGAAATGACATTTGGCACCCGTTGACTTAAAAATCTCACTGTAGCGAACAACAAAGGTGTAGGATAGTCAATCCAGTATAGATCTATATGCAAATTCACGCTCTCACTCTAGGAGATTCAGGTTACAAAACGTGACATAACGAAATGGTCGATGTGTCATGAAGTAGTATCTCACATTATGTTATCTCTGAATCTTGTTATACCATACTTATTATAGTAATTGTATTCTATGTATAGTATTCTCTGTATAGTATCCTTTGTATAGTATTCTCTATTATAGTATTCTCTTTTATAGTATTCTCTATCTAGTATTCTCTATTATAGTATTTGTATATGATAGTATTCTCCTAAACTATACCTATTATAGATTACTAGTAAGTTATTTATATGAATAGATGAATGTATACCTTTGCTACACAAAGGTATTGAACTGATTGAATAGAACTTTTATGTCTACATATGTATACATAATATATATCTAATATTTAGACGACCTTCGGACAACTGGCCGATACCCTAAGTCCACATCCAAACAAGGAAAAGGAAATAAAGTGAGCTAGTAGTCATAGGGCCTTTAAACATTATGTATATAACTATACATATATAGACATGCTTTTAACAGTATATAAGTTAAAAATAGGCTTTGTAATATATTTAAAGATTTTTGAAAAATAAATAAATAATGACTTGATGTTAGTTTATAAAACGATTTAAAAGTAGTTTTTTTTTGAAACACGGTTTGAAGTATATGAAATCCTTGTTTAAAACACAATTATAAATCACATGTGATTGATTATATAACTAGCATGTTTTGTACTTGTATCCCCCCCCCCCCAATAAAAGCATTTAAAATCATTTAATAGATATGTTAAGGGGTATGAACTCACCTGAAGTAAGTGATGCGAATGTAAGATCGGTAAAGGATGCTAAGTGTCAAGTGAAGACTTGAGCACACACGGATCCTATTTAACATATAATCTTACAATTAGTGTTTAAACAACTAATCAAGCAAGTATAGACACACTAGAACCTAGAAAACACTTTGATTCAAGTGTTATAAGTATAAAAGGGTTGCATCTAAGGGTTGTAGGGCTTCACCTTGGCGTTCACGGCCCATGGTAATTACTACACAAGTTTATTGCCCATGGGCTTATGGCCCAATGAGTTTACGGGCATAAACTCATGGTAACTTGTACCATTCTGTATTTCAAGGTATTACAAGTCAATACGAAGTGTTCTAAGTTCAAAGAATGGTGGCACAAATGCACCACTTATGAGTGTTTACGGCCCATGGAGATTGCCTTGGTTGTAAACACGATGCGTTCTTGAGTTTTTTATGATTTCAAGGGGTAAACTAAGTGATTCAAGCATTAACACTAGTGTATGTTCTTGGTGTTCTTGCTGAAATGAAGAACACTTGAAGATCTATCAAAATGGAATGATTTCATGGATGAAATCAATGGAGTGTGCTAGATAAAGAGATGTATCAACAAATCAAAGGATGAAATACTTATATTTTTGGAAGATTGAAATGAAGATCCTTATGATACTTGAGAGAGAAACGGAAGTTCTTGGCTTGAAAATGGATGTAATGATGAAAAAGGGTGTAAACTCATGCTTTATGCATGAGTTCATGGCCACAAGAGAGTTTAGGGCCCAAACTCATAAAGTTTGGCCGTAAACACCACATTTTAGGTTTAGGGTTTAGTTTGTTGCACATTTAACCCTAGAGGATATTTCCTAACGCTTGATTCTTGAAGGTACTATGTTCAGAACACTCAAACAGACTCTAAACAGTGCTAAAAGTTAGCAGAAATAAGTCTGACTGTGATTGAGTTGAACAACTGTACAAGATAGAAATTTCGGGTTGTCAAGAAGAAAGTCAACAAGTATTGATTTCTAGAAGTACAACTTATTTTTGGGTACATGTCAAAACTAGTGGAAGAATAAGTGTTATGCTCATAAGAATGTAATTATTATACTAGTGGGACCACAATTATTACGTTAAGTGTTTCGAGTTAGCAATGTTAATTGTATAAAACAAAAGTTTCAATTCACAAAGTTGCAGGGTTTGAAAACTTGTTTTGCTATAATTAATGGAGAGGAATTCATACTTCATTTCAAATCTAAAAGCTTAGATTGATAATTTTAATAAAATTTATTCAAGAACATATATGGATGTTATGTTGAAATGGTTCAACATGAGGAAATTCTATATGTGGAAATATTGTAGCAAGAGACTATGAAGTATCATGTCTTTATGTGAGACATTATGAATCATATCCCATATGCTTCGGGTATAGGATCGATTGCATATGCTAGAATATTTAAGTGATCCATTTTTTTCAAATGCCTAGGGCATTAAGAGGGAAAAGGACTAGAAATGGATATGACTAAGATGATTAAGTAATTATCAAGAAAAATCTGAGGTTTGCCAAAGATTGATTGCTCATGGACAGTTGGAAGTATAATGTAAATTTCGGTAGGACCATATTGATATATTCTGAAAAGAGGGAACTCTTGTTCATAAGTGATAGTCAAAATGGGAATATGGAAATGTTTCCATGGGTGGAAGTTATTCATTAAATCTGGGTAAGATTACAAAGCTTAATACAAGAAGGATGTTCAAAAGAATGTACTTTGAATGTGATACTTCGTTTCCTCGGAATTGCTCTCCATTGAAATACTTTGTAATGTCTGTTGCCAAATTTCTATGACTTTTGATGCATAGTCATTACAAGAGGATCATTACATATAAGTTTAGAATCTAACATATTACAGTAAATGACAAGAATTGTATTGTTACATTTACGATAAGGATTTGGAATTGTGAAATGAGTGTCATTGGAAATGTTTACAATTGATCTATTTCACAAAGTAAGGATCATAGGTAAAACATAGTGTGCATGCATGGAGCATGGGTTGACTATTGTTTTAATTCAGGTATTAATTTGATCAATCGAAACATTATACGATGAATAATGTGTAATCAATATGGTGACTATGTAGGGTTTTGAGCATTCTAACACTCCTAAGGTGTTCATGCAACCCTAAATACCTTGGATCCATGTTTTCTCTATTATACATGCAAATATGAAGTTTCCAAGGTATTACCTTACAACTAGCATACAATTGTCAAGAATCTTGTTAGGATAACATACCTTATGGTGGGGCTTGATGTCTTGATGTATCTAGCCTTAAGAGCTTAGCCCCAATAGTGTGGAAGCCTAAAGTGGAATCACAAAACACCATTGACAAAAGATGAACTTGAGAGAGAATCTTCATGCATCCAAAACCACCATGAACTCCAAGAATCCTCAAGTGACAATTTTGGGCAATGAAGTATGTATTTATATGTGGGATTTCTAGGGTCATGGATATAACCCGAATCCATACCCATGGGTTTAATGATCCATGGTTCATGTGCCCAACTCTTTATGCATCCATACATAAACTTGGTCCAACACGGATCATAAGCCCAACACATATAAATATAACTAATTAACATAATTAGTCCTCATAGATTTAATTAGTCTCTTTTGATCACTAAATAAATTCCAAATTAATTCTTGATCAATACTAAATAAAACATATGATTTCATATTAATATATTATAACTTATAATATATTTGTTGGGATTATAGTGTTGCGTCATGGGCTCGGTCCTTAGCCAAGTTTTGGTTGCCGGTTTGGGTCTATCCAACTGTGCATGCTTTATTCAAGGCTTTAGTATTTAAGCTGCATGCATGCAGTTTTTGTAATTAACGCTTTCATTATTTTTCTCATTGAGTGTTTGTAAACCCTAGCTTGCCTCTACAGTGGATGTTCTTCATCGAGCTCTGCTGAGGCATGACTATATTTGAATCATAAGCATAAAGTTGATTCTATTTTGTGTTCATAATATTATTGTGTTTGTTTTGTTTGATCTTCATCTTTTACCTGTGAAAGATCTAATCGATCTGAGTTTTATTCTCATCAATTGGTATCAGAGCATGAGACTATGTAATTCATACACATCAGAAGTTATTGGGGTTTTATTCCGCATTGATTGATATTAATTGAGCCATCATTCCATATTGACGTATCTCATTAATCGTCGATCTTACTCTAATTGATAAAATTACAAGTCTGGTCTTTAAACAGGTAATTCCTTTTCCCTCTTAATGCCCTAGGTAATCGATCAAACGCTATCACAATGTCCATGGATGATTCTCAAACTAATCCAATCAACGCCTCTAATAGCATTGGTTCAATAACAAGAATTCCAATCTTGTATACTCAAGATTATGAAGTTTGGACGCATCACTTTGAAGATTATGTGATTGGATCGGAAGATAATGGGTACTTGATCTGGGAAGCAATCACTGTTGGCCCATTCGCTCACTCAAGCACCTCAAAGATTGTTAAAACTCAGAAGGAGTACAATCAGGTAGTGAATGATGTAAAAGATATTCCTCAAGACAAGAAGGAAAAGTTTCAATGCAACATCAAGGCCTTGAGGATGATTAGGTTTGCCTTGTAGTCAGATACGTTCCGCTTGGTGAGTTTGTGCGCTACTGCTAAAGAGATATGGGACAGGCTAAAAGAATTGTATTCCACTGATGAAGATCTGGAACATTCGATTCAAACTCTTTTGCTTTCTGAATTTGGTGAATTCAGACAGAAGCCCGAAGAGAAACTTGTTCAGGATTTTGATCGCTTTAATCATCTCTTAAGCAAGATGATAAAGCATGGGATCGAAAGGAAGGTTATTGATTAGAAGGTTACATTCATGAACGGTCTAAGACTTGAATGGATGGCTGTCGTATCCACTGTTAAAGCACATGAACAGTTTAAATCGTATTCTCTGGCGAAACTGGTGGGAATTTTGAAATCCCATGAAAGTGCACTGTCTAAGGAAACGAATGTGGTTTCTAGTTTGGGTTTGCTAGCCCTTGTTTCTAAAGGGAAAAGTAATGTTGAAGAAGAAGAGGAATTAGACCTTGCTGACTACGGTCTAACCGATGTAGAGTATGCCTTGATGGTGTCTAATCCTAGAAAGTTCATTACAAGAAAGTTCCCAGCTAACAAGAACCGAAACTGGCAGGCAACTATGATGAATTCAGTGGCGTGGAAGTATGGTCCACAGATTCAGAGGATGAATGTCACACCCCAAAACCAAGAATGGCGGAAACGTTTCGGGGTGGAGGACGTCATGTGAAGTATCATAACAGTGTAAAGTAGTAAACAAGCAACAACATCATCCATTGCATTAAAAGTAAAGTTTTAGTACATGTGTGTTCTTTCATAATGTACAACAACAAAATGAATAATCAAAATAAGACGAGTCTTGACTGTGCTCCGTCTTCTCAAGGCCTGGACATCGTACCTGTGTAACTGGTGACCTGAGAATACAAGTTATTTTGAAAGAGAGTATCAGCTTAAAGCTGGTGAATTCATAAGTATTTAAGTGTCGTTGCCTTGTTTTGAAAGCTGTTATGAATGCCTTGTAACTTTTTAAATGAAGAAGTTGATATAAGTATGAAAAACCATAGAAAATCCCTTATTTCCTATTAGTATATAAGATGTAGTCTTCTCCCAAGACCCGAATGTTTTGTAAGTAAAATGATAGTTTTTCCTTCTTTCTGACTATTACAAACAGTAATTAGTTTAACTCATCGTTTATGTGAATATATCACAAAATAAAGTAAATAGGAAAAAGTACTAATGTAAGTGTCATCCTGAGGTACTAGGTCTAACACGACATATAACCAAAGTAAATAGGAAAAAGTACTAATGTAAGTGTTATCCCGAGGTACTAGGGCTAACACAACATATAACCAAAGTAAATAGGAAAAAGTACTAATGTAAGTGTTATCGCGAGGTACTAGGGCTAACACGACATATAACCAAAGTAAATAGGAAAAAGTACTAATGTAAGTGTTATCCCGAGGTACTAGGGCAAACACGACATATAACCAAAGTAACTAGGAAAAAGTACTAATGTAAGTGTCATCTCGAGGTACTAGGGCTAACACGACATATAACCAAAGTAAATAGGAAAAAGTACTAATGTAAGTGTTATCCCGAGGTACTAGGGCTAACACGATATATAACCAAAGTAAATAGGAAAAAGTACTAATGTAAGTGTTATCCCGAGGTACTAGGGCTAACACGACATATAATCAAAGTAAATAGGAAAAAGTACTAATGTAAGTGTTATCCTGAGGTACTAGGGCTAACACGACATATTACCAAAGTAAATAGGAAAAAGTACTAATGTAAGTGTCATCCCGAGGTACTAGGTCTAACACGACATATAACCAAAGTAAATAGGAAAAAGTACTAATGTAAGTGTTATCTCGAGGTAATAGGGCTAACACGACATATAACCAAAGTAAATAGGAAAAAGTACTAATGTAAGTGTTATCGCGAGGTACTAGGGCTAACACGACATATAACCTAATGAACATCCGAAGATTGTCCAATTGTATTCCGTAGCAGCAGCAGGGTGGAGGAAGGGTTAGTCCCATGAAGGCACTCCTAGTATAAGTAATAACCGTAGGCATCCGTAAATGTTCATCAACCACTGGTGCTAATCAGCTGGGATTCGGAATGGTTAGTACCGTCTAGATATCTCGAGGTACTAGGGATAGGTAGGATAATTTACACAGAAGGTACTAATAAATCATCCTCGCAAATCGAGATACAAGTATTCATGTAAGTATACACAGGTAAATGTATCTATGTAAAGGTACTCATGTAAGGTATTCATGTATCATGTAAGCATATGTAAAGGTACTCATGTATCAGATAATGAACTGGTATAGACTCACGAATGAACTGACTTTTGTGTGATTCCTTGTAATAGGAATAATGTTTGATATCTTCTAACTATCCCTACGATAGTTAACTGAAAGGTAATTGGTTGTTCAAGTAGGTTTATACACCCTTGCTACACAAGAGTGTGGGAAACTGAATGAAGTATGAAAACTATAATCTCAAAACATTTATATGAACATAAGTGTATAAGTATAGTTTTGTTCAAGAAGGTAAAAATAATGGTTTTGTAAGATATCTAAGAGTTTTGAACAATAATTAACAACGACTTGATGTCATTTTAATAAACATTTAAAAGGTAATACATTTGATAACAAAGTATTTTTCAGATAGAAAACCATTTCATGCATCACATTTTGTATTATGTGAAATCTGCTGAATGAAAAGACAGTTATAAAATACATATGGATGAATTAATAACATGTTGTTTTCTACTTGTATTCCCCCCATTAAAGCATTTGAAATCATTCAAAACATTGATTTAGGGGTATGAACTCACCTGTAGATGGTGGTTTAGATGAACTGAACTGTGTAGGATTGTTAGGTGTCATGTGAGGACTTGTACACACACTTTGATCCTAATGAACATATAATCACACATATATGTAACCAATTAGTCTTAATTTACTAATTGAAAATGTTTAGACATCCTAGAACCTAATAAACACTTTATATAAGTGTTATAAGCCCTAAGGATTGCATCTAAGTTGTTGTGGGACAAGGCAACTGGGTTTAGGGTTCCATAGGACCCTATATATGAGTTTACTCTCTCATAAACATCACACAAGGAGTTTACGGTCATAAAACCTTGTGTTTACAGCCGTGAACTCCTAGACTTAGTGACATTTTGTGTTTTGAAGTTCTAAATGATCCCTAGAAGTATTCCAACTTGGTGGATTAATTCTTGGAAGGGTGTAAGGCACTAATACACTCCTTTGAGGTGTTTACGGCGCCAAGGCCAATTCCCTTTGAGTTTACTGCCGTAAACTCATATGGAAGGGGTTTTTTTGATGCTTTGAAGTCCCATGCACATGTAGGATAGGTTCTAGACATTTATCTAAGGCAAATGAAGGCCTTAGGCACACATTGGTGCCCTTCTTTCATGTTTACGGACCAAGGACAATATTAGGGCCGTAATCTCTCTTTGAGATGGGTTTTTGAAGTTTTAAAGTCCTTGATTTATGTAGGAGTAAACCTAGGTAATTGTCCTAGACTTTAGGAGTGCCAAAAGCACTCTTTGGTCCATGTTTTTGGAGTTCACGGTCCAAGATCTTCTTGGGCCGTGAACACCCAAACTTTGGTGTTTCATTGTTGTTTTCTTGTCCCAATTACACCTATATACAAGCCTAAGGTAGTAACATATCATGGGGGAAAGGCTAGGCATTGTTTCGGGAGTTTACCGCCCAAGAACACCTTGGGGAGTAAACTCCTAAATCTAGTTTTTTAGCTATGATATCTATGTTATAAACACATTATAAGCTACATAACACTACTAGAGAGAGGTACTCACGATTTGGGATGAAAACCTGAAGATCCGTGAGAGAGAAAATGGATTTTCTCTAGTTGAAAATGTGAATAATGAATCAAATTGGTTCAGAATTCTATTTATAGTCCTGAGATTTTTGGCAGAAAATATTTTATTCCCGGAATGATCTCTAATATAATAGAGTGTTGGAATAACAGAGTTGCACAAAACCCTAGTGCATCCACTCTCCTGCGGGGATTCCTTCGGAAAGAAAAAGAACTATAAGGTATTCCTTGTATGAGTACTTCGGTGTTCTGATATGACGGCTTCGCTAAAAGACGATTATTGAGAAAGAGATGTACCTATGAAGCTGGTATTGCGAGGATCGAATTTACTCGAGTCATATGATAAAGTCGGAATCATATGGAAACTAAAGGCATTAGATTTGAACATAAGGCGTTACAGACAAAACACAACAGTGTAACCATTAACGGAGTTACTGCACTTTTAGATTTACTACAAGACTATTGCTCCGAACAAGGTATACTACAAAAGACAAGTACACGCAGCACGAGCATCCCTAAACGGACGGGATCCCACAAAAGATAAGACTCTGGTTGCACTAGTTTTGGGATGGTTCATAAGTCTGTTACCAAGAAACGCCTAAATTACATTAACGTGGGTCCGGAGTAGACTCTCCTACGGCGGTGGTCGGTAGCATACTTCCGTCTGTGCCAGCATTTGCTGCCTCTGGGCAGTCCTTTCTGTGGTGACCTATCTTGCCACAACCGTAGCAAGCCTAGTTCACACCGGTGTTGGACACTTGGTTGATCGGCCTTGTTAGGCTCTTGCAGTAACGTTTGGTGTGCCCCTTCTTGTTGCAGTTTGAGCACAACATCTCCTAACAAGGTCCAAAGGGGTGATAACTGCATTGAACGCATTTTGGGAGATTGCCAACATATTTCTTGGCTAGGTTAGGGACACTTGGGATGTTTGAAGGGATGGTAGTAGGAGGTACCGATGTCGTGGCTGTGAAGGTTGTTATTGCTGGTTGTTTCCTGTTCGCCCTTCGAAGCGACTTGTCCTTAGATTTAGTCCAAGACTTTCGTTTGTTACTCTTGGTCTTAGGACTCGGGTTATCGTGGTAGTTTGTTGCTCGTTGTGGTGTTTGATTGTTACTTGGATTGGAATGGTTGTTAACAATCCCGCTAACACTTGCGTTGTTAGTGTTCAGGTGGGTCAAAATAGCTGACACGGCAGCCGAGACTGCAGCTTGAAAGGTAGTTGCATCAATCTGAAGAGTTGGTGTTTGGTTGATGGGCTGATCGTTTCTCTTGGGCGACTTGATTCTGTTACACCAAAAGAAAAATGAATTTGTGAGCGATGATGGTTGAACCTAGACGTAGTTCGATCGCTCATGCAAAGAATAGAAGTATGTTCTCTAATGTTCGACCTACATCCCTATGATGCAGTCCTAGCAAAGATCGGAAGTAAGCTCATACAGTGGTCTCAAGACGTTTGTTGTTCGAGCCGAGGTATTGTTGGTTGGTGAATAACATGATCCAACCATTAAAAGAGACTTGGAGATGTCTCTGGAGTCACATTGCTATAGTCCAATGACTTGACTAGAGCATGTTTCAAATAGACTCTGATGAAAGTATGATAAGGGTATTTGAATAAAGAATGACACAGAAGTTAGCCGACTGTCAATATCTTTGATATTCATGACGTACAAGTTCGGGAAAATGACCTTGTAAAAAGGTCTTACATCATATCCAAAGAAGGTAGTTCTTGACAGCATAAGGACCTAATCAAAAGTACTTACGGTACAAGATAGTTTCATAGAAAATGCCACATTGGGCATAGACAGAAACACGATTCCTTTCTAACAAGGAATATAAAGTAAAGTATCTACTACTAGCGATGGTCATCCCTCTGGTGAACTCTCTGTTCAGCCAGTTGGCGTTCCGCATCAAGTAGGTGTCTTTCGTACACTCTCTGGCGTACTCGAAGTTCTATGACTTAGGCTCGTGATTCAGCTAGTGCTTGCAGTAGGGTTTCGTGGTCTCTCTCAGACCTCTCATGAGCATGTTCAAGGCGACTGGTGCGAAGCATATGCATTCCTCCATTTGTTTCCACTTTTGCGATACGTTGTAGAGCTGTCATGCCCTGAATTTCGTTTCGGGCAACTCTACGGATCAAAATTGGTAGAACACTGTCTGCTGAGCTCCCTTCACTTACGTTGTAGAAACTTTGGTCTCCATTAAACGGCATAGGTTGATCTTGATCTTTGCTCCATGTTTACAGACATTCCAGCCATGGAGGCGTCGGGCCATGAAAAGCCGAACAAGGGTTAGGAATTTGAAAGGGAGCTGCCTGGGGTAGGTTCTCAACCTCAGGTTCGGAGATAGCACCGTCTGAAAGGTCTTCAGCATGGTGATCATTCAGAGGGATCGGATGATCATTATCTAGTTCTTCTCCAAACCACCCAACAATAACCTCGTTCTGAAGGAACAGCTTGCTGTGGGGATGGAATCCAGCCATGTTATCTACGCGAGAATTGGGGTAAGAAAATAATTATTAGACGAACTATCTAGATACTTATTTAGGAAATCATCATTAGTTACATCGCTATTTGTAAAGTGCATACCAGTTATATGTAATCTACACATGATAGGCCTTCGAATAAGTGACCTTAACTCCAAATTCACAAGGAATAGGGGTAAAACAAAATTTTCACCGATTCTAAGTCTATAACATCCTAGTTACATATAACTTTAGTGTATCCACTTAGCAACTATCAACTTGGTAATGAAGATCCCACTTTAGTTCTCAAGTATAAAGTACTTATAGTAACACAAAACACCCCTATGGTATTTTAGACTTAGGTTCTGTTATAATGTTCTCGTTGTGGTAATGTTGGTAAGTTTTTAGACTTGTTGCCATATCACAACCATTCTTGGGCATGTGCTAATCACTCCTAGGAACAGCATAGTTGATCAGGCTATGCCACTCCCAAGACTGACCATACATCCCCGAGCTTACCTGTGATATTCAACAATCGCAATACTTTTGTTCTTGTCATTGTGACACGGATTTTAGTATGAATGCAGGCACGTATACTTTGT
Source organism: Lactuca serriola (assembly GCF_051521515.1). Taxonomy (NCBI): domain Eukaryota; kingdom Viridiplantae; phylum Streptophyta; class Magnoliopsida; order Asterales; family Asteraceae; genus Lactuca; species Lactuca serriola. Next base: position 268,933,058 of record NC_136415.1, read on the forward strand.
TAAATATTTTATTATTTAAAAGTATAAACTCTTAGATAGAGTTTTTTAATCCCAATGTATTTATAGTTAGTATATCTTTTATGGGTTGATATACTTAATTCACTATAAACAGTGCTCTGATACCAATCTGTCACACCCCAAAACCAAGAACGGTGGAACCGTTTCGGGGTGGAGGACGTCATGTGAAGTATCATAACAGTGTAAAGTAGTAATCAAGCAACAACATCATCCATTGCATTAAAAGTAAAGTTTTAGTACATGTGTGTTCTTTCATAATGTACAACAATAAAATGAATAATCAAAATAAGACGAGTCTTGACTGTGCTCCATCTTCTCAAGGCCTGGACATCGTACCTGTCTAACTGGTGACCTGAGAATACAAGTTATTTTGAAAGAGAGTATCAGCTTAAAGCTGGTGAATTCATAACTATTTAAGTGTCGTTGCCTTGTTTTGAAAGCTACTATGAATGCCATGTAAATTTTTAAATGAAGAAGTTGATATAAGTATGAAAAACCCTAGAAAATCCCTTATATCCTATTAGTATGAGATGTAGTCTTCTCCCAAGACCCGAATGTTTTGTAAGTAAAATGATAGTTTCTCCTTCTTTCTGACTATTACAAACAGTAATTAGTCTAACTCATCGTTTATGTGAATATATCACAAAATAAAGTAAATAGGAAAAAGGACTAATGTAAGTGTCATCCCGAGGTACTAGGGCTAACACGACATATAACCAAAGTAAATAGGAAAAAGTACTAATGTAAGTGTCATCCCGAGGTACTAGGGCTAACACGACATATAAGCAAAGTAAATAGGAAAAAGTACTAATGTAAGTGTTATCCCAAGGTACTAGGGCTAACATGATATATAACCAAAGTAAATAGGAAAAAGTACTAATGTAAGTGTTATCCCGAGGTACTAGGGCTAACACGACATATAATCAAAGTAAATAGGAAAAAGTACTAATGTAAGTGTTATCCCGAGGTACTAGGGCTAACACGACATATAACCAAAGTAAATAGGAAAAAGTAGTAATGTAAGTGTCATCCCGAGGTACTAGGGCTAACACGACATATAACCAAAGTAAATAGGAAAAAGTACTAATATAAGTGTTATCCCAAGCTACTAGGGCTAACACGACATATAACCAAAGTAAATAGGGAAAAGTACTAATGTAAGTGCTATGCCTAAGTACTAGGGCTAACACGACATATAACCTAATGAACATCCGAAGATTGTCCAATTGTCCTCTGTAGCAGTTGCAGGGTGGAGGAAGGGTTAGTCCCATGAAGGCACACCTAGTATAAGTAATAACCGTAGGCATCCGTAAATGTTCATCAACCACTGGTGCTAATCAGCTGGGATTCGGAATGGTTAGTCCCGTCTAGATATCCCGAGGTACTAGGGATAGGCAGGATAATTTACATAGAAGGTAATAATAAATCATCCTCGTAAATCGAGATACAAGTATTCATGTAAGTATACACAGGTAAATGTATCTATGTAAAGGTACTCATGTAAGGAATTCATGTATCATGTAAGCATATGTAAACGTACTCATGAATCAGATAATGAACTGGTATAGACTCATGAATGAACTAACTCTTGTGTGATTCCTTGTAATAGGAATAATGTTTGATATCTTCTAACTAACCCTACGATAGTTAACTGAAAGGTAATTGGTTGTTCAAGTAGGTTTATACACCCTTGCTACACAAGAGTGTGGGAAACTGAATGAAGTATGAAAACAATAATCTCAAAACATTTATATGAACATAAGTGTATAAGTATAGTTTTGTTCAAGAAGGTAAAAATAATGGTTTTGTAAGATATCTAAGAGTTTTAAACAATAATTAACAACGACTTGATGTCATTTTAATAAACATTTAAAAGGTAATACATTTGATAACAAAGTATTTTTAAGATAGAAAACCATTTCATGCATCACATTTTGTAGTATGGTAAATCTGTTGAATGAAAACACAGTTATAAAATACATATGGATGAATTAATAACATGCTGTTTTCTACTTGTATTCCCCCCATTAAAGCATTTGAAATCATTTAAAACATTGATTTAGGGGTATGAACTCACCTGTAGATGGTGGTTTGGATGAACTGAACTATGTAGGATTGTTAGGTGTCATGTGAGGACTTGTACACACACTATGATCCTAATGAACATATAATCACACATATATGTAACCAATTAGTCTTAATTTACTAATTGAAAATGTTTAGACATCCTAGAACCTAATAAACACTTTATATAAGTGTTATAAGCCCTAAGGATTGCATCTAAGTTGTTGTGGGACAAGGCAATTGGGTTTAGGGTTCCAAAGGACCCTATACATTAGTTTACTCTCTCATAAACATCACACAAGGAGTTTACGGTCGTAAAACCTTGTGTTTATGGCCGTGAACTCCTAGACTTAGTGACATTTTGTGTTTTGAAGTTCTAAATGATCCCTAGAAGTATTCCAACTTGGTGGATTAATTCTTGGAAGGGTGTAAGGCACTAATACACTCCTTTGAGGAGTTTACGGCGCCAAGGCCAATTCCCTTTGAGTTTACTGCTGTAAACTCATATGGAAGGGGTGTTTTTGATGCTTTCAAGTCCCATGCACATGTAGGATAGGTTCTAGACATTTATCTATGCCAAATGAAGGCCTTAGGCGCACATTGGTGCCCTTCTTTCATGTTTACGGCCCAAGTACAATATTAGGGCCGTAATCTCTCTTTGAGATGGGTTTTTGAAGTTTTAAAGTCCTTGATTTATGTAGGAGTAAACCTAGGTAATTGTCCTAGATTTAGGAGTGCCAAAATCACTCTTTGGTCCATGTTTTTGGAGTTCACGGTCCAAGATCTTCTTGGGCCGTGAACACCCAAACTTTGGTGTTTCATTGTTGTTTTCTTGTCCCAATTTCACCTATATACAAGCCTAAGGTAGTAACATATCATGGGGGAAAGGCTAGGCATTGTTTCGGGAGTTTACCGCCCAAGAACACCTTGGGGAGTAAACTGCTAAATCTAGTTGTTTAGCTATGATATCTATGTTATAAACACATTATAAGCTATATAACACTACTAGAGAGAGGTACTCATGATTTGGGATGAAAACCCGAAGATCCGTGAGAGAGAAAATGGCTTTTCTCTAGTTGAAAATGTGAATAATTAATGAAATTGGTTCAGAATTCTATTTATTGTCCTGAGATTTTTGGCAGAAAATATTTTATTCCCGGAATGATCTCTAATATAATAGAGTGTTGGAATAACAGAGTTGCACAAAACCCTAGTGCATCCACTCTGTTGATATCTCCTAATGTGTAAACCCAAAATTATTCAAATTTATACGGAAAAGTCTAAAAATTTGTTGTGACTGCTATAACTTCTATTGAAGTGATATTGTTTGTTCAGAATGGAAATTTCGGGTTGTCACATCATCCCCCTATTAAAGGAAATTTCGTCCCGAAATTAGACTTTAGGCAAGGAAGTTGGTACGAATGATCGAGTCATGAGGTGGAAACTTCCTAATCGCTTTGTTCCTCACGCTCCAAAGTGAAATTCACTTCTCGGTTGGTATCCCAACGAACCGTCACTAACGGGCGACGGTGTTGCTTCATCCGCTTGACCACTCTGTTGAGGGTCACTATGGTTCTAATACGAAGGAGTGGATCTCGTAAATCTCGATCTCGTCGAGAGGGCTTAAGAGTCCTAATCAGAAAGGTACTGTTTCAAGTTCGAGTTGCGAAGGGTAAAATGCACGTTACTGAGTTCGCGGACTAGATCTAGTTTGTGAGATACATGATCAATTTTTGGTAAGAATCTCAGAGGTCCTAACTATATTGGATTTAGCTTTCCACGCGTTACGAAGCGTATTAAGCCATTCCCAGAGTAAGGTTCCTTAAAGAATTTGGTCCCTTACTTGGAATTCCAAAGGTTCTTTCTATTGCTTAACTTCCCAGTCAAGGGCTACCCCTTGTTGGGTCAAAGTCAAAAGGGTTTATGAAATTTGCGAGGAGTTCTGAATGGACTAAGATAGTAGGTCTGTAAGACCTACAGTTTGGCGAATTTTCTGTCGGTGACTACGGTGCCGACAAATTCCCAACAGTTTTGGATAATTTGCCAGAGTACTCCAGAATTTCCACATCAGTAATAGTGTGTCTCAGGAAATTTGATTCCTTAATTCCAAAACACATGTTCAGAGAACTTTGCGAAAAGTATCTCCGAGGGTAATGCTTCCATGGGTTCTTTCTTACTACGAGGGTAGATAAGTAAGTCATTACATGGGGAAATGATGAACTGATCCCAGTAAGAAAGACGTACCCCACTCGTTTAGCTCACGAATACTATTGGCGTATTGGTCCTATCCGAGGGGTATCACTACGGACTTGAAATGTCCGCATCAAGTTCGGAGGGTAGTCTTCAGGACATCCTTCCCTATCACTCGAACTAGTGATATTCGGATCTCAGGTCCATTTCTGAAAGTAACTCTTTCCCTGTGTTTGCTCAATCAACTCGTCTATGCGAGGCAGAGACAACGATTTCTAAAGGAAATCTTAATGAAGCCTCTAGTCGTCGAGGTACATATGATGCACTCCTTCGACTTCTGGTAAGAATAAGACCGGAGCTCTCAAGGGTGAGAAGCCTGGTCTTCTAATTCTATTGTTGAGTAGTTCGATGTGTTGTTCGAGCTGTTCTTGTATCTTCTGTAGGTGTTTAGATTGTACAGAGATCTGGCTTTAGGAGTCATACTGGGTTCTAAGTTTGTTCCTACACCAATGCAATTTCTCGTACTCTTGGGCAGTCTCCGTCTTGAAGTTCATATTAGAATTCATACATGGTTCAATGATCACAATCTCGTGTATACGAGTCGTATATAATTAAGATTGAAAAGGTAGTCGAATAACTGATTCTTCCTTAATCTCCCATCCCATCGAGGGAAAAGAAGTTAAAGTGGAATCATCAATTCTAAACCTGTAGAACATTGATTATATATCACTATCATGTATACATTCTTCAGTGATAGATCAACCGTATGAATCCTTGAATTGAACTTGACATACTGCACGAGTAATAATGTGGGGATTCCTTCGGAAAGGAAAAGAATTATAAGGTACTCCTTGTATGAGTACTTCGGTGTTCTGATATAACGACTTCGCTAAAAGACGATTACTGAGAAAGAGATGTACCTATGAAGCTGGTATTGCGAGGATCGAATTTACTCGATTCATATGATAAAGTCGGAATCATATGGAAACTAAAGACATTAGATTTGAACATAAGGCGTTACAGAAAAAACACAACAGTGCAACCATTAACGGAGTTACTGCACTTTTAGATTTACTACAAGACTATTGCTGCGAACAAGGTATACTACAAAAGACAAGCGCAACACGAGCATCCCTAAACGGATGGGATCCCACAAAAGATAAGACTCTGGTTGCACTAGTTTTGGGATGGTTCATAAGTCTGTTACAAAGAAACGCCTAAATTACATTAACGTGGGTTCGGAGTAGACTCTCCTGCGGCGGTGGTCGGTAGCATACTTCCGTCTGTGCCAGCATTTGCTGCCTCTCGGCAGTCCTTTCTATAGTGACCTACCTTGCCACAACCGTAGCAAGCCTAGTTCACACCGGTGCTGGACACTTGGTTGATCGACCTTGTTAGGCTCTTGCAGTAACGTCTGGTGTGCCCCTTCCTATTGCAGTTTGAGCACAGCATCTCCCAACAAGGTCCAAAGTGGTGAAAACCGCATTGAACGCATTTTGGGAGATTGCCAGCATATTGCTTGGTTGGGTTAGGGCCACTTGGGATGTTCGAAGGGATGGTAGTAGGAGGTACCGATGTCGTGGCTGTGAAGCTTGTTAGTGCTGGTTGTTTCCTCTTCGCCCTTCGAAGCGACTTGTCCTTAGATTTAGTCCAAGACTTCTGTTTGTGACTCGGGTTATCGTGGTAGTTTGTTGCTCGTTGCGGTGTTTGATTGTTACTTGGATTGGAATGGTTGTTAACAATCCCTCTAACACTTGCGTTGTTAGCGTTCAGGTGGGTCAGAATAGCTGACACGGCAGCCGAGACTACAGCTTGAAAGGTAGCTGCATCAATCTGAAGAGTTGGTGTTTGGTTGATGGGTTGACCGTTTCTCTAATGTTCGACCTACATCCCTATGATGCAGTCCTAGCAAAGATCGGAAGTAAGCTCATACAGTGGTCTCAAGACGTTTGTCGTTCGAGTCGAGGTATTGTTGGTAGGTGAATAACATGATCCAACCATTAAAAGAGACTTGGAGATGTCTCCGGAGTCACATTGCTATAGTCCAATGACTTGACTAGGGCATGTTCCAAATAGACTCTGATGAAAGTATGATAAGGGTATTTGAATAAAGAATGACACAGAAGTTAGCCGACTGTCAATATCTTTGATATTCATGACGTACAAGTTCGGGAAAATGACCTTGTAAAAAGGTCTTACATCATATCCAGAGAAGGTAGTTCTTGACAACATAAGGACCTAATCATAAGTACTTACGGTTCAAGATAGTTTCATAGAAAATGCCACATTGGGCACAGACAGAAACACGATTCCTTTCTAACAAGAAATATAAAGTAAAGTATCTACTACTAGCGACGGTCATCCCTCTGGTGAACTCTCAGTTCAGGCAGTTGGCGTTCCACATCAAGTAGGTGTCTTTCATACACTCTCTAGCGTACTCGAAGTTCTATGACTTCGGCTCGTGATTCAGCCAGTGCTTGCAGCAGGGTTTCTTGGTCTCTCTCAGACCTATCGTGAGCATGTTCAAGGCGACTGGTGCGAAGCATATGCATTCCTCCATTTGTTTCCACTTCTGCGATACGTTGTAGAGTTGTCATGCCCTGAATTTCATTTCGGGCAACTCTACGGATCACAATTGGTAGAACTATGTCTGCTGAGCTCCCTTCACTTACGTTGTAGAAACTTTGGTCTCCATTAAACGGCATAGGTTGATCTTGATCTTCGCTCCATGTTTCCAGACATTCCACCCATGGAGGCAACGGGCCATGAAAAGCCGGACGATGGTTAGGAATTTGAAAGGGAGCTGCCTGGGGTAGGTTCTCAACCTCAGGTTCGGAGATGGCACCATCTGAAAGGACTTCAGCGTGGTGATCATTCAGAGGGATCGGATGATCATTATCTGGTTCTTCTCCAAACCACCCAACAATAACCTCGTTCTGAAGGAATAGGTTGCCGTGGGGATGGTTTCCAACCATGTTATCTACGCGAGAATTGGGGTAAGAAAATAATTATTAGACAAACTATCTAGATACTTATTTAGGAAATCTTCATTAGTTACATCGCTATTTGTAAAGTGCATACCAGTTATATGTAATCAACACAGGATAGGCCTTCGAATAAGTGACCTTAACTCCAAATTCACAAGGAATAGGGGTAAATCAAAAATTTCACCGATTCAAAGTCTATAACATCCTAGTTACATATAACTTTAGTGTATCCACTTAGCAACTATCAACTTGGTAATGAAGATCCCGCTTTAGTTCTCAAGTATAAAGTACTTATAGTAACATAAAACACCCCTATGGTATTTTAGACTTAGGTTCTGTTATAATGTTCTCATTGTGGTAACGTTGGTAAGTTTGTAGACTTGTTGCCATATCACAACCATTCTTGGGCATGTGCTAATCACTCCTAGGAACATCATAGTTGATCAGGCTATGCCACTCCCAAGACTGACCATACATCCCCGAGCTTACCTGTGATATTCAACAATCGCAATACTTTTGTTCTTGTCATTGTGACACGGAGTTTAGTATGAATGTAGGCACGTATACTTTGTTAAATATTTTATTATTTAAAAGTATAAACTCTTAGATAGAGTTTTTTAATCCCAATGTATTTATAGTTAGTATATCTTTTATGGGTTGATATACTTAATTCACTATAAACAGTGCTCTGATACCAATCTGTCACACCCCAAAACCAAAAACGTTGGAAGCGTTCCGGGGTGGAGGACGTCATGTGAAGTATCATAACAGTGTAAAGTAGTAATCAAGCAACAACATCATCCATTGCATTAAAAGTAAAGTTTTAGTACATGTGTGTTCTTTCATAATGTACAACAATAAAATGAATAATCAAAATAAGACGAGTCTTGACTGTGCTCCATCTTCTCAAGGCCTGGACATCGTACCTGTCTAACTGGTGACCTGAGAATACAAGTTATTTTGAAAGAGAGTATCAGCTTAAAGCTGGTGAATTCATAACTATGTAAGTGTCGTTGCCTTGTTTTGAAAGCTACTATGAATGCCATGTAAAATTTTAAATGAAGAAGTTGATATAAGTATGAAAAACCCTAGAAAATCCCTTATATCCTATTAGTATGAGATGTAGTCTTCTCCCAAGACCCGAATGTTTTGTAAGTAAAATGATAGTTTCTCCTCCTTTCTGACTATTACAAACAGTAATTAGTCTAACTCATCGTTTATGTGAATATATCACAAAATAAAGTAAATAGGAAAAAGGACTAATGTAAGTGTCATCCCGAGGTACTAGGGCTAACACGACATATAACCAAAGTAAATAGGAAAAAGTACTAATGTAAGTGGTATCCCGAGGTACTAGGCCTAACACGATATATAACCAAAGTAAATAGGAAAAAGTACTAATGTAAGTGTTATCCCGAGGTACTAGGGCTAACACGACATATAACCAAAGTAAATAGGAAAAAGTACTAATGTAAGTGTCATCCCGAGGTACTAGTGCTAACACGACATATAACCAAAGTAAATAGGAAAAAGTACTAATGTAAGTGTTATCCCGAGGTACTACGGCTAATACGACATATAACCAAAGTAAATAGGAAAAAGTACTAATGTAAGTGTTATCCCGAGGTACTAGGGCTAACACGACATATAACCAAAGTAAATAGGAAAAAGAACTAATGTAAGTGCTATCCCGAGGTACTAGGGCTAACACGACATATAACCAAAGTAAATAGGAAAAAGTACTAATGTAAGTGTCATCCCGAGGTACTAGGGCTAACACGACATATAACCAAAGTAAATAGGAAAAAGTACTAATGTAAGTGTTATCTCGAGGTACTAAGGCTAACACGACATATAACCAAAGTAAATAGGAAAAAGTACTAATCTAAGTGTTATCCCGAGGTACTAGGGCTAACACGACATATAACCAAAGTAAGTTGGAAAAAGTACTAATGTAAGTGTCATCCCGAGGTACTAGGGCTAACACGACATATAACCAAAGTAAATTGGAAAAAGTACTAATGTAAGTGTTATCCCGAGGTACTAGGGCTAACACGACATATAACCAAAGTAAATAGGAAAAAGTACTAATGTAAGTGTTATTCAGAGGTACTAGGGCTAACACGACATATAACCAAAGTAAATAGGAAAAAGTACTAAGGTATGTGTCATCCCGAGATACTAGGGCTAACACGACATATAACCGAAGTAAATAGGAAAAAGTACTAATGTAAGTGTTATCCCGAGGTACTAGGGCTAACACGACATATAACTAAAGTAAATAGGAAAAAGTACTAATGTAAGTGTTATCCCGAGGTACTAGGGCTAACACGACATATAACCAAAGTAAATAGGAAAAAGTACTAATGTACGTGTTATCCCGAGGTACTAGGGCTAACACGATTATAAACAAAGTAAATAGGAAAAAGTACTAATGTATGTGTTATCCCGAGGTACTAGGGCTAACATGACATATAACCAAAGTAAATAGGAAAAAGTACTAATGTAAGTGTTATCCCAAGGTACTTGGGCTAACACGACATATAACCTAATGAACATCAGAAGATTGTCCAATTGTCCTCTGTAGCAGCGGCAGGGTGGAGGAAGGGTTAGTCCCGTGAAGGTACTCCTAGTATAAGTAATAACCGTAGGCATCCATAAATGTTCATCAACCACTGGTGCTAATCAGCTGGGATTCGGAATGGTTAGTCCCGTCTAGATATCCCGAGGTACTAGGGATAGGCAGGATAATTTACACAGAAGGTACCAATAAATCATGCTCACAAATCGAGATACAAGTATTCATGTAAGTATACACAGGTAAATGTATCTACGTAAAGGTACTCATGTAAGGTATTCATGTATCATGTAAGCATATGTAAACGTACTCATGTATCAGATAATGAACTGGTATAGACTCATGAATGAACTGACTCTTGTGTGATTCCTTGTAGTAGGAATAATGTTTGATATCTTCTAACTTTCCCTATTATAGTTAACTGAAAGGTAATTGGTTGTTCAAGTAGGTTTATACACCCTTGCTACACAAGAGTGCGGGAAACTGAATGAAGTATTAAAACTATAATCTCAAAATATTTATATGAACACAAGTGTATAAGTGTAATTTTGTTCAAGAACTTAAAAATATTGGTTTTGTAAGATATCTAAGAGTTTTGAACAATAATTAAAAATGACTTGATGTCATTTTAATAAACATTTCAAAAGTAATCCATTTGAAAACAAAGTATTTTTAAGCTAGAAAACCATTTCATGCATCACATTTTGTAGTATGTGAAATCTGCTGAATGAAAACACAGTTATAAAATACATATTGATGATTTAATAACATGTTGTTTTCTACTTGTATTCCCCCCCCCCCATTAAAGCATTTAACATCATTTAAAACATTGATTTAGTGGTATGAACTCACCTGTAGATGGTGGTTTGGATGAACTGAACGGTGTAGGATTGTTAGGTGTCAAGTGAGGACTTGTACACACACTATGATCCTAATGAACATATAATCACACATATATGTAACCAATTAGTCTTAAATTACTAATTGAAAATGTTAAGACATCCTAGAACCTAATAAACACTTTATATAAGTGTTATAAGCCCTAAGGATTGCATCTAAGTTATTGTGGGACAAGGTAATTCGGTTTAGGGTTCCAAACGACCCTATACATGAGTTTACTCTCTCATAAACATCACACAAGGAGTTTATGGTCGTAAACCCTTGTGTTTACAGTCATGAACTCCTAGACTTAGTGACATTTTGTGTTTTGAAGTTCTAAATGATCCCTAGAAGTATTCCAACTTCGTGGATTAATTCTTAAAAAGGGTTTAAGGCACTAATACACTCCTTTGATGAGTTTACGGCCCCAAGGCCAATTCCCTTTCAGTTTACTGCTGTAAACTCATATGGAAGGGGTGTTTTTGATGCTTTCAAGTCCCATGCACATGTAGGATAGGTTCTAGACATTTATCTAAGGCAAATGAAGGCCCTAGGCACACATTGGTGCCCTTCTTTCATGTTTACGGCACAAGCCCAATATTAGGGCCGTAATCTTTCTTTGAGAGGGGTTTTTGAAGTTTTAAAGTCCTTGATTTATGTAGGAGTAAACCTAGGTAATTGTCTTAGACTTTAGGAGTGCCAAAAGCAGTCTTTGGTCCATGTTTTTGGAGTTCACGATGCAAGATCTTCTTGGGCCGTGAACACCCAAACTTTGGTGTTTCATTGTTGTTTTCTTGTCCCAATTACACCTATATACAAGCCTAAGGTAGTTACATATCACGGGAGAAAGGCTAGGCATTGTTTCGGGAGTTTACTGCCCAAGAACACCTTGGGGAGTAAACTCCTAAATCTAGTTTTTTAGCTATGATATCTATGTTATAAGCACATTATAAGCTATATAACACTACTAGAGAGAGGTACTCACGATTTGGGATGAAAACCCGAAGATCCATGAGAGAGAAAATGGCTTTTCTCTAGTTGAAAATGTGAATAATGAATGAAATTGGTTCATAATTCTATTTATAGTCCTGAGATTTTTGGCAGAAAATATTTTATTCCCGGAATGATCACTATTATAATAGAGTGTTGGAATAACAGAGTTGCAAAAAACCCTAGTGCATCCACTCTCCTGATATCTCTTGAAGTGTAAAACCTGAATTATTCAAACTTATACGGAAAAGTCTGAAAATTTGTTCTATTGAAGTGATATTGCTTGTTCAGAATAGAAATTTCGGGTTGTCACAATGAAGAAGTAAGAAAACCCACTCATGGCAAGGCGATGCTGGTGAAAGAAGAACCTGTTGTAGGAAGGTGTTTGATGGTGACCGAAGGTGTATCTCAAATGAGAGGATACACAACTGATGGTGGGATAAAAGGCGAAAAGGAGCGAGAGGACATGTGTTTTGCTTCGAAACCTGTTAGTGCACAGACTAACGAATGTGATGAGTTGATCAAGAAGGTATTGCTTCTCTAAATATACCTGTTACTAAGTATGAAAAGGAATTGAATAGCTTAAAATCTAATTTTTCAAGTATAAGTAGCAGTCTCACCCAAACCCGTGTCAAAAATTCTAACCTGACTGATCAAATTAGCAGGATATCGTCAAAGAGTGAGGAAAGGAGGATGTGGATTGAGCAGAAGGAGAAAGATTTGATTAGGTCTAAGGATGATTCGATTTATTTTCAACGAGACAATCTTAAAATTTTAAAACAACGAAATGTGTTTTGTTTGATTGCTAAAAGACTTTATTTTAATATCACTCAGTTGCATCTCGATTATAAAATAGGAAAGAAGATACATCGCATAATTTTACCCTTCCTTGAGTTAAAGGAGGATGAAATCGATCCTAAAGGTTACAACTATGAAAGCGTCGCATCTTCTGATGAGGTCTCACCGGCATACAAAATTGGTCTTGACAAAATTGAGTCTTACATAAAGTCCAAAGACCATAAGGACATGTTCAAATATCTGTTAGATGAGAATGATAGACTGAAGTTAAGAACCAAAACCGTACAGAAATTTGACTCATTGAATGCCAAATTGAGTTCAGAAAATAAAATTGATGTTGATAATGCATGTAAACTTAATGAGGATGATGATCTGAGTGAAAGCTCTGTAGAGGATTTGGTGGACTGTTCAAAATTTGTCAAAAGCGAACCTGAAACACGAAAAAATCTGATTTCTGAAAATTTTGTTAAGTTCGCTCGTTCATCAATAGATAAGACCAAAATTCTCAAAGAAAAAGTTGTGTATCAAAAGGTACAAACCACTCCAAATCAAGTCTACACAGTTCTTGGAGTCACTCCACAACAAACCGCAGAGCTGACAGCTATGGTGGAAGAAGATAATGCAGCTGGATGTGATGAGTTCTTCTGGTCAACACCAATAGACAACGCTGATGAGACAAAAGGCCTATCTCAGAAGACCTCATGGAGAGTGAAAGGTAGATACGTGCTAGAACCACTAAATGAGCCTACAAAATATTATGTGCAAAGCACAAGTGGAACCAAAACATCATTGGGTGAATCAGTACAAACTACCAGTGAAACATCTTCAACCAAGGGTGAAAACTATGCTCGTGCTTCAAAGAAAAAGGCTAACATCCATAAAAATCCAAAACAGGTGGCAGATCGAAAACACCAATGAAATATGAGATACAAGAAGAATCTCTCAGAAAGAAAACAGTTTTGGAGATCACAAAATCCTCACTATGTCAGGAACGAAAGGAAGCATAAGTCACAAGAGGAATCAAGGACCGAAAGGGTAGTTTCGGTCCCTCGACTGAAAGGAACCGAAAGGGTAGTTTCGGTCCCACGACTGAAAGGAACTGAAAGGAGAGTCTCGGTCCTCAACCCAATATCAACCGAAAGAGAGGTTTCGGTCCTCAACCCAATATTAACCGAAAGAGCGGCTTCGGTCCTCAATCCAATAGCAACCGAAAAAGTAGTTTCAGTCCTCAACCCTACAAGTTCAATCAGACGAATAGAAGATCCAATGTCACTTCTAAACCCAACTCTTCTCATTCTAATTATTATTCTTCAAAAGATTTCAAGGGAAAAGGAAACCTCTATCCAGAAGATGGCAGACGTCCAAAAGAAATCCACAAGAATGCTCACATCAAAATCTCAAAATCTACGTCTAATGAACCTAAAGTAACCAAAATTAAAGGTTTCACTACAAAAATAAATGATGAGACAACTTTGATTAAATGTACTTATTTGGTTGATATCACTCTTACTATTCCCTTTCCTGTAAAAGGCTCACAAGGACCCAAGAAACTTTGGGTTCCTAAATCTGCTTAATATATTTTGCAGGTTATTCGTGATGAGTAGTTTGACGAAGAATGGTATACTGACAGTGGCTGCTCACGTCACATGACAGGAAGGAAGGAAGAACTGAGGGATTTTCGGTCTCTCAAGGATGGTGGTATTGTGAAGTACGTCAACAACTCATATGGAACTATCAAAGGCTATGGAATGATTACGAATGGTGATTTCTTGGTAAGAAAGGTAGCAGATTTTGAAGGGCTCCAACACAATCTTATCAGCGTATCACAACTGGTAGTTGGAACTGGATTGAAGGTATCGTTTGATGATGAAGGCTCAGAAATAGTCGAGAAGAAGTCCAATAACATTCTGCTGAAATCGAAGCAAAAGGGGGAAATGTACCCTTTAAACCTCAACCCAATTAGAGGTAAACCTGCAGTTTGCTTACTCATGGAGGCTCACTCAGATGAAAGTTGGTTATGGCATCGAAGACTCTCATCTTAATTTCAAGGATATCAACAAGCTGGTTTTAGGAGATCATGTTCGAGGACTTCTAGTTCTCAAATTCGACAAAGAACATCTATGCGCAGCCTGTGAAATGGGAACTCAGAGTAGACAAAGTCATCCCTCATTTATCAATACAAAGGTGATAGAACCATTGGAGCTATTGCACATCGATCTGTGTGGTCCCTCTTCCATTGAAAGCATTGGTGGACACAAGTACATTCTGGTCATAGTGGACGATTTCTCTCGATTCACATGGGTGTTCTTCTTGAAGCAAAAACCTGAGGCTACTCCAACGCTCAAGCTCTTCATAAAACAGGTAGAAATTCAACTGAGGAGAGTTGTTCGTAACGTAAGAAGCGACAATGGCTTGGAATTCAAGAAAAAAGATTTTGAAGATTTTCATGCTGGGAAGGGAACGACTCATAATTGCTCAGCCCCTTATACTCCACAGCAGAATGGTATCGTTGAAAGGCGAAACTGATCTCTATGTGAAGCAGCTCGAACGATGTTATGGTTCGCATCCTTGCCTTTATATTTCTAGGCTGATGTAATTGTTGCTGCTTGGTATACTCAGAATAGATCATATCTAAACAATCGATTCTCTATCACTCCTTACGAGATCTTGAATAATCGTAAACCGAATGTGAAATTCTTCCATGTGTTCGGTTCAAGATGCTTCGTCTTCAACTCTAAAGAGAATCGAAACAAGTTTGATGCTAAGGCTGATGAAGGAAAATATTCTTAGGTTACTCACTGAATTCTAAGGCATATAGATTTCTAAACAAGTGCTCTAAGAAGATTGAAGAAACATAGTATATCACTTTTGACGATAGCTATGTTAAGAAGATGAAGACAGCAGAAGGTGCAAGGCAGGAAATCTTTCCAAAGACTAGTAAGGTTACAGCCTCTATTTCAAATATTTTCGAGCAATATCTGATTCTTTTTTATGAGCCTCAAACGGCAATTGATTGAAGAAACAAGTGCTCTAAGAAGATTGAAGAAACATACTATGTCACTTTTAACGATAGTTGTGTTAAGAAGATGAAGACAGCCGAAGGTGTTATGCAGGAAATCTTTCCAAAGACTAGTCAGGTTACAGCCTCTACTTCAAATATTTTCGAGCAATATATGTTTCTTTTTATGAGCCTCAAATGGCAATTGATTCTGAATCAACGGCGTAAGACAAAAAGGTTGATAGTCTAAAGCAAATCATCGATGATGCTGCTCAAAAGATGGCTGCTGATCAACCTAAAGCAACCGAGAGGCCAGACGTAAGCGAACCTTTGAATGACTATTCTAATGTCCAGAGGGAGGGTCCGACTCAACAACACAATAAAGGCTCTTCATTCCAGGGGAGAACTTAACGTCATAATCATCAAGCTCTACTGAAAGTCCAAACGAAGGAGAATATACTAATCCAGATTCTGAATAGGCGTCATCCTTCGAGGGGGAGAACACAAATGTCAATGACAATGACACTCTATCAGAATTGGAAGAACAAATCAATGCATAATTGGATGCCTCTTGTGATCCAAACTACCCACCACTTATTAAATGGACCAAAGATCATCCACAGAGTCAAATTATTGGGGGAATCTTCAGAAAGGGTGTTAACTCGATCTCAGATCAAAGTGAAACAAGTTGCACTCTTTTCATCAAGTAGAGTTTTGCATGTTCAACTCCTTTGTTTCCAAAGTTGAACCGAATACTGTTAATTCAGCACTTGATCATTCTGACTAGGTTCAAGCCATGCAAGATGAGTTGAATGAGTTTGAAAGAAACAAAGTATGGCGTCTTATTCCAACTCCAAAGGATGCTTCGGTTGTCGGTCTCAAATGGGTATTCAGAAACAACATCGATAAGGAGGTGAACATGATTCGTAACAAAGCTTGGTTGGTGGTGAAAGGCTACTGTCAGGAAGAACTTATCGATTATGAAGAGACTCTCGCCCCTATTGCAAGATTAGAGTTTGTTCGTATCTTTCTTGCCTATGATACACACAAAAACTTTGAAGTCTATCTGATGGACATCAAGTGTGGCTTTCTAAACGATGAACTTGAAGAAAATGTGTACGTTGAGCAACAGCCAGGCTTCGTGAACGAGAAGTATCCAGATCACTGCTACATACCTGACACAGCGGTATATGGCCTAAAGCAAGCTCCCAGAGCATGGTATGAAACTCTAACTTGATTCTTAAAAATGTATAAATTCAAACAAGGTTCGGTTGAACCAACCTTCTTTCTAGAGAGAGAGGGTAACCACCTTATGATAGTCCAAATTTATGATGATGACATCATCTTCGGCTCCACGAATCCTAGCTTAACAGCAGAATTCAGGAAGTTGATGGAAACTAAATTTGAGATGAGCTCAATGGGTTCAATTAACTATTTCCTTGGCCTAAACATTAGACAGGGACCCAAAGGCACTTTTTTTTGGATTAGTGTCTAAGTCCATAACTATTTTTGGTATGTAATTGACCCGATGGTGCATGGTCCTTTTGGGTTGCCTTCACCAAAGCAACTTGATAGGATGAATTATGGAGAGAGAGGATTAATTATGATTTATTAATATATTATGAGAATAATATATTAAAGGAGAAATCATATTGTGTAATAAATATCAGTCAAGAATTAATAAGAATTAAGTTTGGGGCTAAAAGACATTGATTAAACTTAAGGGACTAGAACTATCAATTGTGTGATAGTTGAATATTGAGCTAATGGACTCCATATTAGAGGGGTGGACGAATTCTATGGGGAAACCCATTAGAAATCGTCCTAGGCCTCTAAGGAGGGAGTCCATGGGTTGTTTAGGGCCTAAGCATCCAAATTAGGGTTTCCTTGTTAGATAACCCTAATAGACTCACTATTTAAAGGACCCTTTAGACTCAAAAACGTGGTGAACTTGTTCCTTAGGGTTTTCACACGTTTTGGGCAGCCTCCTCTCTCCTTATTCTTCATCCTCTTGCTCTTGGTGTTTGTGAACCATTAGAGGAGTGACACTTGTGACTCTAAGCTTTCTAAAGTCATTACAAGGAGGATTTGAGATTGTTATTGCTACATAACAATCAAGGTAAGATGTAAGACCCCATTCATAAGTTAATTTGATTAATTGTATGCTAGATCTAGGGTTTAAAGTCTTGGATGAATTGCATGTACAATAGAGAAACCTAGATCCAAGCATTAGGGTTTGCATGAGAACATAGGATGTTCTTATGGCCAAAACCCATCATTTTTATCAATCAGGAGGCATACACCAAGACTCTATTAGCTAAGTTTGTTATGTTGGGAGACTCCAAAGTTAAAGTTACAATGACTTTTGGCATAAAGCTTACACCCTCATTGAAGAAGCCAGCCGCTGACATGACGCTCTATCGTCAAATGATTGGGTCTCTAATGTATCTCACAGCTAGTAGACCTGACATCATGTTTTCAGTCTGTTACTATGCCAGATTCCAAGCTAACCCACGCGAACCTCATTTGCAAGCTGTGAAAAACATCTTTCGCTATCTGAAGCAAACCTCCTCTCTCGGTCTGTGGTATCCAGCCAACTCAGGATCCTTTGTCCAAGCATTCTCAGACGCTGAATTAGGTGGCTGTGGATTACATCGTAAAAGTACCATTGGAGGATGCCAATTTTTCGACGGTAAATTGGTTAGCTGGCAATCAAAGAAACAAACTTGTGTTTCTCTCTCCACTGCAGAAGCTGAATACATCGCTGCAGCCTGTAGCATCATGCACTTCTCAAGTTGTATGGATACAAAGTCAGCTTAGAGATTACAGGTTGCATATGAAGAAAATCCCACTATATTGCGACTCTGAAAGTGCAATTAGGATTTGTCACAACCCAGTGCAACACTCGAAGACTAAACATATAGCACTGAGGTATCACTTTATCAAGGATCACGTGGAAGATGGCAACATGGAAATTCTTTTTGTAAGGACGACTGATCAACTAGCAGATATATTCACTAAGGCTTTACCTGAAGCAAGCTTCAACAAGATTTTGAAAGGCTTAGGAATGATGGAAGCAGAATCAATACGAAATCACTTTCACTTCAATAAAGGTAAGAAGCGAAATAGAGCAAACCGAAATGAACCGAACATTCGGTCTATTTCGGGTAAAGCTCCACCAAGAACCGAAATGAACCGAACGTTCGGTCTATTTCGGGTTCGGTCCTTCTGAACTTGTTCGCTTCTTTTTCTTATCAAGGAATTTTGATTGTATGTACACTCTTTTAAATACTTTCTTTTACATTCATAAAACCCAAAAATATTTTTCTTTTTTGTTCAAATAAATAATTTTCACAAAATACAAAAATATTTTTCGTTTTTCATCTAATGATTTCTTTTGCATAAGTGTTACTCTCGATGATGAAGATCCATAAGGTATAATCTCTTTTCTATACACTTTCTACGTGTCCCTAGAAGCATGCTGCTGCATGTTGACTAAAGCCTCGACAAATTCTGAGTGAAGCCTTAATAACATGACACATACAAATCATGTTTTCCCAAGCTAGGCTGCTATATTCACTCTAATCATGAGCTAACTTACTCTACTCATATTGAGCTTAGATTTTTTTGCTTAGTCTGTCTTTTATAGCAGAGGTACATTTGTTTCTTATACCACCTCCATCATTTTTCTCCATTATACTTCTTCTCACCAATATAACCCTTGAGATTCTCAGCATTTACCACTGAGGTTTATGGTTATACAAAAATATGTGTTAATGATCTTAGTTTCGTGTCACTATGTACTAAGTGAAACCCACCATTCAATACCATTAATGAATTGATGGTACATGAACCATATGTTACAAATGAAATCTCTTTTTATTTTGAGTGATTCTTCTAAAAATTTCTATTACCAATTATTTTTATTCCCCAAGGATCCAGTTAATTTTTTTTGAGATTTCCCACCTATCCAACTATCAATAAAAGTCTTCCCTACCTACTTGTTAAATAGATCACATTGATCTCACAAGTACTTCGTTCAGTTTTGGTCTTATATCAAGTATCGAAATCATGAATTGAAGCGAAAGCCACCCTTTATAAGCTTTAATTAAAAAGATGTCTTTCAATACTTCTTAACAAGTTCTTGATCGTTATTTAATGGGAAGCCACACAAGCACTTTAAAGTCTCTCTTGACTTTGAAGGAAGAGATACGTGCCCATAATCAGTTGCTTTATGTCTTTTTAAGACATCAGAAATTATCACAAAAAGTTTGCTTTATTTCTTTATCTTTTACACTCTTTGCACGAAATTTTTTGATTTTCCAAAATCTGGTTCTATTAATGATGCTCTAGTTGTTCTAGCTTCGTTTCTTCAAGTATTACAATGCTCGATAATGTTAAAAGGCAATGACGGTTCATGTGAAATATGGGGTGACGATTCGGATAAAGTTAAAGCTTAGTCAGCTGTTGTCCAATCGTTTTGACGATTTGAAAAAGCACTTTTTATGGAATGGTGTGTAAAAAGGAAACGTCCTTTCTCTTTCCTGCGTCATCATCGGGTATGACAATTGTTCCTCCGTCAAATCAGGCGCAGTTTCAAATAAATCCAAGATATCAGCCTGATTTTTCTCTCTCCTACTTGTACGTATAAAAGGTTTTGGCACGTTGATCTTTACCCTTTTATCACTTACAAAGGTGATTCATCTTACTGTTCATCTTCTTCTCCATGCTTCAATAATGGCAGACTCTTCTTCAGTTCACGATACCTCTGTTCACCAAACCCTCCTCACCATCAAACCTCAACAACCTAATCATCGATCTCACTCCCTTCATCTATGAACCCTACATGTTGTATGTTGTCGAGTGTCTCAAATACTCGCCTCTTTTCGACGCCCTATCTAAGGTCGAAGTTGTTCCCATGTCCTGCCTCTCACTCATCTACTCCATTGCTTACTACGAAAAAGTTGCTGAGAGGATTCACTTTGAAATCCACAACGAGAAGACTTCCATCTCTAACAACCGCTTATGTGCCCTAATTGGTCTCTCTCAAGAACCCACTTTGGTAAACCCTGAATCGATCACTACTGGTCAACTGTTCCCAATGTTTTATCAAATGGGGTACAATGAAACCCTAACCACCATTACCAAGTTCAAGAAGTCATGCCTTCCTCCTCAATGGAATGACCTACTCACTCTACTGTTCAAAGGACTCTCTGAGCGAAGCGCTGGCTCAGATGGAGCAAGCAAGTCCTTTATGACTGTGCTTTATGGACTCTATCACGAGATCAATTTGGATTATGTATCCATCATCTGGCAACAACTGGTCCAAAGCTTGTATTCTTCCTCAAGACACTCAGAAATCTCGTGTGGCAGGTACTGGTCCATCATCACTAAGTGGGCAATGGATCGTCTTCACATTCCAATCATGGCAGACTCTCTTCTCTCCTACATCGCCACCTTTCACACAATGAAGATAATCGTAATGGATCCCACCAAGTACTCCTTTATTGGATCCATTCCTGACACCATGCTTTCCAGTGTGTCTGCAGCAAGCAATGTTTTGCAACAATACAGGAAGATTCCTTCTTCGGGTGCAAGGGAGCTCACGCCAGCCATGGTTCGCTCCATTGAAGAGGCTGACAAGCCAGCAAAGAGGGGAAATAAAACTGAGACTCATAAGGAGACGAAGGTTACTAAACCAACCAAGGGGCAAACCCCTAAGAAGCGACAGTCAGATAAAGCTACTCCGTCACAACCTCAACCGAAGAAGCAGAAAAAGCCCACTTGGAGACTCATATTCCAATCTTCAAGCGACTCCGACTCAGAGTATGTTCCTCCCAAACACAAATATGCTCCTCCTTCAGAATCTGACAGCGACAGCTCTGATGATGAGGCGTCGGGTCGTGGTGATACCCCGCCTCACTTGCCTACCCCATAAATTCTAGTTCACTCCCAACCTCCTTCTCCTCCACCCATTACCATCCCAATATCCATCCCTCCAATATTTCCTATCCCTACATCTTAACCATCAACCACTATTCCCATCCCTACTCCAATCTTCACAGACACTACCACTACCACCACTACTACAGGGGCTCATTCTACAGCTCCCACCCTACCTGTTACAACTGAACCACCTGTTACAACCGAACCACCACTAACAACCAAACCTCCTATCACTACCAAACCCTTATCCCCTACCCCATCCAGTGACACCACCCCAGTTCCAGGCGGCGAGGACTTGGAATTTGATTCCACTTGTTTCAGTCCTTACCGTGTACAAAGTAATGAAGACGACGATGAACCTGTCACCAAGCGTCATCTCAAAGTAGTCAACGAAAAACTCGATCAACTGCTTTCCTCCTCTTCATCTGGGGCTTATACTGATGCTGCTTTAAAGGCTTTGTACTCCTATGTAGTCCAAGAACACAATGCCTCCCTTACTATTGCAGCTAAGGCTATAGACGCCTCCACTTCCCAATGCCAGAAAGCCTGCCTTGCAGTTGAGGCTTCCACCAAGGAGTGCAAAGAAGTGTCCGCAAAAGTCGATAAACTAATTACTGATGCTCACTTATTTTTTGACTCTTTTCAGGTGGCAACTCGGAAAAATTCTCAAACTGTGAACGCTTCAGTTGATAACCTTCAGCATTCTCTTCTAGCTGAACGGTCCAACCTTGAAGCTGCTCGTCAAGCAATCGAAGCAGCCAATTCCACTCTGCACGACAATGTCAATGATCGATTGACTCAATTGTAGGCAGAGTTGGCTGTTGAAAATCGCATCATGGATGAACTCGACAAAAAACCTCTTAGCTGAATATGCAGAATCTCAAACTTCGCACCGCAACAGCTGAACTCAATGACTTGAAGTCTGAGAGGGAGGTTATACGAAGATCTGCTGGCGATGTTCACTTTATCTTACTTCACCTCCTTGAAGCCCATGATCCCATCATCACCATCACCATCCGCAGGCATTTGGATGTCAAACTTCGGCCTGCACTGGACATCCTTATTCATATCGAGGGTGTTCCGGTGACTGGTGTCCAGCCGAAACAAGGGGGAGAGAAGGTAGCGAAGACTCAACCTCCTCCTGAACCGAAACCAACTATTGAACCGAAGGTTAATGAAGCTTCGGTCAGTAATAGAGACAAGAAGACGAATGTAGAAGATGTTTGTGAAAAGGATCCTGCTCAGCCTTTTCAGAAAACAAATCTTCTGATAAAGAGCTTGAAGAAAAGTTTAAGCAACACACGACTGAGCTTGAGCAGAAGCAAAAGGAAAAGAAGCTCCTAGAAAAGAAGAAGTATGTTTTTCCTGAGTGGACTCTTGATTCTCTCCAAAGGTGTGCTATTGATGAACCAAGTACACTTTCGCTTGAGCCTGTGATGTCATTCGGGCTTGACAACTCCAAGGATGCACAGTTTGACATGCTGATTACACGAAAGACATTCATCTTTCACTACTTCAACTCAACTGTTTCCATCCCATCTCCAGACCCGAAGGTGGATCGGGATCTATTGGAATTCTATCTGAAGTTTAATAAGCCTTGGTACTTGACCTGGAGTTCGCAGAAAATCACAATTGTCAAAGTACTGAAGCCCTATACAGCAGGGAAGTTTGTTAACGTGAAATTCAAAGTGACTAGAGGATCTAAAGGCTCGGTTCACAACTTCACTCTTGCTGATCTACCGAACCTCAATCCCCACGACTGGATACTCCTCAACAACATCTTACTGTCAAATCCTCAGGAGTATCAGCCGATCACTGACCATATCAAGCGAATGCTTGTCTGCTACATTCACGAAGTAGCAAAAATGGACCAAGAAATCGCCTTAGCAATTCACAAGAGAACAATGATAAAACCAATGGGAAGAGTTGGTGATGTTAACTTGATGGTCAAAGGGAAGATTGATTTGAAGTACCACACTATGATGTTCATCAGAGGCGAAGGTCAGAAATGCCTGTTCTGTCACACCCCCGAACCAGACGGCGGAAACGTCTGAGGGCTCGCGTGACTTTAATTGAATACCATCACATTGAATATACATGAATCATAACATAAACGTCACCATGCATCAATATATTACAACTGAAATTGTTTTACATCAAGTACATTGTTTTAAGATTACACATTCATAGCATAAATAGTTTGAGTGTTTTTAAAAACATAACATCTAACATTACTTCATAATACTCTTCCGCTTACCTGTTACATGAGAATACAAGTTATTTTGGAAAAAATTCAACATATGAAATGTTGGTGAGTTCATAAGAAATGTTGTGATAAAATGGATTAAGCAGTTTTGTAAAAACCCAGAAAATCCGATATTTTCTAAAAAGACCTTTGTTTATCAAAGCGTGAGATCCATAAGTTGATGCATGAATGATTTTAAACACACACACACACACACACATATATATATATATATATATATATATATATATATATATATATATATATATATATATACGAAGGGTATTTTGTAATATTATTATAAAGTTTCGAACGAGTAGTATTAAATTACCCGGAAAACCCGATGTTTTCCAATGTTGACATGTATTCGTAATTACTGATTTTTGTATTGTCTTAACGAATGAGTATTGATTAATCCATATTGTATATTGTCCTAATTATTGTCTACTTTGATTTCCCGTAAGCCTTAATAAATGAAGAGAAGGGGAGTATTATGTCCCACTATTATCGTAAGATCCTTAGGCTGTCGTGGATGCGAAAGATACAATGGTCCAACTCGCACTTGATTACTGTGACCTTACTAGTTTTTCTAACGGTACACTTTGGCCCACTAGCACATAAAACAATTAAAAGTCCTTTTATAAAACATTGGGTCATTATAGGCCCAATAACATATAAGCGTTATCCCTTTGGGCCCAAAGATCATGTTGGTGGGCTTGCAAGGCCCAACAAGCATGATTTGAAACTCATAAGCCCAAATTTGGTAGGTTTATTCCTTTTAGTCATCACATATCTATTGGAGAGTTTTGTTTTAGCGATTGTTGTTTTGTATTGATTCGAGACCGAATCAATTCGTTTATAACGATATTTGCTATTGAATGTGTATTTGTTTTTTTCGTTTTGTCGCTAGTCGAATATCTTGTATTTTATCTTAATGGATTAATTTGTTTAGAAGTATGACCTTGACCCTTTTCACTACCTTTGTTTTATAAAAATAACACTTTTAGTCCTTTATATAAAAGAATTTCATTTTTAGTCCTTAAAAAGATTTTCTTGACACTTTTGTATCATAAACTTGTTGAAAAGACATTTTTAACCCAAATTATATTTAGTAAATAGTTTTAGCCCTTCCAGTATGGTATTTCTCGATTAGAACCGCAAATTTCACAATTTTTATAGTTTTGGCCCAAAATACAAAAAGTTTACATTTTGACCATTTTTGTAGTTTAAAAGCATTTTTGACCTTAGAAATAGTTTTATTACACTTCATGTCCCCTGTTTTACAAAATATTACAATTCAGCCCTTTAAAAACTTCAATTTTCGCAATTTTGGGCTTGTTGGGCCGAAAAGCCCATATTTAGCCCAATAACTCAAATTTTTGCATTTTAAGTCCTTTGAAAATTTTAATATTCAGAAAAAGGATTATAAAAACTTTTTTGACTCATTTGACCCTCAAGAAACCGTGACTTGGCAGTTTTTACCCAAGTTTTGTATTTTTAACATTTTAAGCCCTAAAATGAGTTTTATGTTAAAGTTTGTTCCTTATAACCTTATAAGCTATTTTTCTTAACTTGATTAGTTTAACATAGCTTAGATTATGTTTGTTTCCTTTCTCATGTCATAGATCTCGAATAATCACTCTGTTTGTTACAGATTTATCTAAGAAACACATAACATCACACACATACATGCATAAAATCACACATAGCATACACATACACATAGATCTACACATTCTTGTATTCTCCCCCATAAAACATATGAAAACTGAAAATAGAGGGGTATGAAACTCACCTTGAGTTGTAGTTTTGCTTTTGAAGAAGACTAGAAGAAGAAATTTCGATCCTAGCAAGTCCTCTTGGTAGATCTCGAGTTTAGATGATTTCTAAGAGAGTGATCATGATTTTGTATGGATTAGGAAGAGGTTTTTGATAAAAACAAAGACTCTAGGTCATAGATCCAAGCATGAACTTACCTTAGATGATGATTTGTGGAAGAATCTCTTTGAAAGCCTCTTAGATCTCGAAAATATGGAGAGGAGTGGAGAAAGTTTCCTTGAGAGAATTTTGAGTGAAGTGTGTGTGTGTGTGTGTTTGGGTTCGGTCGAGAGCAAAAAAGAGAGGAAGAGAAGAGAGAGTGAGTGATGAGATGGTGCATGGAGATATGAGTTATGTGCATGGAAAACCTCCATGTAAAAATGAAGTGGCAAGCATAAGTCAACTCCTTCCATCTTGGTGGGCTTGGGTCGAGAATGGAGAGGGGAAAAGGAAAGAATTGGGCCTTGAATGCTTAAATCTATTTTATGGTTAAGTTAGGTGGTTTTTGGCCCAAAAAAAATCAAAGAATGATTTTTATGACCTATTAGGGCTAATATAAATTTGTTTTGGTCCAATAAGGCCCATTAACGTTAATCTAGTTTATTTTGGGTTCATAAGGCCCAAAAATGTTAAGTTTCGTGTATACAGGTCCAATTAGGGCCCATTTGAGAGTTCTAGGTTCAAGATGGATAATTTGGAAGTTTATTGGTCCATTAGGTCCAATAAGGAAGTCCTACATCAAAGTGAACTCAAATTGGAATTTCAAAGGTTTCCAATTCTTTGTTGACCACTTGTAGAGCTAGAATATAGTATTTGATGGAGTTTTGTTGTTATAGAATGAGCATCATGCATGCTTTCATGTTATTGATTCATAATTATTATATGTGTTGTAGTTACAAGGCGCCAAAAATTCTAGTTGTGACATGTTCGCTCTTGTTGACAAGCACCTCTTCTCAACTGCTTTCTTGGAGCACATTTTGGAGATTATTCAGAGGTGCAATCAGAACACAACAACCGACAAGAAGATGTTTATGCTGAGATGGTATATTCAATTTCGGTAGACACTTCTTGCTATCATCCCTCGGCTGTTCAAGGTGGTAAAGACTATGAAGCCAACTCAGAAGAAATAATCTCTCGCCTCATTTGACGCAAAGGGGGAGATTGTTGGGATTATAGTGTTGCGTCATGGGCTCGGTCCTTAGCCTAGTTTTGGTTGCCGGTTTGGACCTATCCAACCGTACATGTTTTATTCTAGGGTTTAGTATTTAAGCTGCATGCATGCAGTCTTTGTAATTAACGCTTGCATTATTTTTCTCATTGAGTTTTTGTAAACCCTAGCTCGCCTTCATCGAGCTCTGCTGAGGCGTGACTATATTTGAATCATAAGCATAAAGTTGTTTCTATTCTGTGTTCGTAATATTATTGTGTTTATTTTGTTTGATCTTCATCATTTACCTGTGAAAGATCTAATCGATCTGAGTTTTATTATCATCAATATTAATAAATCATATATAACATCTTCTCTCAAAAGCCCATCCTAACAAATTGCCTTGATGATATGCAACCTAAATGGACCATGCTACTTTCGGGCCAAGTACATACCAATAATAGTTATGGGCATAGACATCTAATCCAACAGTCTCTCACTTGGATAAGTGTAAAAATATTATTGCAATTACGACTTCATAACCTGACTAGCAATCGTAGCTCTTAAAGCCGTTGTCGAACTCTGAACAGATCAAATGACACATCCATTAGATAAGTGATCATGTATTCCTCCATGCTAGATATCATATGGACTGAGACATGGATTATAATCATTCTCTCTGTCCATTTGTTGTTTCCCGGTTTCTGATTTATAACGACTGACTGATTGAACAAATCAAATCAGTCCTGTCTTGGCCAAGCACTCACATGTGTCATCATTAAATCATCGAGGGGCCCACATATATCACTTTTATCCTTATGAGGTAAGAGGCATGGATAAACTTCGAATCATATGCATGTACTAACTACGTGTTGAATCATACACAAAGCCATGTTTTATAACATCAAGTTACTGATGCGTTTACGTACAATCAATGTATAACCAACTCATAGTCAACAAATCATATCTCTAGGTTTAAAGAATATAAAATTTTATCATCTCATGATTCACTCGTGATAAAATCCATGAAGTGATTTAAATGAGCGTAGGTTTAATACAATACTCAGAACTTATGAGCACTCATGAATGTTGTAGCAACCATTGCTATGTCTAATGCACCTTAGACAAATCTTACAAGCCAGATTCATGACAGTCTTGATTCATATCTACTTCCATCATATGACCGACTGTGGATGGTTTGAATAAGTTATTCAATCAGGAGGAACGACCTAGTTATTCTAAAATTCAAAACATGCAAAGTGAAACACAAGAATAATACTTAATCCTATATGGCTCCAAACTCTTGAGTGTAAATAAAAACCCTTTTATCTAAGCACCATATTGATTACTCATTACTCATTGTTTCGATTTATCAACTTAATACTTGAATTGAAACAATAGTCATGCCATGCACCAAGCATGCATACTATGTTTACCTAAGGTCCTTTCTTTTGGGAAATAAATTAATTGAACACGACTCAATTGATGCTCATTTCACAATCCCAATCCCTTTTGTAAATGTAAGAATACCAAATTCATGTCATTTACCATAATCTTGATAGATTCTAAACATATATGCAATGATTATCTTGTAATGACTATGCACAAAAGTCATAAAGACTTGACAACAGACATTACAAAGAAATTCCAATGGAGAGCAGTTCCATGGAACCGAAGTCTCAAATTCAAAGTTTATTCCTTTGAACATCCTTCTTTGCATTAAGTTCTTTAATCTTGCACAGATTCAGAGAATAACTTCCACCTATGGAAACAATTCCATGTTACCATTTTGACTATCACTTCTGAACAAGAGTTACCTCTTTTCAGAATATGTCAATATGGTTCTTTCCAATGTTTACATTATACTTCCAATTGTCCACGATCAACCAATCAATTTTAAACCTCAGATTGTCCAAGACAATTGCTTAATCATTTTAGTCATATCCGGTTCTATTCCTTTTTCCCTCTTAATGCCCTAAGCACTTGGAAAATTTAAAATGGATGTAAACAATCCTATATCCGAAGCATATGGGACATGATTCATGCTATAAAATTTTTTATTTTCCATGTTCTCACAATTCGAACTATGAAGAGGGATGCCGTAATCATAATCGAATTTTGAGAACGCCACATATATAGAATTTCCTTATGTTGAGTCATTCCAACATAACATTCATATATACCCTTGACTAAAGCTGATTAGAATCTCAATCTAAGCTTGTAGAATTGGAATGAAGTATAAAATCATCTCCCTTAATTATAGAAAAACAACTTTTCAAACCCGAATTGAAACTTTTGTTTTCTAAAACTAACATTGCTAACCTGCAACACGTAACATAATAATCATGCTCCCACTAACATGATGATTATTAGCATAACACTTATGCTCCCACTAGCTTTGACATGTATCCAAAAATCAGTTGCACTTCTTGAAATCAATACTTTATTGACTTTCTTACCAAAGTTCAGATTTCTGATACGAGATGTTTTGATAAGGCTTTATCAAACTCATACAGCTTTCCTTAGATAGCTCACATGTTTGTCTAGACATTTTGCAATTCTCACTAGTTAGTGTGCCGGTTAACCACACACGCTCCGCTAACTATATGAGAATGCAAATATCACAACTGCTATCTACATAAAATCTTCTTAGTGAAAGCGTTTCCTCACCATCATTTTCATGAGTCGAAGAGAAAGCTTATGACACTTAGATTTTATAGTTTATGTGTTCCTATCCATGTGAATTTGTCAAAACCATAATCAAAAGAAAAGGTCAGTGACAAATCCAAACTCAAATGGACTGAACATGTTCAATCTCATTTCCTTACCACTCGTCAACATAAGGGACTACCATTTCTTCCAGGTTGTTATGCAAATGATTGAGAACTCATAGAACTCACAAACATATCCAACCTTAACTGGAATGGCACAGAAACAAGAATAAGTCAACACGATAGGATATAAACCTTAAGTCGTGGGATAGTAATTAACAATACTCTTGATCAATTCTCGAAACCATCTCAAGACTCCCACTGTCCTCTTGACATATAAGATTCTCTTTGTCAAGAACCAAACGTCGACAAAACAAATATTTAAGAGTTAGTGCGGATTCTTATGAAGGAAAAACGTTTCTCACAATTGGTCTTAGTTGGTCTTTGTCTTATCCAAAACATCACAACTAACCAACTTCTAATGTACAAGAGTAAGAAAACATTGTACTCTACATTTAACAAATGTTTTAAACCTTTCTTAAGATTATGTCACTCAAGACTCAATCTTGGAGTATTACTCTAAGATTTGATTTTGGAACGAAGTATGATTTATCTTTTTATTTAACCATTTCAACAATTCATGATTCCTCTCCTTAGTGAAACAGATGAACAAAGGTGTCCTTAGAGGATCAATTGTGATATGGTTTCATAATCACTAAGATAATCATAAAACATGATACTCAAGTACTCTCCCATCTCTTCATATTTGAGAAACTTTTATCTTCCTGCCTTATTTGATTCTTCTTATCCGTTCTGTCATACATTGAAACCTTTCTGATGTTTCAGAATTACACTTAAACTTGTAAGCATAACCATATTTACTAAACTTTAGTAAATCACGACGAATATTCTTTGTGGTAGACCTGATCAGCGCACACCCAAGTGTACCCGATCCCTTTGTCCTTTACTTGACTCACATATACATGTGAACAAGGAATTAGTCTTAATTTCCCAAAGATGAAAAATTCGCATTCATCATACAATACAAGTTGCATGATTCCAAGTTTTATCCAACTGAACCTTGGGTGATGAAAATCTTTCCTTATTTGGTAAATTATGACACTACCACAAATGAAAGAAATAAATCCATTTACCAATATTGCTTATCAATGGAAACATATAAA
The DNA here is from genome assembly GCF_051521515.1 of Lactuca serriola. NCBI lineage: Eukaryota > Viridiplantae > Streptophyta > Magnoliopsida > Asterales > Asteraceae > Lactuca > Lactuca serriola. Next base: position 268,963,611 of record NC_136415.1, read on the forward strand.
CAACAATTTTTTTCACAAATGCCATTGTAAGGATACTTAATAAAATAAATAATAACAAAAAATTTCTTTTATTTTAAAAGTTGCGTAAAAAACTTATCCTTACAATGCAAATACATATGAAAACTTGTTATCTATTCCTAAGCAATATTCCATAACTCTTATGCAGCGGCTCAAAATTCTGGTCATCGAACCATGCGATCAAAATCAGCACACTCTTTCTTTAAGCTTCCTTTGATTCTTCCAAAACATCAAAATGTAATTACATTACATCATGTATTAACAATCACAAAAAGAGACTTAATAGAGTTTACTCAAAGCAAAGTTAAACCTTTTGACTTTACCTTCCTTATGAAATTTCAGGTAAATTGGGCAGCTTCGCAACCAATGTCCCTTTTATTGGCAAAAGAAACATATTCACTCTTTCAAAATGGTACACGAGACTATCACAGACTTAGCCTTTCTCATTGCCATTGGGTCAAACGACTTGACCATGGCCGATCCCTTTCCATTGGGAAGAGAAAGGTTTTCTGGACTTCTCGTGTTAATTTCCATGAAAGTTTGGGAAGTAAATCTTCCAATCTAATTCGCTTTACCAATGCTCCAAATCATTGTTTATTCAGCATCATCAAGCAAATAGGTAAGATCATTAAGGGTCATGTCGTGATCTGTCATTAAGGAGTGACTGAAGAACCAAGTCAACAACCAGCCACCTCGAGACTTTGACATCTGACTCTCCCGACTTGTCAATATGTTACTTAACCTCTAAGATGTAAGTACATATAGACTTTTCTTGCCAATAGGGATTGAGTGACTTAGAACTTATCAAGTATCGAAACTTGTGGGATAGGGAGATTTATTAGAGGAGGTGGAGGAAGTGTAGTATGATTTCCAGTCCCACTAATGCACAACAAAGGGATATGTCTTTCACCTTGATTGCCTTTGGGATATCATCTTCATTAGGAAGCTTGTTCCTAAGGATTTGGGAAGACCATAGTTGTCTTGAAGGAGATATCTATAAGGGAGAAATTGAAGTTTAGTTGATTTAAAGTCCTTAATATAACACCCAATATGAAATATTAAGGCTAGGATCCAACAACCTTTTTATAACTGGAAGAGGGATGACGTAATCCAAGTTATAAAATAGTTGAAGGTAGGTAAATGACGATTTACCAATTTCCACCATGAAAATGAAATATAATTACGTTTTTATTGGATTTGAAACTCCTAGATCTTTTGAGATACATTGAACTTTCAATGGCATGTTTGAATCTCGATTGTGCCCTCTCAAGTTTGTGACTGGGATGCTGATGATCACAAACAAGGTGTGAATAACCATGCAAATTGACTTGGCACCCTTAACTTTATCACCTAATCGATGTGCCGGTTAACCATACATGCTCCACCGATCTCTAATAAAGTCAAGGTACCCTTTTTCCACTCTTACTAGTCCTTGTTAGTGTGTCGGTTAACCACACACGCTCCACTAACGACTTGGTAAGGTACAAACTGTAATTTCATGGGTTAGCACCATTTCACATTTGCCTAAGTAACTAAGATTGAGAATTTATAAGTGTTTAGTTACTTAGTTTTTATCATTATATTTTTAATGAAGGGAGGATTATAGTCTTTATCCTACCCATTCGGCTAACGACCCTCCACCAGTCAAGGAAGTGGTGGGTGAGAGTGGACATCCATTAAACCGCCATTTTATAGGCAGTAACCTTATACCCTCTTATAGACCGACTTCGTGAATGAGGCCTACTAATGGTAAGATTGAATTTATCTTATACATATCTATATAATTAAAATTATAATAATAGTATAAGGGTTGAATTTTAAACTTTCAAAATTCTAAGGTTTTAATTTGGAATTAAAGTGTACATGAGTGGTAACTTTTCAAATTCCAAAACTTGAGGGCAGGTTTTGAAACTATTCAAGAATTTTCATTTCATAACTTATGAGTTTAATGGTTCATTAAAATGAATACTCTTCATTTTTATGTAACTCCTTATCTTTTAATTACAATTTTAAGGAAGTGACTTTTCAACATCCATAACTTAAGGACAAGTTATGGAGTCATAAAATCATTTAATGAAAAAGACTCTTCATTTTTATGTAACCTATGACACCTTTTATGAGTTTTAAGATTCATAAATATGACTTTTTATATAACTTGAAGACAAGTTACAAAAACATACTTTATGAACTAACTCTAGATTAATTTGGATTGAAAACAACTAACACATAATTTTTTTTATCAATCTAAATTAACTCATAAACAAGGTAACACAAAAAACTTTTGGTAATCCATAATTTGAGGACAAATTATGGAGTCCATACAATTTCATTAAGATCAAGAGTTATACTAACCAAATAATTTGTACATAATTCCTATGATCTAACAAAAAACTCACAAGCATGATCATTCATAATCAACAATTTTTTCAAGAATTACATAAACGCATATAAACTTGAAACTTTGATTATAGCATTGAAATTGATTTCTCATAATCATTACCACATTAAAAAACAGGTTTTGTAAGTCCAAAACAGTCAAAGGTAATGTTTCTAGACCAATTCCAGCACCAAAACTCGAAGATATGTTGTTTGGGGCTCCAACTCGTCGAGTGCATGAACAAACTCGGTGAGTTGGATGAGTTTTGCCTTGGACTCGTCGAGTCCCTTTATGGACTCATCGAGTCCCCTGTCCAGACAGCACAAAACTTCGTATTTTCGAGCCAATTTTGCAAGTATAAGTGAAAACAAGCCTAGTCTCTGATACCACTATAGGGTTTTGAGCATTCTAACCCTCCTAAGGTGTTCATGCAAACCTAAATACCTTGGATCTATGTTTTCTCTATTATACATGCAAATCTGAAGTTTCCAAGGTATTACCTTACAACTAGCATACAATTGTCAAGAATCTAGTTAGGATAACATACCTTATGGTGGAGCTTGATGTCTTGATGTATCTAGCCTTAAGATCTGAGCCCCAATAGTGTGGAAGCCTCAAGTGGAATCACAACACACCATGGAAAAAAGATGAACTTGAGAGAGAATCTTCATGCATCCAAAACCACCATGAACTCCAAGACTCCTCAAGTGACGATGTTGGGCAATGAAGTATGTATTTATATGTGGGATTTCTAGGGTCATGCATATAACCCAAATCCATACCCATGGATTTAATGATCCATGGTTCATGTGGCCCAACTCTTTATGTATCCATACATAAACTTGGTCCAATATGGATCATAAGCCTAACACATATAAATATAACTAATTAACATAATTAGTCCTCATCGATTTAATTAGTCTCTTTTGATCACTAAATTAATTCCAAATTAATTCTTGATCAATACTATAAAACATATGATTTCAGATTAATATATTATAACTTAAAATATATTAATAAATTATATATAACTTCTTCTCTTAAAAGTCTATCCTAACAAATTGCCCTGATGATATGCAACCCAAATGGACCATGCTACTCTCTGGTCAAGTACATACCAATAATAGTTATGGGCTTAGACATCTAATCCAACAGACTATGTAAAAGGTGTTTTATTTATATTCAAAAGTTTTGAGACCATATTGGATTCAATTATTATTGTGTTTCATTTTGCATGTTTTGACTTCCCGAATAACTAGGTTATTAAACTATCCACAGTCGATCATACTTTGGAAGTAGGTATTGAAGGTAGACTGTCATGAATGGGTCTGTAGATTGTCTAAAGGCATTTAGACATAGCACTATTTTGTTGCAGTGTTCATGAGTACTTCTGGAATAAGATTCAAGTATTGGATTAAACCCACGCTCATTTGAATCACTTCATGGATTTTATCACGAGTGATTGTGAGACGATAATATCTTATATTATTGAAACCAAGACATGTGAGTTGTAGTTTGCAAGTCGGTTGCACATTGACATATGTAAACACACCAGTAACTTGGTGTTATAAAACATATTATTGTGTGTGATTTGATGAGCAAGTACAAGCAAGCATTTGAGTCGAAGTTTATCCATTCCTTTTACCCTTAGAGGGATAAAAGAGGTATTTGTGGGCCCCTTGATGATTTAGTGATGACAACCCTAAGTGCTTGACCAAGACTGGACTTATTTGATTTGTTCAATTAGTCAGTTGTCATAAATCGGAAATCGGGAAATAACGGATGGACAGAGAGAATGATTATAATCCATGTATCATGTCCATATGATATCTAGAATGGAGGAATATATGATCCCTTATCTAATAGATGCGTCATTGAGTAGATAAAAGTTCGACAGTGGCTTTTAAGAGCTATGATTGCTAGTCGGGATTTTGGATTCGTACTTGTAATAATGGTTATTAGACTTATCCAAGTAAGAAATTGTTGGATTCGGTTTCTAAACCCATAACTATAATTGTTATGTACTTGACCCGAGAATAGCATGGTCCATTTCAGGTTGCATATCACCAGGACAATTTGATAGGATGGATATTTGAGTAAGAGGTTACTTATGATATTAATATATTATATGTTCTAATATATTAATACGAAATCATATTATTTAATTAGTATTGATCAAGAATTAATTTGGAGTTAATTATGTGATCAAAAGAGACTAATTAAATATATGGGGATTGATTTGGTAAATTAATGATTCTTATAGTGTGGGCCAATTGTTATTTAGGATGGGCTATACCAATATGGTAGTCCATGGATAGTCCATGGAGGTTTAACCAATGGAGCCTAAGTAATATAAAGAGGTAAACTCCTAACTAGTATTTATGTTGTTTATGTCAATTGTATGCTACTTGTAGGCTTAATACTTTGGAAACAATATTGCATTTATAATTAGAGAAAACATAGATCCAAAGAATTTAGGGTTGTATGTGCACAATAGGATGTTGTAGTATACTAAAACACAACCATACCAACCGAGGTTTCACATACTGAGTCACTTAATTAGGAGGTTCGAACCTCAGGCATCACTGCAAATGTATCTGATACGGGTGCAAATGTCAACAAGGGTGATGGAGTTTCGACACATGGAGCCCAAGGTAATCCTTCTATTATCGTATCATCTACTTTCGAAACATTAGTTCTTGATACCACTGTTTCTTTACCACCATATATTGTTCCCAATACATCTCACAATCCTTCTTTATCTCATTCTCCTACATTCGATATTGTATTATAACAACCATTTATTACTTTGTTCCCATCCCAATCCACTGACACACCACTAGTTCAACAAACATAAACTGATGAAGAAGAATTCCAGGGTTCGTTTGGAGAAATTAAGTTTGATTCTGAGGAAGAAAAAAAATCCTAGATCACATGATAATGTCCGGAAAAGCAGTTTAAGATCTTGAATAGGAAACTCAATTCACTGTTACAATTTCAAGCAAATGCAGCCAGCAATCTTTCTGTCTCATGAATCGAATTGGATGTGATGGTCAATGCTCAGGAGCATCAGATTCAAAGTAAAAGTGATCCTGTGAATTGAGATCTTGAATCCAGGCTCCAATTTCAATCTGACTCCTTTAATGATGCTATGAAAGAATTAAAGGTAGTTGCCAAAGAGAGACATGTTCTTTATGTTTAGGAAGTAAAGACTGTTCTTGAGAATTTTAATCTCAAGATTAAAGAATTCTGTGATCATATGGCAAAGGAAGTTGCTGAATTAGATCACAACTATTCCAATCTTCACAACAAGGTGGACATACTTGCTGGTGTAATCACAAAAGTAGTGGACTGGCATACCACGCTTGCTCTGAACGTTGATAAGCTTGGAGATGATGCAGTAAAGGGGTTTGGAAATGTTGAAAATTTGTTGGGTGAGTTGAAAGATCTCATGATCGTGAGTGAATCTTCGAAGGTTTTGTCTATTTCTCCTGAATTTTTAAATCAAAATTTTCAAAAGTTAGAGTCAACAATTCACTCAAAATTGGCTCCACTTGCAAATTTGAACACTTCATGCCAACAAATACCCCGCCTGTTAACATACGGGTGCAAGGGGGAGAAAAGGGAGGTGTTGGCACTGGTTCGGAAGTGAGTACTGGAGGAAGTGGTTCTGAAAATGTCGAAGTTGATGCCAATGTGGTTGGAAGAGTATTGACCACTCAAATTCCAACATCTCTACCAACATCAACACTTGTTTTGTCATCAACCACAGCAACAACTAGACGATTAACAAAGGGTATAGTTATTGGGTCAACTGGTGAAGAATCAAGTTCTTCAAAGCCCAAGCCAACTGAAGTTGATAAAGGCAAAGGCAAAGGTGTCATTATAGAACCTTTGAAAGAAGATATCAAAGCTACAAAAGAAGCAGAGATAGAAAAACAAAGGCATGTTCAAAGCATTCTGAGACAACATGCAAACGATCCTCCTAGTCTGAAAAAAGGTCATCCAACAAAGTTATATCACTATGAATATATTGAAGCTTTGACAGTGACAAGAGCTATGCATGTGTTTGAAAAGATTCCCAAAAGAAGTTTCGACACTGTGAACACAAATCTAAATCAACTAGATTTTTCGGTGAATAGAATGATGTTCCTGGATGAGCAGTTCAAACTTGCTAACAAGTACAAGGATAAGACTGAATTTAAACGTCTAAAGTTTCGCTTTCATGCTATACTTGGGAAAAAGGAGGAGGATATATGGTCATTGGTCATCATAGTTCGAGTTGTTGACATATCCAAAGACGTTCGGTTCAAGGGTATGTCACAAAATTATCGTTATTATGCAGTCCTAACAAACAATGTATAATTTGATTTCTTGATTGCAGACTTCCCTATTATGAATCTAAATGACTTGATACTGGTGGCCATGATCATGAAGAATGTTGATGTTTCAAAGCTTCAAGTTACAAGAAAAGAAGATTTTTTGAATGGTTATGCTCATTTGAAAACCTTCATTGATGGATATTATGGAGAATTAGCTTTAACAGATGTTGAATTTGCCAAATCTTTGGATAGAGAGGTATCTGTTTCTCAAACTGTTAATGTGAGTAAGGCAAGCTTAAATAAATTCGAAGATGGAGAAATTAGCTTGAAGCCTCTAGGAATTGTTATCGTTGGGAAGAACTAAAAGGGAAATACTTCAAAGTTTCTATTCCCTGTGTGTGATGTTGAAAGGTTTACAACACCTCATTACACAAATCTTCTGGTTCGAATGAATACTTCTACCAAAAACAATGAGAAAGAAAAAGTTGAGATTCAAAAGATTATGAATTGGTATACTGAGATCAGAAGAGTTATTCATGAGACTGCGAAGATATTAATGCCATGATTCGTCACTGCTCACAAAGGGGGAGAATGTAATGGTCGAATTTAGTTGTGAGGTGTCCAATCTTGTTGATAGCTTCGTTAGTATGCAATTTTATTACAAGGGCATTTTAGTGTTTGCAGCATAGTTTATTAGTCCCTTTTATTTTTTGGTCGCTTTCATCTTTCCTATAAACAGGGAAGTGTACTAGAGTACATAAGAACCATCATAATGAATATTTAATAAGTTTACATTATGCTCAAAACATTATTCGCGTGATATCAAATACGTATAACAAAAATAAATAACATGATGCGGTGACGCCCTTCCTCCAAAAACTCGTTGACTACCCATTTATTGATTTCCTGAGAATACAAGTGATATTGAAAAAGTGTGAACAATTAAGTTGGTGAGTTGATAATCATGTTGTATGAGAGAAATCGGTAGCTCTTCCTTGTAAGAAAATGATAGAGCGTGCTTTCAGAAAATCCAATATTTTCTTTAAAAATGAACTGTAAGTCTTGAACCCAAGACTAACATGTAAGTAATGTGTACTGGAACATAGTGTTATGAAGCTTTATCTTTATATAAAACTAATTGAATGTATGTTAACCCCGTAAACAAAATGTATTGCTAATACCTAATGTGAGTTATCATAACCATACTAATTACTAGTTGGCCTGCTACGACGTTCTTCAGGCGTCTGAATGGTATGATATTTGCCACCCTAGACTGGCCGGTCTAACTGTAGCTAACAGCTTAGGTGCGGGGTTTTCAATCTCGTATAGATCTATACACAAGTCTCACGCTCTCCCTACAAGAGACTCTAGTTATAATTCACGACTTAGTGTGCACTCTGGTGGGTACGATGAAGCTAAAAGTCTCACAAAATTGTATCAACCGGTTTATGTGCACTGAAAACCCATTTTTCTTGTAAATGAATGCATTACTCTTCCATAGTGGTTACATAGTGTAAAAATAATTATACCTTTAAATAATTATATGTTTCTTCCATAATGATAGTGTTGTGTTTGTGACTCCCAAACTATACCAATTATAGTTTATTATGTTTGTTTTTTAATACTATTTATATAATCATTTATATAAATACATAGTAGTTATCTTGTCTAGGTGTCTATAAAAGATTATGTCATAAAATCTTACACCCAACACAAATATGAGAAATTTGTATGTGAAAGTCAATTTCAAGCTATTGACATGTTTTTAACGATGTTTTTGTCTAGTTTTAAAATGTATGGTTAAAACATCATATTTTTGGGTTGCTTTCCAAAAAATGTTGAAATAACCAGAATGTAACCCTTTTTGTTAGAAAAAGTATATGTTGGTAAAAGTCTCAAAATCTTTGTAGTTTTGTAATCGTAATTTTTCGTATGATTATATAACATAGTTTATGTGTTTTAAAGACCGAGTAACACAGCTTAGCCCATGTCTAGCCAGGACTAAACTAGGTTACACCAAGCTAACCTAATTGTTCATTGGTTGTCGGAGCCTGATCCTAGGGCACACAGTCCCTAAGATAGTTCTTGTCCAGTATTACCAAAACGTCTAAGAAACTTTGGATTTTGTTCGTACTTAGGTAACCATGTTTTTTTCGTACACATTTAACTAATAAAATTGTTTGACATGTTCATAATAAGGTAATATTTCCATAATTACCGATCATATTACCCTATTTGAATAGGTCAAACAAGTTCAATGGTCAAATGTGAACGAAAATAACATGGTAACTTAAATTTGGACAAAGACAAAAGTTCATTTCCTTTCTACGTCATTAACCCTAAAATAAATGAATAAGGGAAGTACCTCATAAATCATGAGAGGCCATGTAATTTTAATTTCATGAATCGAAGAATTTTTTTAGCTTACTGGTTTATTCATATCTTCTTTATTCCTTTTTAATCAATTACATAATCTCATGAATAGAAACCACGTCGTTGTACGTATGTATGCGTATAGTATGTATATATTACTATAATAAAGTTGTATATAAAATGCTACATCAGTACATATTTTTTATATAAATACAATTTTTTAATACAATTTAACAATATTTTCATGTATTTAGTTTAATTTAAATAGTATTTCTACAGTAAAATTACATATTTATATGCAAGAAGTACATATTTTAAATTAAACTTTGGTATTTATTGAGAAATATTGTTAGAGATTAATAATATCCATATATATATATATATATATATATATATATATATAAACATTATTGAATATTTGTATTTATGAAAAAAATGGAATTCTAAGTATAAAGAATATGTATTTATATATTTTCAAATGTAATATATATATATATATATATATATATATATATATATATATATATATATATGTACATATGTCACACCCCAAACCAGAATGGCGGAAACGTCTGTGTGTGGACGACTTACATGTACAGTATCATAACAAATGAATAGTAGTGATCAAAGCATTACAACCATCATAATGAATATTTAATAAGTTTACATTGTACTGAAAACATTATTTGCTTCATATTGTAACGACCGAAAAATACAACCAATTTTAAATTTTTCAAAAACAGCTCGATTTCATTAAATCTTTACAAAAAGGTTTTCAGTACAAAACACCTAACGTATTCCCAGAATCACATTACTACAAAATCATGAGGAGCGGTACGATCACGCCTTTGCCTTGCCACGATCTCCTGAAGAACCTGAAAAACATACAACCACAACTGTAAGCCCGAAAGCTTAGTGAGATATCCCCAAAATACCAACCACAAATACCATACACGCATAACATGCCATAATATATCCGATCACAGAACAGCCATGCACTTCGGGTCTACTGTGTGACTGGTCCGCCGCACCGGCCTACAGTCCACCTGGTCCACCCTCTGAGTCTATCCACATACATTGAGTCTGCAGTGTGATTGGTCCGCCCGCTCTCGGGCCTTCAATCCACCTGGTCCACTCTCTGAGTCTACAGTATGACTGGTCCGCCCACACCGGGTCTTCAGTCTATCTGGTCCACTCTCCGAGCCTTCGGCACGTCTGGTCCGCCCTTTCGGGGCCGACAGCCTATCCGGACCGCTCGCTGGGCCTTCAGGACAACCGGTCCACCCTGGGTATCTTGGCCTACAGCACACAGCAGGACCCGCCTCAACCCAACTCCAGTCCAAACAACCATGTTCACATATACATACAATCATATAGCAATTCACAGTCAACAAGCAGATCAAACAGATCACATAACATACCACCATCCTAACCCAGATACCGACCTAACAGGTCACTAGTTTAGCATCTCCCTATCTCTCAGGATACCGATCTCAATCAGGTCTCTAACATATACCATCCTAACTCACAGGATACAAACATATCAAAGCAGTAACATAACAACAACTACCTGGATCTCAATCCGATAAGGGCCGGCCTTGGTGCCTTAGACCCTGTTGATATAATGAGGATAACTCACCTCGAAACTGTCGGCTGAAAGGATAAGATCCCGCTGCTCCAAGCTCCGACACGAACTCCTCCACTGAACACCAACACACTCACTCAATAAATACCCTTAATTACCAAAATACCCCTGAAAGACAACTGGTCAACCGTTGGACAAGGTCAAAGTCAACCCCTGACTGACCCTACTCGCCGAGTCAACCCGATGATTCGCTGAGTCCCCCTACTCAGAACTTCCCTCAATCTGTGACCTAACTCGCCGAGTCACCCCGAGACTCGTCAAGTCCAACAACCCTGAGTCCTCTCGCCCACAACTCACCGAGTCATCCCGCGACTCGCCGATTCTCGACTCAACCAGAATATATTGGAACTCTTCGACAAGACTCGCCGAGTCTAAGGCTATCTTCAACCTACTCGCCGAGTTGTTCATACAACTCGCCGAGTTCCAGGCCATCTTCATCCAGCTCGCCGAGTTGTTCTTCCAACTCGTCGAGTTCCAGCTCATCTTCAAGCAACTCGTCGAGTACACCCATGTGACTCGTCGATTACCACCGGTCTGAATCCATACAGAAGCATTCCAGGCCATGCAATTGATCCAAAACATAGATCTAGCCTCCTACAACTCATCCATCACGTAAAGTGGTAAACTTTACGTGAATCCAAAGAGAGCTATGCAGTTTGCACATTAGGGCTAAGGTTTGGGACATGATAGCTTCATCTAACACTCAACACAGGGACTTTCATGCATTCCAACTCTTCTCCATTCCAGATCTGAGGTAGCAACCTCAGATGTAACCTCTAAACTCCAATACATCCAAAGATATGATCTCTAATACCCCCAAAATGATGCATCTAGGAAATAGCAGCTCAAAAACGAGATATTACCTCAAAAGAACGCCCCAACTGCAATGAAACTCAATTCCAAGCAAAGCCCCTTGCTCCAAGCCTCTTCTTCTCTAAGATCTCTTCAATAACCACCTCTCCAAGTTCCAATTTGCTCAACAATGGGGTTTCTCCATGAAATTAGGGTTTCTGGGACTCAAGGGGTGATAAAGAGGTTGGGAAGGAAACATAATGTTCTTTATATAGGGCTCAACTCCGAGAATTAGGGTTTTCTCCACTCAGCGCCTACTCGTCGAGTCCATCTCAATGACTCGCCGAGTTGGCTACTTAACACGCGACCAAATCGCGACTCTACTCGCCAAGTCCATCCATGGACTCGTTGAGTTACTCTTTCCCAATTTACTCTTTTAGCCCTTCAACTCTACTCTTGATATTTCAGGATGTTACAATTCTCCCCCACTTAAATTATGCTTCATCCTCGAAGCCTACAGCAATTCAATCCCAAAGATACTCCCACAATGCGCCACCTGGCCTTAACCGGGCCAAGTCCCTCAAGGCATACCCATCGAAACTCAAACAGACTTTCTCTTTCCTTACGGTGTCCTGACCACCGTCTCGAGCCGGGCACCGGCTGTACCCTCTGATAATCACACTCATCAACCGAGAATTACCCATGAAGCATCACTGCCCCAAATCTCAACAATCACTCGACCCATAAGGGCTAGAAAGCCATGAACCATCGGATCCCCGATCTGAATCCCACTCTATCCATTCCGTGACGACGGAAAGACCCATTCTGAATCTCAGAGCAACTCCCACGAGTTCTCCTCTTGCAATCACATACACATGCTGAACTTGCTCCAGCACCCTCAGGTTCAGAAAACCCGATACACTGATGATATCCTCCAACATCCCCCAGGATGAACCACTAATACATATCCAATACCCTGATCAGAATCACACCGAGAGCTCAAGACTCTCTCCCTGCATCCCTTCCGAGTCTCTTGGCTCTACATCTACGGAATTCCTCCGCAACCTCAGCAGACATCCCAAACCGGATGAGCTCCTATTCCACTGCCGCAAACACGTTGCTCAAAAACCATACTCGAATTACTCTAATCATAACTCTGCTCTACCGCTTTCACTTCCGTGAACTTGCACTCCCTCTCGGAGTTACACACCCCTCTCTCTTCCTTTTCCATGGAATCCACTTGGCCACATTGTCACTCCAACAAGTGCCACGGTGCTCGCCCAACGCTACACCACCCTTTTAGCGTATCCGCTATCCATCCAACACACATACTCTGACTCTCATCGCAGGGACTCTCAAGCCCCTACACTATCTCCACTAATCATGATCACTACCCGGGGCCAGACCTTCTAATTCAATCACACTGCAACATACACAATTCATATCCTCAACTGATCCGACAATACCTGCAGAGTCTTCAGCATGACTGGACCGCCTCACCAGGCCTTCAGCCCATCTGGACCACTCTTAGAACCTTCAGCCAATCTGGACCGCTCTCAGTGCCTTCAGTTTGGCTAGACCGTTCTCCGAGCCTTCGGCCTAACTGGTACGCCTACCGGCCTTCAGTCTATCCGGACCGCTCAACTAGCATTCAACATCCCAGGCTATCCCCCCCCCCCCCCCCCCGGAAATCCTCCCATGCATACCGTTCTAGCCCTCTAGGGGTTCCGAACTCTAACTCCATCATACATACTCGATCCCGGCCTGCTCCCAGGCCCTCCACAATCAAATGCCCTAGGTCTGTATCCCGCCCCGCATGCCCGACACTTACTCCTATCAGCCTATACTCTGGGCTGACAGAACACTTGCTGAATCCCAACAGCTAAGCAATTTCAAATACTCATCAATCTCCCAGAGAATTCTCCAATTCTCCCCCACTTGGGCACTAACTATCAACCACCGATCGCCATCACCGACCTCCCAGAACAACTCTTGCACAAAGAAAACACTTACACGCGGACTGCTTCCCACAAGCATAAACAACCTCAACGAGATCTCACATCAACACCGATCATCCTGCTCAAAAGAAACTCAATCTACATCTAACCACTCCTCAGAAAGCAGATGCTACCTGGCCTGCAACCCAATGTCGGGTTTCCACTAATAACCCTCATGAATGATAACCAACGGAATTCCCAAAACAATAACCCATAACCAAAACCACAACCCGCAAAATGACGAATACCGCATCGAAAACGACACAAGGATACCAGCACAAAACAATACACCACAATAATCACAAGATAACAAGACATCAAGAAAGAAACATACCCGCAGCTGCATCCGGCACTGCCCTCACCTCCTCTGCTACAAGCTGAAAAGCACGACCCTGAGCCCTTGGGGGCTCCGCTCCACCCTGACCTCCACTTGTAATCCTCAAAGTGGCCGGTGCTGGAGCCTGCACCGGTCCTGCAGCAAGCTGTGGACAGTTGGCCCTCAAATGTCCAACCTGATGACAATGATAACAAATCCTCAAATCCTGAACCGGCGTATAGTGCCCCTCCTTTCCGCACTTGCGGCATGCACCACCGGACCTACAAACTCCGGTGTGACTCCTCCCACACTTTCCACAAGTGTGGCTGCTCAGATCCCCCACTCTAACATCAACGGTCTTGGACCGTTTCGGCATCGGCTGCAACTGCACCGGAGCCTGCCTCAGCTCACGTAACTGCAAGTCAATCTCTAACTCACGCCGCCTGGCGGCCTCCTGCAACTCCAACAATGTCCCGCACCTCTGTGCAGACACAAACTGCCTGATGTCCCTCTTGAGCATGCTCAGATATCGAGACATCTGAGCCTGCTCCGAAGCGAACTCTGGGCAAAACATTTCCCTCTTAGTGAACATCTTGGTGATCTCAGTCACTGACTCCGAACCCTACTTCAACTCAAGGAACTCCTGAGCCAATCTCTCCCTCTCAACTTGCGGAACATAACAAGTGCTGAACATCTCCCTGAACTGATCCCATGAAATCGCAGCCCTCTGCGCATCCGAATATGACCCCGTGGTCAATCTCCACCAATCCTTCGCCCCTAGCCTCAACAGGTACAGAGCACACCTCACCCTCTGATCAGCAGGGCATGAACACGTGAAGAAACACCCCTCCACGTCTGATAACCATCTCATAGCAACAATCGGGTCCTGAACTCCATCGAAGGTGGGAGGCTTCGTATTATCGAAGTCCCGATATTGAAAACCCCGGATAGCTCCTCCCCCTGCCGCTGCTACAGCCGTTGTAGCCGCCGCGGCAGCCGTCTCTACGAGAGCCGCATAGCGCTCATCAAAATACTCAACCATGGCGGTCTTGATCGACCCAAACAGCTCTGGCAACTCAGCCTGAAACAACTCAGCAATCTCCTCACGCAGGATCTCACGAATCCTCGCATCTAACTCGCTCGTGCTCATCTGACCGATAACCTCGGGCGGCACCGATCCGCCCGGAACTCTCTCTCCAACTCCCGATCCTGATCCGAATCCACTCTTATCATGCCTCGGAATCTCCATACTGAAAAACACCACACAAAATCTCAGACTCTTCCCACTAACCTGGGATCCAACTCTCTCAACCCAACCCTAGAGATCATTCTTTCCCTGATACGTGTATGGGTCCTGTGCTTTCAGTAGTACGGGCTCATACTACCTTCCACACCTACCCATATTTGTATGAAGTACTACCACAACACCCTAGAGAAACATGCATAACAACGCTCAATCCTCACCACTAGAGAAACACTGAAAATCTCTCATAAGGAACCCTAGGCTACAGGCATCACAAATCAGGCAACATTATCATGAAATCCTGAAGATCCCTAGCCTATCACTAGCATGCTGTTCTATCAAAGCTCAAAAACAAATAACATGCATGGTATTTTGGGTTTACTTACTGGCTCCGGCTGATCATACCTCCGCGTCCTCCCTTACTCATTTTGAAAACCATTTTAAATACTCTTTTGAAAACTCTCCTCGATTTGAGACTGGAGTCACACGAATGTTCCTCCAATTCACTCAAACCAAGGCTCTGATATCAACTTGTAACGACCAAAAAATACATCCAATTTTAAATTTTTCAAAAACAGCTCGATTTCATTAAATCTTTACAAAAAGGTTTTCAATACAAAACACTTAACGTATTCCCAGAATCACATTACTACAAAATCATGAGGAGCGGTACGATCACGCCTTCGTCTTGCCACGATCTCCTGAAGAACCTGAAAAACATACAACCACAACTGTAAGCCCGAAAGCTTAGTGAGATATCCCCAAAATACCAACCACGAATATCATACACGCATAACATGCCATAACATATCCGATCACAGAACAGCCATGCACTTCGGGTCTACTGTGTGACTGGTCCGCCGCACCGGCCTACAGTTCACCTGGTCCACCTTCTGAGTCTATCCACATACATCAAGTCTGCAGTGTGATTGGTCCGCCTGCTCCCGGGCCTTCAATCCACCTGGTCCACTCTCTGAGTCTACAGTATGACTGGTCCGCCCGCACCGGGCCTTCAATCTATCTGGTCCACTCTCCGAGCCTTCAGCACGTCTGGTACGCCCTTTCTGGGTCTACAGCCTATCCGGACCGCTCGTTGGGCCTTCGGGACAACCGGTCCGCCCTGGGTATCTTGGCCTACAGCACACAGCAGGACCCGCCTCAACCCAACTCCAGTCCAAACAACCATGTGCACATATACATACAATCATATAGCAATTCACAGTCAACAAGCAGATCAAACAGATCACATAACATACCACCATCCTAACCCGGATACCGACCTAACAGGTCACTAGCATAGCATCTCCCTATCTCTCAGGATACCGATCTCAATCAGGTCTCTAACATATACCATCCTAACTCACAGGATGCAAACATATCAAAGCAGTAACATAACAACAACTACCCGAATCTCAATCCGATAAGGGCCGGCCTTGGTGCCTTAGACCCTGTTGATATAATGAGGATAACTCACCTCAAAACTGCCGGCTGAAAGGATAAGATCCTGCTGCTCCAAGCTCCGACACGAACTCCTCCACTGAACACCAACACACTCACTCAATAAATACCCTTAATTACCAAAATATCCCTGAAAGACAACTGGTCAACCCTTGGACAAGGTCAAAGTCAACCCCTGACTGACCCTACTCGTCGAGTCAACCCAATGACTCGCTGAGTCCCCATACTCAGAACTTCCCTCAATCTGCGACCTAACTCGCCGAGTCACCCCGAGACTCGTCGAGTCCAACAACTCTGAGTCCTCTCGCCCACAACTCACCGAGTCATCCTGCGACTCGCCGATTCTCGACTCAACCAGAAAATATTGGGACTCTTCGACAAGACTCGCCGAGTCCAAGAACAGACTCGCCGAGTCTAAAACTATGTTCAACCTACTCACCGAGTTGTTCATACAACTCGCCGAGTTCTAGGCCATCTACATCCAACTCGCCGAGTTGTTCTTCCAACTCGTCGAGTTCCAGCTCATCTTCAAGCAACTTGTCGAGTACACCCATGTGACTCGCCGAGTACCAACGGTCTGAATCCATACAGAAGCATTCCAGACCATGCAATTGATCCAAAACATAGATCTAGCCTCCTACAACTCATCCATCACGTAAAGTGGCAAACTTTACGTGAATCCAAAGGGATCTATGCATTTTGCACATTAGGGCTAAGGTTTGGGACATGATAGCTTCATCCAACACTCAAAACAGGGACTTTCATGCATTCCAACTCTTCTCCATTCCAGATCTGAGGTAGCAACCTCAGATCTAACCTCTAAACTCCAATACATCCAAATATATGATCTCTAATACCCCCAAAATGATGCATCTAGGAAATAGCAGCTCAAAAACGAGATATTACCTCAAAAGAACGCCCCAACTGCAATGAAACTCAATTCCAAGCAAAGCCCCTTGCTCCAAGCCTCTTCTTCTCTAAGATCTCTTCAATAACCACCTCTCGAAGCTCCAATTTGCTCAACAATGGGGTTTCTCCACGAAATTAGGGTTTCTGGGACTCAAGGGGTGATAAAGAGGCCGGGAAGGAAACATAATGTTCTTTTATATAGGGCTCAACCGCGAGAATTAGGGTTTTCTCCACTCAGCGCCTACTCGCCGAGTCCATCTCATTGACTCGTCGAGTCGTCTACTTAACACGCGACCAAATCGCGACTCTACTCGCCGAGTCCATCCATGGACTCGCCGAGTCACTCTTTCCCAATTTACTCTTTTAGCCCTTCAACTCTACTCTTGATATTTCGGGATGTTACAGATATCAAATACGTATAACAAAAATAAATAACATGACACGGTGATGCCCATCCTCCAAAAACTCTTTGATTACCCATTTACTGATTTCCTAAGAATACAAGTGATTTTGAAAAAGTTTGAACAATTAAGTTGGGGAGTTCATAACCATGTTGTATGACAGAAATCGGTAGCTTTTCCTTGTAAGAAAATGATAGAGTCTGCTTTCAGAAAATCCAATATTTTCTTGAAAAATGAACAGTAAGTCTTAAACCCAACACTAACATATAAGTAATGTGTACTAGAACATAGTGTTATGAAGTTTTATATTTATATAAAACTAATTTAATGTATGTTAACCCCGTAAACCAAATGTATTGTTAATACCTAATGTGAGTTATCATAACCATACTAATGACTAGTTGGCCTGCTACGACGTTCTTCAGGCGTCTGAATGGTATGATATTTGCCACCCTAGACTGGCCGGTCTAACTGTAGCTAACAACTTAGGTGCGGGGTTTTCAATCTCGTATAGATCTATACACAAGTCTCACGCTCTCCCTACAAGAGACTCTAGTTATAATTCACGACTTAGTGTGCACTCTGGTGGGTACGATGAAGCTAAAAGTCTCACAAAATTGTATCAACCGGTTTATGTGCACTGAAAACCCATTTTTCTTGTAAATGAATGCATTACTCTTCCATAGTGGTTACATAGTGTAAAAATAATTATACCTTTAAATAATTATATGTTTCTTCCATAATGATAGTGTTGTGTTTGTGACTCCCAAACTATACCAATTATAGTTTATTATGTTTGTTTTTTAATACTATTTATATAATCATTTATATAAATACATGGTTGTTATCTTGTCTAGGTGTCTATAAAAGATTATGTCATAAAATCTTACACCCAACACAAGTATGAGAAATTTGTATGCAAAAGTCAATTTCAAGCTATTGACCTGTTTTAAACGATGTTTTTGTCTAGTTTTAAAATGTATGGTTAAAACATCATATTTTTGGTTTGTTTTCCAAAAAATGTTGAAATAACCAGAGTGCAACCCTTTTTGTTAGAAAAAAAGTATATGTTGGTAAAAGCCTCAAAATCTTTGTAGTTTTGTAATCATAATTTTTCTTATGATTATATCACATAGTTTATGTGTTTTAAAGACCGAGCAGCATAGCTTAGCCCATGTCTAGCCGGGACTAAACGAGGTTACACCAAGCTAACCTAATTGTTCATTGATTGTCGGTGCCTGATCCTAGGGCACACAGTCCCTAAGACAGTTCTTGTCCAGTATTACAAAAACGTGTAAGAAACTTTGGATTTTGTTCGTACTTAGGTAACCATGTTTTTTTCGTACACATTTAACTAATAAACTTGTTTGACATGTTCATAATAAGGTAATATTTCCGTAACTTTCGATCATATTACCCTATTTTGAACAGGTCAAACAAGTTCAATGGTCAAATGTGAACAAAATTAACATGGTAATTTAAATATGGACAAAGACAAAATTTCATTACCTTTCTAGGTCATTAACCCTAAAATAAATGAATAACGGAAGTACCTCATAAATCATGAGAGGCCATGTAATTTTGATTTCATGAATCGAAGAATTTTTTTAGCTTACTGGTTTATTCATATCTTCTTTATTCCTTTTTAATCAAATACATAATCTCATGAATAGAAACCACGTCGTTGTACGTATGTATGCGTATAGTATGTACAGTTTGTATATATTACTATAACAAAGTTGTATATAAAATGCTACATTAGTACATATTTTTTATATAAATACAAATTTTTAATACAATTTAACCATATTTCATGTATTTATTTTAATTTAAACAGTATTACTACAGTAAAATTACATATTTATATGCAAAAAATACAGATTTTAAATTAAACTTTGGTATTTATTGAGAAATATTGTTA
The DNA here is from genome assembly GCF_051521515.1 of Lactuca serriola. Lineage (NCBI taxonomy): Eukaryota > Viridiplantae > Streptophyta > Magnoliopsida > Asterales > Asteraceae > Lactuca > Lactuca serriola. The sequence goes on from NC_136415.1 coordinate 268,983,383, forward strand.
GAAATTAATATATATATATATATATATATATATATATATATATATATATAACATTATTGAATATTTGTATTTATGAAAAAAAATGGAATTCTAAGTGTAAAGAATATGTATTTATATATTTTCAAATGTTATATATATATATATATATATATATATATATATATATATATATATATGTGTGTGTGTGTGTGTGTGTGTGTGTTTGTATATATGTCACACCCCAAACCAGAACGGCGGAAACGTCTGTGGGTGGACGACTTTCATGTACAGTATCATAACAAATGAATAGTAGTGATCAAAGTATTACAACCATCATAATGAATATTTAATAAGTTTACATTGTACTCAAACTATATTTGCTTGATATCAAATACGTATGACAAAAATAAATAACATGACACGGTGACGCCCATCCTCCAAAAACTCTTTGATTACCCATTTACTAATTTCCTGAGAATACAAGTGATTTTGAAAAAGTGTGTACAATTAAGTTGGTGAGTTCATAAGCATGTTGTATTAGAGAAATCGGTAGCTTTTCCTTGTAAGAAAATGATAGAGTGTGCTTTCAGAAAATCCAATATTTTCTTTAAAAATGAACTGTAAGTCTTAAACCCAAGACTAACATGTAAGTAACGTGTACTGGAACATAGTGTTATGAAGTTTTATCTTTATGTAAAACTAATTGAATGTATGTTAACCCCGTAAACCAAATGTATTGTTAATACCTAATGTGAGTTATCATAACCATACTAATGACTAGTTGGCCTACTACGACGTTCTTCAGGCGTCTGATTGGTATGATATTTGCCACCCTAGACTGGCCAGTCTAACTGTAGCTAACAGCTTAGGTGCGGGGTTTTCAATCTCGTATAGCTCTATACACAAGTCTCACGCTCTCCCTATAAGAGACTCTAGTTATAATTCAAGGCTTAGTGTGCGCTCTGGTGGGTACGATGAAGCTAAAAGTCTCACAAAATTTTATCAACCGGTTTACGTGCAATGAAAACCCATTTTTCTTGTAAACGAATGCATTACTCTTCCATAGTGGTTACATAGTGTAAAAATAATTATACCTTTAAATAATTATATGTTTCTTCCGTAATGATAGTGTTGTGTTTGTGACTCCCAAACTATACCAATTATAGTTTATTATGTTTGTTTCTTAATACTATTTATATAATCATTTATATAAATACATAGTAGTTATCTAGTCTAGGTGTCTATAAAAGATTATGTCATAAAATCTTACACCCAACACAAGTATGAGAAATTTGTATGCAAAAGTCAATTTCAAGCTATTGCCCTGTTTTTAACGATCTTTTTATCCAGTTTTAAAATGTATGGTTAAAACATCATATTTTTGGGTTGTTTTCCACAAAATGTTGAAATAACCAGAATGTAACCTTTTTTGTTAGAAAAAAAGTATAAGTTGTTAAAAGTCTCAAAATCTTTGTAGTTTTGTAATCATAATATTTCATATAACTACATAACATAGTTTATGTGTTTTAAATACCGAGCAACTCAACTTAGCCCATATCTAGCAGGGACTAAACTAGGTTACATGAAGCTAACCTAATTGTTCATTGATTGTGGGATCATGATCCTAGGGCACACAGTCCCTAAGACAGTTGTTGTCCAGTATTACCAAAACGTGTAAGAAACTTTGATTTTGTTCGTACTTAGGTAACCATTTTTTTTCGTACACATTTAACTACTAAACTTGTTTGACATGTTCATAATAAGGTAATATTTCCGTAATTACCAATCATATTACCCTATTTTGAACAGGTCAAACAAGTTCAATGGTCAAATGTGAACGAAAAAAACATGGTAACTTAAATATGGACAAAGACAAAAGTTCATTACCTTTCTAGGTCATTAACCCTAAAATAAATGAATAAGGGAAGTACCTCATAAATCATGAGAGGCCATGTAATTTTAATTTCATGAATCGAAGAATTTTTTAGATTACTGGTTTATTCATATCTTCTTTATTCCTTTCTAATCAATTACATAATCTCATAAATAGAAACTACGTCGTTGTACGTATGAATGCGTATAATATGTATAGTATGTATATATTATTGAAATAAAGTTGTATATAAAATGCTACATTAGTACATATTTTTTATATAAATACAAATTTTTAATACAATTTAACAATATTTTCATTTATTTATTTTAATTTAAACAGTATTTCTACAGTAAAATTATATACTTATATGAAAAAATACATATTTTCAATTAAACTTTGGTATTTAATGAGAAATATTGTTAGAAATTAATAATATCCATATATATATATATATATATATATATATATATATATATATATATATATCCATATTTAATATTTGTATTTATGAAAAAAATGGAATTCTAAGTGTAAAAAACATGTATTTATATATTTTCAAATGTATATATATATATATATATATATATATATATATATATATATATATATATATATATATATGTCACACCCCCAAACCAAAACGGCGGAAACATCTGTGGGTGGATAACTTTCATGTACAGTATCATAACAAATGAATAGTAGTGATCAAAGCATTACAACCATCATAATGAATATTTAATAATTTACATTATACTCAAAACATTATTTGCTTGATATCAAATACGTATAACAAAAATAAATAACATGACGCGGTGACGCCCATCCTCCAAAAACTCTTTGATTAACCATTTATTGATTTCCTGAGAATACAAGTGATTTGGAAAAAGTGTGAACAATTAAGTTGGTGAGTTCTTATTTGCTTGATATCAAATACGTATAACAAAAATAAATAACATGACGCGGTGACGCCCATCCTCCAGAAACACTTTGATTACCCATTTACTGATTTCCTAAGAATACAAGTGATTTTGTAAAAGTGTGAACAATTAAGTTGGTGAGTTCATGAGCATGTTGTATGAGAGAAATCGGTAGATTTTTCTTGTAAGAAAATGATAGAGTATGCTTTCAGAAAATCCAATATTTTCATTAAAAATGAACTGTAAGTCTTAAACCCAAGACTAACATGTAAGTAATGTGTACTGGAACATAGTGTTATGAAGTTTTATCTTTAAATAAATCTAATTGAATGTATGTTAACCCCGTAAACCAAATGTATTGTTAATACCTAATGTGAGTTATCATAACCATACTAATGACTAGTTGGCCTACTACGACGTTCTTCAGGCGTCTGATTGGTATGATATTTGCCACCCTAGACTGGCCGGTCTAACTGTAGCTAACAGCTTAGGTGCGGGGTTTTCAATCTCGTATAGCTCTATACACAAGTCTCACGCTCTCCCTATAAGAGACTCTAGTTATAATTCAAGGCTTAGTGTGCGCTCTGGTGGGTACGATGAAGCTAAAAGTCTCACAAAATTGTATCAACCGGTTTACGTGCAATGAAAACCCATTTTTCTTGTAAACGAATGCATTACTCTTCCATAGTGGTTACATAGTGTAAAAATAATTATAGCTTTAAATAATTATATGTTTCTTCCGTAATGATAGTGTTGTGTTTGTGACTCCCAAACTATACCAATTATAGTGTATTATGTTTGTTTCTTAATACTATTTATATAATCATTTATATAAATACATAGTAGTTATCTAGTCTAGGTGTCTATAAAAGATTATGTCATAAAATCTTACACCCAAGACAAGTATGAGAAATTTGTATGCAAAAGTCAATTTCAAGCTATTGCCCTGTTTTTAACGATCTTTTTATCTAGTTTTAAAATGTATGGTTAAAACATCATATTTTTGGGTTGTTTTCCACAAAATGTTGAAATAACCAGAATGTAACCCTTTTTGTTAGAAAAAAAAGTATAAGTTGTTAAAAGTCTCAAAATCTTTGTAGTTTTGTAATCATAATATTTCATATAACTACATAACATAGTTTATGTGTTTTAAAGACCGAGCAACTCAACTTAGCCCATATCTAGCAGGGACTAAACTAGGTTACATGAAGCTAACCTAATTGTTCATTGATTGTGGGATCATGATCCTAGGGCACACAATCCCTAAGTCAGTTGTTGTCCAGTATTACCAAAACGTGTAAGAAACTTTGATTTTGTTCGTACTTAGGTAACCATTTTTTTTCGTACACATTTAACTACTAAACTTGTTTGACATGTTCATAATAAGGTAATATTTCCGTAATTACCAATCATATTACCCTATTTTGAACAGGTCAAACAAGTTCAATGGTCAAATGTGAACGAAAAAAACATGGTAACTTAAATATGGACAAAGACAAAAGTTCATTACCTTTCTAGGTCATTAACCCTAAAATAAATGAATAAGGGAAGTACCTCATAAATCATGAGAGGCCATGTAATTTTAATTTCATGAATCGAAGAATTTTTTAGATTACTGGTTTATTCATATCTTCTTTATTCCTTTCTAATCAATTACATAATCTCATGAATAGAAACTACGTCGCTGTACGTATGAATGCGTATAATATGTATAGTATGTATATATTATTGAAATAAAGTTGTATATAAAATGCTACATTAGTACATATTTTTTATATAAATACAAATTTTTAATACAATTTAACAATATTTTCATTTATTTATTTTAATTTAAATAGTATTTCTACAGTAAAATTATATACTTATATGAAAAAATACATATTTTCAATTAAACTTTGGTATTTAATGAGAAATATTGTTAGAAATTAATAATATCCATATATATATCCATATTTAATATTTGTATTTATGAAAAAAATGGAATTCTAAGTGTAAAAAACATGTATTTATATATTTTCAAATGTATATATATATATATATATATATATATATATATATATATATATATATATATATGCATGGATATATGTCACACCCCCAAACCAAAACGGCGGAAACATCTGTGGGTGGATAACTTTCATGTACAGTATCATAACAAATGAATAGTAGTGATCAAAGCATTATAACCATCATAATGAATATTTAATAATTTACATTATACTCAAAACATTATTTGCTTGATATCAAATACGTATAACAAAAATAAATAACATGACGCGGTGACGCCCATCCTCCAAAAACTCTTTGATTAACCATTTATTGATTTCCTGAGAATACAAGTGATTTGGAAAAAGTGTGAACAATTAAGTTGGTGAGTTCTTATTTGCTTGATATCAAATACGTATAACAAAAATAAATAACATGACGCGGTGGCGCCCATCCTCCAGAAACACTTTGATTACCCATTTACTGATTTCCTAAGAATACAAGTGATTTTGTAAAAGTGTGAACAATTAAGTTGGTGAGTTCATGAGTATGTTGTATGAGAGAAATCGGTAGATTTTTCTTGTAAGAAAATGATAGAGTATGCTTTCAGAAAATCCAATATTTTCATTAAAAATGAACTGTAAGTCTTGAACCCAAGACTAACATGTAAGTAATGTGTACTGGAACATAGTGTTATGAAGTTTTATCTTTAAATAAATCTAATTGAATGTATGTTAACCCCGTAAACCAAATGTATTGTTAATACCTAATGTGAGTTATCATAACCATACTAATGACTAGTTGGCCTGCTACGACGTTCTTCAGGCGTTTGAATGGTAAGATATTTGCCACCCTAGACTGGCCGGTCTACCTGTAGCTAACAGCTTAGGTGCAGGGTTTTCAATCTCATATAGATTTATACACAAGTCTCACGCTCTCCCAACAAGATACTCTAGTTATAATTCACGACTACGTGTGCACTCTGGTGGGTACGATGAAGCTAAAAGTCTCACAAAATTATATCAACCGGTTTACGTGCACTGAAAACCCGTTTTTCTTGTAAATGCATGCATTACTCTTCTATAGTGGTTACATAGTGTAAAAATAATTATCCCTTTAAATAATTATATGTTTCTTCCGTAATGATAGTGTTGTGTTTGTGACTCCCAAACTATACCAATTATAGTTTATTATGTTTGTTTCTTAATACTATTTATATAATCATTTATATAAATACATAGTAGTTATCTTGTCTAGGTGTCTATAAAAGATTATGTCATAAAATCTTACACCCAACACAAGTATGAGAAATTTGTATGCAAAAGTCAATTTCAAGCTATTGCCCTGTTTTTAACGATGTTTTTGTATAGTTTCAAAATGTATGGTTAAAACATCATATTTTTGGGTTGTTTTCCACAAAATGTTGAAATAACCAAAATGCAACCCTTTTTGTTAGAAAAAAAGTATATGTTGGTAAAAGCCTCAAAATCTTTGTAGTTTTGTAATCACAATTTTTCTTATGATTATATCACATAGTTTATGTGTTTTAAAGACCGAGCAGCACAACTTAGCCCATGTCTAGCCGGGACTAAACTAGCTTACACCAAGCTAACCTAATTGTTTATTGACTGTCAGAGCCTGATCCTAAGGCACACAGTCCCTAAGACAGTTCTTGTCCAGTATTACCAAAACGTGTAAGAAACTTTGGATTTTGTTCGTACTTAGGTAACCATGTTTTTTTCGTACACATTTAACTAATAAACTTCTTTGACATGTTCATAATAAGGTAATATTACCGTAATTACCGATCAGATTACCCTATTTTGAACAGGTCAAACAAGTTCAATGGTCAAATGTGTACAAAAAAAACATGGTAACTTAAATATGGACAAAGACAAAAGTTCATTACCTTTCTAGGTCATTAACCCTAAAATAAATGAATAAGGGAAGTACCTCATAAATCATGAGAGGCCATGTAATTTTAATTTCATGAATCGAAGAATTTTTTTAGCTTACTGGTTGATTCATATCTTCTTTATTCCTTTTAATCAATTAAATAATCTCATGAATAGAAACCACGTCGCTGAACGTATGTACGCGTATAGTATGTATAGTATGTATATATTACTGAAATAAAGTTGTATATAAAATACTACATTAGTACATATTTTTTTATATAAATATAAATTTTAAATACAATTTAACAATATTTTCATGTATTTATTTTCAATTAAACAGTATTTCTACAGTAAAATTACATATTTATATGCAAAAATACATATTTTAAATTAAACTTTGGTATAATATCCATATATATATATATATATATATATATATATATATATATATATATATATATATATAACATTATTGAATATTTGTATTTATGAAAAAAAATGGAATTCTAAGTGTAAAAAATATGTATTTATATATTTTCAAATGTGATATATATATATATATATATATATATATATATATATATATATATATATATATATATATATATATATATGGATATATGTCACACCCCCAAACCAGAACGGCGGAAACGTCTATGGGTGGATGACTTTGATGTACAGTATCATAACAAATGAATAGTAGTGATCAAAGCATTACTACCATCATAATGAATATTTAATAAGTTTACATTGTACTCAAAACATTATTTTCTTGATATCAAATACTTATAACAAAAATAAATAACATGACGCGTCGACGCCCATCCTCCAATAACTCTTTGATTACCCATTTACTGATTTCCTGAGAATACAAGTGATTTTGTAAAAGTGTGAACAATTAAGTTGGTGAGTTCATAAGCATGTTGTTTGAGAGAAATCGGTAGATTTTTCTTTTAAGAAAATGATAGAGTATGCTTTCAGAAAATCCAATATTTTCTTTAAAAATGAACTGTAAGTCTTAAACCCAAGACTAACATGTAAGTAATGTGTACTGGAACATAGTGTTATGAAGTTTTATCTTTAAATAAATCTAATTGAATGTATGTTAACCCCGTAAACCAAATGTATTGTTAATACCTAATGTGAGTTATCATAACCATACTAATGACTAGTTGGCCTGCTACGACGTTCTTCAGGCGTCTGAATGGTAAGATATTTGCCACCCTAGACTGGCCGGTCTACCTGTAGCTAACAGCTTAGGTGCAGGGTTTTCAATCTCGTCTAGATCTATACACAAGTTTCACGCTCTCCCTACAAGATACTCTAGTTATAATTCACGACTTCGTGTGCACTCTGGTGGGTACGATGAAGCTAAAAGTCTCACAAAATTATATCAACCGGTTTACGTGCACTGAAAACCCGTTTTTCTTGTAAATGAATGCATTACTCTTCTATAGTGGTTACATAGTGTAAAAATAATTATCCCTTTAAATAATTATATGTTTCTTCCGTAATGATAGTGTTGTGTTTGTGACTCCCAAACTATACCAATTATAGTTTATTATGTTTGTTTCTTAATACTATTTATATAATCATTTATATAAATACATAGTAGTTATCTTATCTAGGTGTCTATAAAAGATTATGTCATAAAATCTTACACCCAACACAAGTATGAGAAATTTGTATGCAAAAGTCAATTTCAAGCTATTGCCCTGTTTTTAACGATGTTTTTGTATAGTTTCAAAATGTATGGTTAAAACATCATATTTTTGGGTTGTTTTCCACAAAATGTTGAAATAACCAGAATGCAACCCTTTTTGTTAGAAAAAAAGTATATGTTGGTAAAAGCCTCAAAATCTTTGTAGTTTTGTAATCATAATTTTTCTTATGATTATATCACATAGTTTATGTGTTTTAAAGACCGAGCAGCATAGCTTAGCCCATGTCTAGCCGGGACTAAACTAGCTTACACCAAGCTAACCTAATTGTTTATTGACTGTCAGAGCCTGATCCTAAGGCACACAGTACCTAAGAGAGTTCTTGTCCAGTATTACCAAAACGTGTAAGAAACTTTGGATTTTGTTCGTACTTAGGTAACCATGTTTTTTTCGTACACATTTAACTAATAAACTTGTTTGACATGTTCATAATAAGGTAATATTACCGTAATTACCGATCAGATTACCCTATTTTGAACAGGTCAAACAAGTTCAATGGTCAAATGTGTACAAAAAAACATGGTAACTTAAATATGGACAAAGACAAAAGTTCATTACCTTTCTAGGTCATTAACCCTAAAATAAATGAATAAGGGAAGTACCTCATAAATCATGAGAGGCCATGTAATTTTAATTTCATGAATCGAAGAATTTTTTTAGCTTACTGGTTTATTCATATCTTCTTTATTCCTTTGAATCAATTAAATAATCTCATGAATAGAAACCACGTCGCTTTACGTATGTACGCGTATAGTATGTATAGTATGTATATATTACTGAAATAAAGTTGTATATAAAATACTACATTAGTACATATTTTTTTATATAAATATAAATTTTAAATACAATTTAACAATATTTTCATGTATTTATTTTAATTTAAACAGTATTTCTACAGTAAAATTACATATTTATATGCAAAAATACATATTTTAAATTAAACTTTGGTATAATATCCATATATATATATATATATATATATATATATATATATATATATATATATATAACATTATTGAATATTTGTATTTATGAAAAAAAATGGAATTCTAAGTGTAAAAAATATGTATTTATATATTTTCAAATGTGATATATATATATATATATAAATATATATATATATATATATATATATACATATATATATATATATATATATATATATATATATATATATATGGATATATGTCACACCCCCAAACCAGAACGGCGGAAACGTCTATGGGTCGATGACTTTGATGTACAATATCATAACAAATGAATAGTAGTGATCAAAGCATTACTACCATCGTAATGAATATTTAATAAGTTTACATTGTACTCAAAACATTATTTTCTTGATATCAAATACTTATAACAAAAATAAATAACATGACGCGTCGACGCCCATCCTCCAAAAACTCTTTGATTACCCATTTACTGATTTCCTGAGAATACAAGTGATTTTGTAAAAGTGTGAACAATTAAGTTGGTGAGTTCATAAGCATGTTGTATGAGAGAAATCGGTAGATTTTTCTTGTAAGAAAATGATAGAGTATGCTTTCAGAAAATCCAATATTTTCTTTAAAAATGAACTGTAAGTCTTAAACCCAAGACTAACATGTAAGTAATGTGTACTGGAACATAGTGTTATGAAGTTTTATCTTTAAATAAATCTAATTGAATGTATGTTAACCCCGTAAACCAAATGTATTGTTAATACCTAATGTGAGTTATCATAACCATACTAATGACTAGTTGGCCTGCTACGACGTTCTTCAGGCGTCTGAATGGTAAGATATGTGCCACCCTAGACTGGCCGGTCTACCTGTAGCTAACAGCTTAGGTGCAGGGTTTTCAATCTCGTATAGATCTATACACAAGTCTCACGGTCTCCCTACAAGATACTCTAGTTATAATTCACGACTTCGTGTGCACTCTGGTGGGTACGATGAAGCTAAAAGTCTCAAAAAATTATATCAACCGGTTTACGTGCACTAAAAACCCGTTTTTCTTGTAAATGAATGCATTACTCTTCTATAGTGGTTACATAGTGTAAAAATAATTATCCCTTTAAATAATTATATGTTTCTTCCATAATGATAGTGTTGTGTTTGTGACTCCCAAACTATACCAATTATAGTTTATTATGTTTGTTTCTTAATACTATTTATATAATCATTTATATAAATACATAGTAGTTATCTTGTCTAGGTGTCTATAAAAGATTATGTCATAAAATCTTACACCCAACACAAGTATGAGAAATTTATATGCAAAAGTCAATTTCAAGCTATTGCCCTGTTTTTAACGATGTTTTTGTATAGTTTCAAAATGAATGGTTAAAACATCATATTTTTGGGTTGTTTTCCACAAAATGTTGAAATAACCAGAATGCAACCCTTTTTGTTAGAAAAAAAAGTATATGTTGGTAAAAGTCTCAAAATCTTTGTACTTTTGTAATCATAATTTTTCTTATGATTATATCACATAGTTTATGTGTTTTAAAGACCGAGCAACACAGCTTAGCCCATGTCTAGCCGGGACTAAACTTGGTTACACCAAGCTAACCTAATTGTTCATTGACTGTCGGAGCCTGATCCTAGGGCACACAGTCCCTAAGACAGTTCTTGTCCAGTATTACCAAAACGTGTAAGAAACTTTGGATTATGTTCGTACTTAGGTAACCATGTTTTTTTCGTACACATTTAACTAATAAACTTGTTTGACATGTTCATAATAAGGTAATATTACCGTAATTACCGATCATATTACCCTATTTTGAACAGGTCAAACAAGTTCAATGGTCAAATGTGAACGAAAAAAACATGGTAACTTAAATATGGACAAAGACAAAAGTTCATTACCTTTCTAGGACATTAACCATAAAAAAAAATGAATAAGGGAAGTACCTAATAAATCATGAGAGGCCATGTAATTTTAATTTCCTGAATTGAAGAAGATTTTTAGCTTACTGGTTTATTCATATTTTCTTTATTCCTTTTTAATCAATTACATAATCTCTTGAATAGAAACCACGTCGCTGTATGTATGTATGCTTATAGTATGTATAGTGTGTATATATTACTGAAATAAAGTTCTATATAAAATGCTACATTAGTACATATTTTTTATATAAATACAAATATTTAATACAATTTAACAATATTTTCATGTATTTATTTTAATCTAAACAGTATTTCTATAGTAAAATTACATATTTATATGCAAAAATACATATTTTAAATTAAACTTCGGTATTTAATGAGAAATATTGTTAGAAATTAATAATATCGACATATATATATATATATATATATATATATATATATATATATATATATATTTATTTATATATATATATATATATACATATCATTATTGAATCTTTATATTTATGAAAAAAATGGAATTCTAAGTGTAAAAAATATGTATTTATATATTTTCAAATCTAATATATATATATATATATATATATATATATATATATATATATATATATATGCATGGATATATGTCACACCCCCAAACCAGAACGGCAGAAACGTCTGTGGGTGGATGACTTTCATGTATAGTATCATAACAAATGAATACTAGTGATCAAGACATTACAACGATCATAATGAATATTTAATAAGTTTACATTTTACTCAAAACATTATTTGCTGCATATTAAATACGTATAACATGACGCGGTGATGCCCATCCTCCAAAAACTCTTTGATTACCCATTTACTGATTTCCTGAGAATACAAGTGATTTTGAAAAGTGTGAACAATTAAGTTGGTGAGTTCATAAGCATGTTGTGTGAGAAAAATCGGTAGCTTTTCCTTGTACGAAAATGATAGAGTGTGCTTTCAGAAAATCCAATATTTTCTATAAAAATGAACTGTAACTCTTAAACCCAAGACTAACGTGTAAGTAATGTTTACTAGAACATATTGTTATGAAGTTCTATCTTTATATAAACCTAATTGAATGTATGTTAAACCCGTAAACCAAATGTATTAATATTACTAAATGTGAGTTATCATGACCATACTGATGACTAGTTGGCCTGCTACGACATTCTTCAGGCGTCGGAATGGTATGATATTTGCCACCCTAGACTGGCCGATCTAACTGTAGCTAACAGCTTTGGTGCGGGGTTGTCAATCTCGTATAGATCTATACACAAGTCTCACGCTCTCCCTACAAGAGACTCTGGTTATAATTCACGACTTAGTGTGCACTCTGGTGGGTACGATGAATGCATTACTCTTCCATAGTGGTTACATAGTGTAAAAATAATTATACCTTTAAATAATTATATCTTTCTTCAATAATGATAGTGTTGTGTATGTGACTCCCAAACTATACCAATTATAGTTTATTATGTTTGTTTCTTAATACTATGTATATAATCATTTATATAAATACATAGTAGTTATCTTGTCTAGGTGTCTATAAAAGATTATGTCATAAAATCTTACATCCAACACAAGTATGAGAAATTTGTATGCAAAAGTCAATTTCAAGCTTTTGCCCTGTTTTTAACGATGTTTTTGTCTAGTTTCAAAATGTATGGTTAAAACATCATATTTTTGGGTTGTTTTCCACAAAATGGTGAAATAACCAGAATGTAATCCTTCTTGTTAGAAAAAAAAGAGTATATGTTGGTAAAAGTCTCAGAATCTTTGTAGCTTTGTAAGCATAATTTTTCTTATGATTATATAACATAGTTTATGTGTTGTTTTTCCTATTTTTTCATTTTAAAACTATTATATCACAAATAATTGTCTACAAACTAGTGATAACCGTATTTCATGCAAATAATGTTTTATATTTAACATAGAGATGAAACACGCAAGTATGAACTCACCTTGAGTGTGGTTGTGGTTGGATGAAGAGATGATTGTGAAGATCTCCAAGCCTTGAACACTTGAAGGTGGTTGATGAACTCTTTGAAGATGATATTATCCTAAGAGTTTTAACACATGATAATGTGTGTAAATAAGATTAAATTAGTGTCAAAGTGTGTAGAAACACTAGATTATGAAGAAAACACTTACCAAATTGTCAAGAATAATTTGGAAATGTTTATCTAAGAAGAGCTTGGACTTGTTCTTGATAGGGTATGGAGTAAATAGAAAAAAAAATATGGAAATGGCGGGGGTTTTGGCTATGATCTCGGCCAAAGCATACTTCGAGGGCGAAGTCTAGTTCAAGTGGGGGAGAATTGTAATGCCCCGATTCTCAGGTATTGATTATATAAAATTTCTTGGATTTTAAGGCCTACTCAACGAGTTGGTTGCCTTACTCGTCGAGTAGCAGCGGGTGGGATCACGTATTTATTGACCTACTCGCTGAGTCCAGGAAGAAAATCGATGAGTAGGAGGTGGCAGATGAAACCCTAAATCCCGGGGTTCTGCACCCTATTTAAGGAAGCATAAGCCTTATTGGCCTCATTGCAATCCTTGAGAGCTCATAGAAACCCAAATTCGTGTAGTGCTTCATTCTTGTGTGTTTTAAGCTTGGGAAGAAGGTTTTTGGAAAGGAAGAACTTGCAGAGTAAGGAAGGTGGGGGAATTGGAGATCTACCACATTTAGCATCATTTGAAGGTATCAGGTTGCCACTTTTACCTCTTTTTCCTTCTAGACCTCATTTGGTGGAGATCTAGGGTTTTTATGGTTTGAATGAGATCATATTGGGAGATATGAGCTAGATCTGAAGCTGTAACTTCGGATCTGGACCCTTCTTGGGTTCTAAATTCATAAAGAACCGAGTTTAGCCTTGTATGAAGTCTCCTTGAGTATGAAACCCCATTGTGATTTTGGATTTGACATTAAGAGCCTTTTTAGCTATGCATGCACGTAAAGTTTGCAACTTTATATGAAAAGCATGCCTTAGAAGCTTGTATCTGTAATTTGGAGCCACTGCATGGCTTAAAAGAGTCTGTATGGCTTATTGACTGAAGGAACTCTGTGAGCTGCAAGGTTGACTGAGCGACTCATATGAAGATAGGTCTGGACTTGACGAGTTGGATGAACTACTCGGCGAGTCCGATGAAGATTGTCGTAGACTTGTCGAGTTGTATGAACAACTCGGCGAGTCGATTGAGGTTTTCCCCAATTTATGTATGTGTGTGTAACCGTCGAGTTGCAAGAAGGAAACTCGATGAGTGGCCTTAGAGTTTCGATCGTAAACCGAAGGAACCCGATGAGTCACTCCGGTGACTCGGCGAGTGCACAAGTACTTCAAGGAACTCGGTGAGTAGCCGAGGGTATTCGGCGAGTTAGGGTCAACATGGACTGTTGACCTTGACTAAGGACTTTGACTTTGACCAGGGGTTGATCAATTGGCGTATGGGGGTGTTTATATTATGGTAAAAGGTGGTGGAGTTCTTGGCAATGATCCGAGAGTTGGAATTTATCTTCCGAGTCGACATCAGCAAGGTGAGTTATCCTCACTATATCAATAGGGTCTAAGGCACCAAGGTCGACCCTTTAGTTGTTATTGTTATGGTATGTTACATGTGTTTATGATCTGTTAGATTGGAATCAGGATAGATAGTATATTATGCTCTTATGATCCGTAGGGATTGGTATGTTAGTGACCTGCTAGGTCGGTGCTCTAGTTACGAGAGATTACTATGATTGATGATCAGTGAGATAGATATGTTTGATGCTTGTATATGCCAGTATATGTTAGTTATGCGCACATGGTTATTGCTTGTTGGTTGGGTTGAGGCGGTTCTGATCTGTGTTGAAGGCCAACATACCCTATGAGGGGTCCGGGGAGACTGTAGGCCCACGTGGCAATCCAGTCATGCCGAAAGCTCGGAATAGATTCTGATAGACTGTAGGCCCTGCAGGGCGGTCCAGTCAGGCTGATGGCCCAGTATGCATGTTGTTGATTATCTGTTACTGATATGGTATTATCAGTGTGGTATTAGTATTTTGGGGGTAGCTTACTAAGCCCTCAGGCTTACAGTTTTCATTTTATTGTTTCAGGTACTTCAGGAGATCATGGCAAGGCGAAGGCGTGACAGTACCGCTCCTCATCCTTATGATCTGGTTATTGGGACACTCTGATGAGTAATGATTTGAAAACATTTTGTAAACAATTAATACATGGTTTTATTTATGCTTGGGAAAACTTTAAATTTGGTGTAAAGTTTATGGTTGTTACATGTTGGTATCAAAACCTTGGTTTGAGTGAATTGGAGGAATACTCGTGTGAATCCAGTCTCAAATCAAGGGAATTTTCAGAATAAAATTCTAAAATGGTTTTCAAATAAAGGATGGAGGATGCAGAGGGTACTATCAGTCGGAGCGTGTAAGTAACCCCAAAATACCATACAGTTAGTTGATATAATGATATGTTAGAAAAACATGCTAGTGCTAGGCTAGGGATCTTCAGGAATCGCATGATAAACTTGCCTAATTATATGATGCCTACTAGCCTAGGGTTTGTAGTATATGGGATTGACATCATAACTGTAGATGTTTAGTGTATGCATCAAGGCTGTGTATAATCAAGATCTTATAGCCTGAGCATGTCTTATTCGAACTTTATGTAGGATTGGATAATCAAAAGTCTATCGGGTCTAGCGTTATGTGTGGCCAACATACACTAGTGCTGCAGGGTTAGTGGAAGTTCCATGAATGTGTGAGTTGTGGGAAGCTGTGAGACCCGTTGCGAGATAGTCGATATTCCCCTAGGAGTAAGGGTTGAACGTGTATTATGTTGATAATAGTGTTGGGGCATTGTGGTGATACTTGAGACAAATATGGGTAGGTGTGGAAGGTTGTATGGGCCCGTACTACTGAAAGCACATGACCCATACGCATAGCAAGGAAGTCACAACCCCTAGGGTTGTGGGAATTGGTCTCCCGATATTAAGTTGTTTATCTGACATCTTGGGTATATTTTCAGTATGGTGGTGACAAGACGTTTTACTACTGGATCCGGGTCAGGATCAGGATCAGGATCAGGAGACAGAGGGTCGGAGGTGCCGGTAGCACCTGAGCCCGTGGTACAAATAGGGATAGAGGAGTTGGATGCTAGGATCTGGGAGATTCTGCACAATGAGATTGTTGCGGCGTTCCGAGCGCAGCTGCCAGATATGTTTGTTTTGATTAAGACTGCGATGGTTGAGTACTTTAACGAGTCATATGCAGCTCTAGCGGACACAGCGGTTGCTGCAGCAACATCGGCTGTAACCGTGGAAGGGGATGGAAGAGGAGCCGACAGGGCTTTCCAGTACCAGGACTTCGATAAAAAAAAGTCCCCGACGTTTGACGGTACACAGGATGCGATCAGGGCTGTGAGGTGGTTATCTAACATGGAGGGCTGTTTCTTCACGTGTTCATGCCCTGCTGACCAGAAGGTCAGGTGTGCCCTGAACCTGCTGAGGCTTGGAGCCAAGGATTTGTGGAGATTGACGACCATATCGTATACTGATGATCAGAAAGTTGTTGTTACTTGGGAGCAATTACGGGATATGTTTCGCACCCGCTACATTCCACGCGTTGAGTGGGAGCGGCTTGCTTAGGAGTTTTTGATATTGAGGCAGGATGGGGAGTCTATGATGTAGATTACCCGTATGTTCACGGAGAGGGCTATGTTTTTCTCGGAGTTTGCTTCAGAGCAGTCTCAGATGACTCGTTTTCTGAGTATGCTCAAGACATCATTCGACAGTTTGTGTCTACACAGCGTTGTGATACCCTCCTGGATCTCCAGGAAGCCACGAGGCGGCGTGAGTAGGAGATAGAGTTGTAGCTAAAGGAGCAGCATCAGGTTCCGACATAATCTCAGCTGACACCTAAGTGGTCCAAGACGACTAATACTCGGACCGGGGGTCAGCAGAGCTATACTTGTGGAAAGTGTGGTAGGGGTCATTCTAGGGTTTGTCGAGCAGGAGGTGGTTGCCACAAATCTGGCAAGGAGGGGCATTATGACAAGGACTGTCGCCAGTCCGCCCCTCCAGCAGATATGAGGATTTGTTACCATTGTCATCAGGTTGGTCACGTGAAGACCAACTGTCCGCGACTCGCCACCAAGCCGGCGCAGGATTCCGCACCAGCTACTTTGAGGATTGGGGATAGGAGGCCAGTCAAGGTGGAGCCTCCGAAGGCTAAAGGGCGTGCCTTCCAACTCACAGCCGAGGAGGCCAAGGCAGCACTAGATGTGGTTGCTGGTATGTTTCTATTTTCTGTTTCAGTTATTATATTTATGTTATGCTTATCGGTTGTACCTGTGTTTAGGTACGTTCTTAGTAAATCTTTGTCTGCTTTGGTTTTATTCGACTCGGGGGTGAGTCGGTCGTTTGTATCTCAGACTTTCAGTAGAGGGTTCAGTGTCCTGGTAGATGAGATTGAGTGGGCGAGTCGGTCGTTTGTATCTCAAACTTTCAGTAGAGGGTTTAGTGTGCCGGTAGATGATCTTGAGTGTCCGTTGCGAGTTTCGATCACCAACGAGCATGAGGTTTCTGCTTCATTGGTCTACTGGGGATGCAAATTGGATATTTTCGGGGTATCCTTCCTGATAGATTTGATTCCTATTCCCATCATGGAAGTATTTGTGATCGTAGGGATGGATTGGCTTAGTCGGTTTGGCGCCATGATCGACTGTGAGGGACAGCAAGTGGTGGTTCGAACCCCAAGTGGGGGAGAACTGGTGGTATATGGCGAGGGCACCAGAGTTAGAGCGGGGTTTTGTTCAGCCTCCAGGGCTCGGCAGTTCATTCAGCATGGGTGTGTCGGTTGTCTAGCGTATGTGATAGATATGTGGATTGGGGATCATGCATCAGTTTTAGAGGTTCCAGTGGTTAGAGAGTTTGCTGATGCATTTCCAGAGGAGTTACATGGAGTGCCTCCAGAGAGGCAGGTAGAGTTCAGGATTGATCTAGTGTCGGGTGCGGCCCTTATCGCTAAGGCTTCGTACCGTCTGGCACCGCCAGAGATGCAGGAGTTGGCATCTCAACTGCAGGAGCTGTTGGATAAGCAGTTTATTCGCCCGAGTAGTTCTCCATGGGGAACACCGATCCTTTATTTCAGGAAGAAGGACGGTTCGCACAAGATGTGTATTGACTATAGGGAGTTGAACAAGTTAAAAGTGAAGAACCGTTATCCACTCCCGAGGATAGATGATCTTTTCGATCAGCTGCATGGTGCATGTTGGTTTTCCAAGATTGATTTAAGATCCGGGTATCACCAGGTCAGGTTGAGAGAGGAAGACGTGGAGAAGACCGCGTTTTGGACTTGTTATGGTCATAACGAGTTCGTGGTGATGCCGTTTGGGCTCACCAACGCGCCGACAGTGTTTATGGATTTGATGAATCGGGTCTGTAGACCGATGCTTGATCACTCAGTCATTGTGTTCATAGATGATATCTTGGTTTATTCCAAGACCCGAGAGCTGTTGGATTAATGTCTAAGTCCATAACTATAATTGGTAAGACTTCACCCGACCCGGCATGGTCCATTTGGGTTGCATGGGATCATGCATTTGGATAGACTATAATGAGAGAAATAACACTTAAGGTTTATTAATATATTATAAGTTCTAATATATTAATAAGGTTATCAAGAATTAATTGGGAATTAATTAACTGGACAAAAGGAGACTAATTAAATATATGGGTTGATTGTGTAAATCATTCATTCTTATATATGTGGGCTTGTGATCCAAGTTTCCTTATGTTGGACTAAGTCCATGGGGTGACCCATAGATACTCCATGGAGGTTAAAATCCATGGAGCATAAGGAATGGGTAAATTTATGAGTTACATGGTGTAACCCTAATATCCACCATATAAAAGAATCCCATGGCTCAAGAAATCGGGCACTAAGCTGTGAATATGAGGGCTAGCCGATTTTGATGAAGTGTACCAATTTCTCTCAAGTCATTCCATGTGTATTTGGTGTTGCGTGAACCATTTGAGGTGTCACACTTGGGGCACTAGGCACTCAAGCTTCATGAAGACAATCTACATCAAAGAGGTATGTAATTCTAACTTAATATATTCATATGAAGCAATGTTATTATGCTAGTTAGGATGAATACCTTGGAAAGTTCATATTTGTATCTATAATAGATAAAACATAGATCCAAGGTATTTAGGGTTGCATGTACACTTAGGATTGTTAGAATGCTCAAAACCCAACAGTGGTATTAGAGCCTAGGCTTTTTTTCTTGTTATACTTGCAAAAACTGCTTAAAAATCAAAGTTTTGTGCTGTCTGGACAACGGACTCGGCGAGTCCATTAGGGGACTCGACGAGTCCATGCCATAAAAGTGGTCAAAATGATCCAACTCGTCGAGTTGGTTCATGCACTCGACAAGTTGGACCCCCAGACAGCATATTTTCGACTTTTTTTTGGCTGGAATTGGACTAGGAACATTACCCTAAGATGTTTTTGGACATAGAAACTTGTTTTTGATGTGGTAATGTTCATGCTAATCCAATTTCAAAGATAATTGTCAATAGATTCATTTTTTGTATTAGTTTAAGGTTTAGACTAATTTCATGAAAAAGTTTGATTTGAATTATCTTGATCTAATGAGTTGCTTAGATTAATAGAAAAGTTAATTGATTATGTGCTTTCAATCCATTTTAATCTAAGAGATGATTCTAAAATGTGTTTGTGTAACTTATCCTCAAGTTACATGAAAGGTCACATTTACGTTTCATAAAACTCATATAAGTTGGCAATGGTTACAAAAAATGAAGAGTCTTGTCCTCAAGTTATGGAGGTTCAAGAGTCACTTCATTATGTAATAAAATGTGTAACCTTAATTAATTCCATAAGTTACAAAATAAAGAAAAGTTACATTCTTTTATTAGTTTAAAGTCTTCCATAACTTGTCCTCAAGTTATGGAACTTGAATAGTCTTTTAATTAAAACTACCTTAAACACATAAGTTATGGAATTAATTAGTTTTGAATAGTTTCAAAACTTGCCCTCAAGTTTTTGAATTTGAAAAGTTTTCACTTATGAATACTTTAATTCCAAGTTAGCCCTTAGAATTTTAAAAGTTAAAATTCAACCCTTATACTTTATAATATTATAACTTAATAATATTTATATATATATATATATATATATATATATATATATATACGTATGAGAGTAAAGTCAGTCTTACCGTTAGTAGGCCTTATTCACGAATCCGGTCTATAAGGGGGGTATAAGGTTATTGCCTACAAAATGGCAATTTAATGGGTGTCCACTCTCACCAACCGCTTCCTTGACCGGTGAAGGGCCGTTAGCTGAACGGGTAGGACAAGGACTAGAATTTTCCCTTCATTAAAAGTATTAGTGATAAATACTAAGTAACTAAACCTTTTATAAATACCCAATCTTAGTTACTTAGGAAAATGTGAATAAGGTGCTAATCCATGAAATTACACTTTGCACTTTGTTTAAGTCGTTACTGGAGTGTGTGTGTTGTTAATCGGCACACTAACCTAGACTTAACAAGGTAGGCAAAGGATAACTTAATATTTATCATAGTATCGGTGGAGCGTGTGTGGTTAACCAGCACATCGATTAAGGGGTAAATATTAAGGGTACCAACTATATTTGCATGGTTACTTCACACCTGGTTTTGCGATCCTCGGCATCCCAGTCACAAAACCTGAAGGGCACACTTGAGATTGAAACATGCCATTGAAGAGTTCAATGAATTTCAAAGATCTAGGAGTTTCAAAAACCAATTAAAACCTAATAATACATTTTGTTTATCTTGGTGGAAATTTGTGAATCGTCATTCACCTACCTTCAAATATTTTATAGCTTAGATTACGGCATCCCTCCTCCAATTTATAAAAGTATTGTGTTGGGTCCTAGCCTTAATATTTCATATTTGGTGTTATATTAAGGACTTTAAATCAACTATCTTGAATATCTCCCAAAAGATGTCTGGTTTAGACATTTATGATCTTCCTAAATCTCATGAGACAAGCTTTCCTAAATGAAGATGATGTAACATGGAAATCATACTTATTTCACCTCCTCCAATTATTCTCCTTAACCCACAAGTTCTTGAAAAGTTTAAGGTCACTCAAGCCCTATTGGCAAGCAAAGGTCTATGTGTGATCACATTTTGGAGATGTAGTCACATATTGACAAGCCAGGAGAGTTGGGTGTCAAAGTCTTGAGAAAGTTAGTGGCTCAACTACTTTCTAAGTCACATAGTGCGTTCCTTTGGGACTCCTATGAAACAGACTATGACAAGACCGTTAATGATCTTATCTATTTGCATCTATTTGCTAAGATTAACTTCCTAAAACTTTATGGACATTGACAATGATGACATTAGATATCCTGCAAAGCTCTCTCTTCCCATTGGAAAGGGATCGGCCATAGTCAACTCGGTTGACCAAATGGTAAAGAGAGAGGCTAACTCTAAAATAGTCTCATTATCAAGGGTCTGTTGCCAAAGAAAGGGGCATTGGTTGCGAAGCTCCCAAATTTTACCTAAGGATGTTAAAGTCAATAAGTATGACTCTACTTCAGTTAAAGTTCACTATCTAACTCTGCTAAGTTTCTATTCTGAGATTCTTGATAAATGATGTGACTGGGTCACATGTTGATGTTTTAAGAATCAAAGAAATAAGAAGAAACCTAAAGAAAGAATATGTTGAATCTGATCGCGTAGATGGATTTATATCGCATAGTTTGAAGATCGGATTCCTGAGCTACTTCTTAGGAGTTATGATATTTTGCTTAGGAATAGATAACAACAATTTTTCCTATGGATTGTAAGGATAAGTTTTTCTACAAAGTTTTAAAATAAAAGGTAAATCTTTTGATTTTATTTATTTTAAAATATCCTTACAACGGTATTTGTGAAAATCTATGTTGCTTATAAGATTCCATTAAGAGCAAGAGTGGAAATATGAATTTGATTCTTTCATCTGCGGTAGTGTCTAAATTTACCAAATAAGGAAAGATTCTCATCACCCAAGTTTCAGTTGGACCGAAACTTGGAATCATGCAAGTTGTATAGTATGATGAATGAGAACTTTCGAGCATTGGAAAATTAAGACTAATTACTTGTTCACATGGATGTGTGAGTCAAGTAAAGGACTAAGGGATCGAGTAAACATTCTTGTGCACTTGCCAAAGTCCACCACAAAAGGTGAAAAGACTATTCGTCATGATTTACTAAGTCCAGTAAATATGGTTACACTTACAAGTGTAAGTGTAATTCTGATACATTAAAAAATTTTCAGTGTATGCCAGAACGGATGAGAAGAATCAAATTAGGCAGAAGGATAAAAGTTTCTCAAATCTGAAAAGATGGGAGAGTACTTTAGTATCATGTTATATAAGCATCTTAATCATTAAGAGACCTTATCACAATTCATCCTCTAAGTGCGTTCTGGTAGCTAAGAAGAGGAGTTATGAATTGTTGAAGTGGTTAAATCAAGAAGATGAATCATATTTCATTCCAAAACAATTCTTAGATTCATACTCCAAGATTGTAACTTGAGTGACATGTCTTAAAGAAGATTTAGAAACATTTGTCAAATGTAAGAGTAAAAGTTTTCTACTCTTGTACATTTGAAATTGGTAAGTTGTGATGTTTTGGATAAAACAAAGGCCAACTAAGGCCAATTGTGTGAAGTGTTTGTCTTGATTAGAATCCACACTATCTCTTTAATATCTGAGAAGAAAGTCTTATATGTCAAGAGGACAGTTGGAGTCTTAAAGGTCTTGAAAGTCTCAAGAACTAATCAAGAATAAAACCAGAAGTTCTTCACTAGCACATGACTTGAGGTTTATAACCTATCGTGTTGACATATTCTGTGCCCATTACAGTTAAAGTTGGCTTTGCATATGAGTTCTTAGAGTTCTCAATTGGTTGCATAACAACTTGGAAGCAATGGCAGGCCCTTGAGCTACCAGGTGGCAAGAAATTAAGATTGAGTTCAGTCCATATGAGTTTGGATTTGTCATTATCCTTGTCTTGTGACTATGGTTTTGACAAGTCACATGGATAAGAACACATACACCATTAAATCTAAGGGTCATAAGGTTTCTCTCTGATTCATGAAAATGATGGTGAGGAAACACTTCCACCAAGTAGATTTGAAGTAGATAGCAATTGTGATATTTGCATTCTCAAAGTTGTTAGTGGAGTTGTGTGGTTAACCGGCACACTAACATGGACTTGTGAGAAGTGGCAAAGGTCTAAACAATCGAGACTATGATTATAGCATCCCTTTTCATAGTTATTAAATTGTTTAGACACACCTGTGAGCTATCTAAGATAAGGTGTATGATATTGATAAAGTTTTATCAAAGCAATCTAGTACATGTCAAAGCTAGTGGGAGCATAAGTGCTATGCTAATAATAATGATGTTAGTGGGAGCATGATAATTATGATAAAGGTTGCAAGCTAGCAATGTTAATTATAGAAAACAAAAGGTTTCAATTGGGAAAAAGTTGTTTTGCTATAATTAAGAGAGAGGAAATTATACTTCATCTAAAATCTAAAAGCTTAGATTGAGATTTTAATCATATTTAGTCAAGGATATATATGAATTTCATGTTAGAATGGCTCAACATAAGGAAATTCTATATATGGGTCCATTATATGCGTTCTAAAATTCGATTATGATTACGGCATCCCTTTTCATAATCTGAATTATGAGAACTTGGCAAATTGAAATGGAAATATTATAGCAAAAGACTTGTTTAGTCTTTATGTGAGACATCATGAATCGTGTCCCATATGATTCGGATATAGGATCGATTACATGTGCTATATTCATCCTTTCTAAATTTTTCAAATGCCTTGGCCATTAAGAAGGGAAAATGTCTAGAATTGGATATGACTAAAGTGATTAAGCAATTGTCGAGGACAATGTAAGGTTTACCAAAGATTGGTTGCTCAGGGACAGTTGGAAGTATAGTGTTAATTCTGGAAGGACCATATTGACATAATCTGTAAGGAGGCAACTCTTGTTCAGAAGTAGTAGTCAAAATGGAATATGGAAGTGTTTCAAAGTTAGAAATTATTCAATCTGTGTAAGATTAGGAAAATTAATGAAAGAAGGACGTTTCCAAGGAGTTGATCTCCTATGGAATGCTCTGTAATGTTCGTTGTCAAGTCTTTCTGACTTTGTGCATAATCGTTACAAGTGGATCAATGCATATAAGTTTAGAATCTAACAGATTTTAGTAAATGGAATGAATTTGGAATTCTTGCATTTGTAGTAAGGAATTGGGACTGTGAAATGAGAATCATATGAGTTATGCTCAAATGGTTTATTTCGCAAAGTAAAGATCATAGAAAAACATAGTATGCATACTTGGTGTGTAGCATGACTAGTGTTTAGAAAACATAGTGTACATGCTTGGAGCATGGGACAACTATTGTTTTAAATTCAAGAATAAAGTTGATAGTTGAAACAATATACAATGAATAATGTGTAATCATATGGTGATAAATAAAAGGTGTTTTATTTATATTCATAAGTTCTGAGACAATATTGGATTCGATTATTATTGTGTTTCACTTTGCATGTTTTGACTTCTAGAATAACTAGGTCATTCTTCCTGATTGACTAAGTTATTCAAACCATCCACAGTCGGTTATACGTTGGAAGTAGATATGAATCAAGACTGTCATGGGTTAGGCTTGTAGAGGTCTATTGGATTCAACCTGCGCTCATTGGAATCATTTCATGGATTTTATCACGAGTGATCATGAAACGATAATATCTTATATTCTTCAAACCTAGAGATATGAGTTGTTACTATGAGTTGGTTATACATTGATTGCATGAAAACTCATTGATAACTCGATGTTATAAAACGTGCCTTTGTATATGATTCAACAAGTAGTAGAACAAGCCATATGAGTCGAAGTTTATCCATTCCTTTTACCTTCGGGATAAAAGCGATATTTGTGGGGCCCTCGATGATTTGATGATGACAAATGTAAGTGCTCGACCGAGCCTGGACTGATTTGATTTGTTCAATTAGTTAGTCGTCATAAATCGGAAATCGGGAAACAAAAAATGGACAGAGAGAATGATTATAATCCATGTCTCAGTCCATATGATATCTAGAATGGAGGAATATATGATCCCTTATCTAATGGACAAGTCATTGACAAAGGTCAGAGATCATCGGCAAGGTCAGAGTTCGACAGAATCTTTTGAGAGCTATGATTGCCAGTCGATTCTTGAAGTCATACGCAATAATAGTTTTAGACTTATCTAAGTGGAAGACTGTTGGATTAATGTCTAAGTCCATAACTATAATTGGTAAGATTTGACCCGACCCGGCATGGTCCATTTGGGTTGCATGGCATCATGCATTTGGATAGACTATAATGAGAGAAATAACAATTAAGGTTTATTAATATATTATAAGTTCTAATATATTAATAAGGTTATTTAATTAGTATTGATCAAGAATTAATTTGGAATTAATTAAGTACTCAAAAGCAGACTAATTAAATATATGGGTTGATTGTGTAAATCATTCATTCTTATATATGTGGGCTTGTGATCCAAGATTCCTTATGTTCGACTAAGTCCATGTGGTGACCCATGGATACTCCATGGAGGTTAAAATCCATGGAGCATAAGGAATGGGTAAAGTTATGAGTTACATGGTGTAACCCTAATAGCCACCATATAAAAGAATCCCATGGCTCAAGATATCGGGCACTAAGGTGTGAATATGAGGGCTAGCCGATTTTATGAAGTGTTCCAATTTCTCTCAAGTCATTCCATGCGTATTTGGTGTTGTGTGAACCATTTGAGGTGTCACACTTGGGGCACTAGGCACTCAAGCTACATGAAGAGAATCTACATCAAAGAGGTATGTCATTCTAACTTAATATATTCATATGAAGCAATGTTATTATGCTAGTTAGGATGAATACCTTGGAAAGTTCATATTCGTATGTATAATACAGAAAACATAGATTCAAGGTATTTAGGGTTGCATGTACACTTAGGAGTGTTAGAATGCTCAAAACCCAACAAGAGCAGCACGAGCAGCACCTTAAGGAGCTGCTGGAGGTTCTACGGTGAGAACGGTTGTATGCCAAGTTCTCGAAGTGTGAGTTTTGGTTACGAGAGGTCCAGTTCCTCGGACATGTAATTAACTAGGAGGAGATTTTGGTCGACCCAGTCAAAGTCGAGGTGGTTATGCAGTGGGAGATTCCGAAATCTCCCTCAGACATCAGGAGTTTCTTGGGAATAGTAGGGTACTACCGGAGATTCATTTGAGATTTCTCCAAGATTTCAGTACCCTTCACTCATCTAACGAGGAAGGGGGTGGATATCCGATGGGGCCCCGAGCAGCAGAGGGCATTTGAGACCCTCTGGCGATGTTTATGTGAGGCACCAGTGTTGACGCTCCCCGAAGGAGTTGAGGATTTTGTAGCATTTTGTGATGCATCCATCACAGGCTTGGGGGTAGTCCTCATGCAGAGGGGACGAGTGATAGCCTATGCATTACGGAAGCTGAAGCCGCATGAGACAAGATACCCTACGCACGATCTTGAATTAGGAGCTGTGGTATTCACTCTCAAGATTTGGAGGCATTATCTATACGGGGTCCGTTGGACTATATACACGGATCACAAGAGTTTGAGACACATCATGGATCAGCCGAACCTGAACATGAGGCAGCAGAGGTCGTTGTATGTAGTCAAGGACTATGATTGTGAGATCCTTTATCATCCTGGTAAAGTGAATCTGGTTGCGGATGCTTTAAGCTGCAAGTCAGCTGGGTCTCCTACCCCAGCAAGGTGTATGAGGATAGCAGTGGATTCCCCGCTTGTGAGCTTGATTAGCGATGCACAGGTTGAGGGCGTGAAGTCAGAGAACTAGAAGTTGGAGAGGATTAAGGGCGAGAGCGCCCGGTTTGTTCAGGATAGTCGCGGATTATTGACCCGACACGGTCGGGTTTGGGTTCCAATGTCTGGAGGGGTCCGGCAGACAGTGATGGAGGAGGCTCATAAGTCTCACTTTTCTATACACCCGGGGGCCACCAAGATGTACCGCGATCTGAGTTTGAGTTATCGGTGGCCCGGTATGAAGCAAGAAATTGGTTGGTATGTTGAGAGGTGGTTGACCTGTAGGATGGTCAAGGCCGAGCATCAAAGGCCGCATGGTAAGCTGCAGCCTATGGAGATTCCCATGTGGAAATGGGAGCAAATCACGATGGACTTCATTACGAAGTTGCCGAGGACGGAGAAGGGGTTCGATGCTATATGGGTCATCGTGGATCGGTTGACCAAGAGTGCCCATTTCTTGGCCATAAGGGAGAGTCTGTCGGCTGAGAAATTGGCAGACATGTACGTCAGCGAGATTGTCTCTCGCCATGGGGTTCCAGTCTCCATCGTTTCCGATTGGGATGTTCGGTTTACTTCTCGTTTTTGGCAGAAGTTCCATGAGGAACTGGGTACACGGCTGCACTTTAGTACAGCGTTCCATCCATAGACTGATGGACAGAGTGAGTGAACCATACAGACCCTCGAGGATATGTTGAGGGTGTGCGTCATTGACTTCGGTGGGAGTTGGAATTCCCACTTACCGCTTGCAAAGTTCGCTTACAACAACTATCATTCCAGTATTGGCGCCGCGCCATTTGAGCTATTGAATGGTCGGAGATGTAGAATCCCAATGTGTTGGGGTGAGCTCGGACACAGGGTAATGGGTCGAACAGAGGTAGTTTTGCAAACTACTGAGAAGATACAGCAGATTAGACAGCGATTGCAGACCGCTCAGAGTTGGCATATGAGTTACACTGACAGACACCGATCTGAGTTTGAATTTTAGGTGGGTGACATGGTACTTCTGAAGGTCTCACCCTGGAAGGTTATGATCCGCTTTAGGAAGAGGGGAAAATTGGGTCCCCGATATATTGGGCCATTCAGGATCATTGCTAGGGTTGGCAAAGTGGCTTATAGGCTTGAGCTTCTAAAGGAGCTTAGCCAGATTCACAGCACGTTTCATCTTTCGCAATTGCGAAAATGCATTATGGACCAGGAGGCAGTGGTATCGCTGGAGGATATCCAGGTCGATGAGTGCCTGAACTATGTGGAGAGGCCGTTGGCCATCTTGGAGAACAAGAAAAAGATTTTACGAAACAAAGAAATACCTTTGGTGAAGGTACAGTGGGAACATCGGAAGGTGTCACACCCCAAAACTGATGGCGGAAACCTTTCGGGGCGGAGGACGTCATGCATAGTATCACAACCAATGTACATAGTAAGCATAGTAAACACAACCATTACATTACATAAGAATATTTACATTTGTTTGAAAGTAAGGAAATACATGTTTTATATATATACATCAGTTTGAACAAAAGTATAGACGACATTCCTATATTCACCGTCTTCTCCAAAAGTAAGCGAGGTACCTGTCTAACGTGAACGGGAGAATACAAGCAGTTTTAAAATATCAGCATAAAGCTGGTGAGTTCATAAACGGTTTATTTCTGGTGAAAGGAAATGTTCTTTTAATTTTACAAAAAGTTGTTTCCCAAGAAAATCCCATATTTTCTTATAAAAGAAGTTTCGTTCTCCATATGTTAAACAACCTGTTTAGAAAAAGTTATGTTATCCCAGGAAAACCCTTATTTTCCTTAAAAGTTGGTGGTTAGTTATCGATCCGGAATGAAGTGTACAAGTATCTACCATACATGTTTAGTTAGGCAAAGTTTCCTTGAAAGTCGGGTTAATCTTGATAAAGTACATTAGTTTTAACACGTATATAAAACTAATAAGTAGGTAGTGAATAATTCCAAAGGGTATTGCTGATACCCTCTAGTAATCAAAACAGTTATTACTTTGAGGTTAGTTCACTAGGTTCATTATTACTAAAAGTAAATCTCCATTATCTAAGTTTCAAGTTCCATAACCATACAATAAACTAGATATGACACGTAACTGGGCCAATATCGTTTTAGAAATTTGTCACCCGTACACCTGCCAGTCCCACTGTAGCTAGCAACAAGGTGCGGGATAGTCAGTCCCGTATATATCTAAACATAGAAGTCATGTTCTCCGTCCAGGAAATTATGGTTACAGGGGTAGTCCTACACTCTCGTACCCACAGAGTGTTACCAAGGACGTGTCTCCAATCTTAAGAATAACGAATTTACAAGTAATAATATTGAAATTCTCTTTTTATGAATGGTATGAATCCTTGGTAAAATATAAAGTATAACATTTTGTGATAAGATTCATAAGTTCCTTTGTTTTAGTCTTGAAAACTCACTCAACAGTTAATTGCATAGTTGGTTGGTAAAACGGTTTTCTGTGTTAAAAGCATACAGAACATATAAGTATTTCATACGAAATAATAAGTTTTGAGTAAAAGTTCCCTTGTACTTTTTCTTGTATTCCCCCCCCCCCTTGAAAACATGAAAAATATTAAAAAAGGTGTAGGGGTATGAACTCACCAGACGAGGATGTGCCGGGTAGAACTCTAGGTGTCAATTTAGGTCTTGAACACACGTGAGGATCCTATGTAACATGAAGTGATACATAATTGTATCTAATTAGCTATTTAATCAGTAATTAAGTAAGTAAATACACTCTAATGCGTGGAAACACTTTATCTCAAGTGTTGGAAGTGATACGGGTTGCATCTAAGTAGTGTAGGGCCTTGATATGGAGTTTACTCCTCAAGTGTAAGCCCTTACGGGTTTTTACGGCCCAAAGACCATATCCCCCTTGAGTTTACGGCCGTAAACTCATGGGTGGGGTGTTTTTCGGTGTTCAATGGTCTTATATTGCACAAGGGAAGGTTCTAGGGTTGAATCAAAGGCTTAGGAAGTGATCGGGACTTGAAATGACCTTGGAAATGGAGTTTACGGTTCTTGAAGGACCCTTGGTGAGTTTACTATCGTAAACACATGGGTTTATGGCCGTAAACTCATGTGTGGCTCATTTTTGTATAGTTTGGTGCTTCACATGAAGGGATACAAGGTTCTAGGCACTTATGCAAGCTTTTGGAGGTGTTTAAGGGCATTTTGACAGCTTAAAAAGGTGTTTACGGTTCATGAATGTTCATGGACTGTAAACTCATGTTTACACCCATAAAGACATGATTTTGGGGTTCTAAGTGCGTCCATGCAAGTTTCTAAGTCCTAGATAAGCATTAGAAGGGTTTTGG
The DNA here is from genome assembly GCF_051521515.1 of Lactuca serriola. Taxonomy (NCBI): domain Eukaryota; kingdom Viridiplantae; phylum Streptophyta; class Magnoliopsida; order Asterales; family Asteraceae; genus Lactuca; species Lactuca serriola. Next base: position 269,013,888 of record NC_136415.1, read on the forward strand.
GGCTTCAAAACCCCCTTATGGGAGTTTACGGTTTTGGAGGTGTTCCCCAACCGTAAACACAATTTTTTGAGGTATTTGGATGATTCAACCACGAATATGCATGAATACAAAGCTAAGCAACAAGCTAGGAAGGATTACTTATGATTATGGTCGTACCCGATTAAATAGTCGTAACCCTACTTGGTCGTAAACTAAAAACTTTTCCAAATGAATTTGAGGGTGTTTCACGTGTTTTTATTTTTTTCGACACTTAATAAAATAAAATAAAAACATTAATTGATTTGCCTAACCCAAAAATTAACGGAAAATTTCAATAATAATAAATTTTATTAATGGAAATGGGTTACAGCGACGGAATAAATTTCAGATTGTCACATCATCCCCCCGTTAAAGGAAATTTTGTCCCGAAACTTAGAATGAAGATACAAATCATGGATTTGGAAAGAGATGTGGATATTTCTGTTTCATCGAGTCTTTGCGCTCCCAAGTGAATTCGGGTCCCCACTTGGCATTCCAGCGAATCTTCACTATCGGGATGCAGCTCTGTTTCGTACGTTTGATCTCTCGATCCATGATTTCGATTGGTTCTTCCACAAAGTTCAGATTTTCGTTGATCTCGATCTCATCAAGATGGATCACAAGGGTTTCATCGTATAAACACTTCTTAAGATTAGAGACGTGGAATACAGGATGGATGTTGCTAAGCACTTGGGGTAGTCGGAGATTGTAGGCTACGAGACCGATCCTAGCAAGGATCTCGAAAGGTCCTATGTACCTCGGGTTAAGTTTTCCGCGCTTTCCAAAACATATCATGCCTTTCCAGGGCGATACCTTCAACACGACACGATCTCCAACCTGGAATTCCAGAGGTTTTCGTCGCTTATCGGCGTAACTCTTTAGTCTGTCTCTAGAGACTTTCAATCGATCTCGGATTTGGATGATCTTTTCGGTTGTTTCACGGATGATTTTAGGACCAGTGAGCACTGTCGAGGACTTGACCCTTGGCTAGCTGCGGGTCCCCTACCTCGGCCCAGCACAGAGGGGATATACACTTTCGACCGTAGAGGGCTTCGAACGGGGCAGCCTTGATGCTGGTGTGGTAACTGTTGTTATACGAGAATTCGATCAATGGTAAATGGGTGTCCCACGACTTGCCGAAATCGATGACACATGCTCTCAACATGTCTTCCAGGGTCTGGATAGTTCTCTCACTCTGCCCATCTGTCTGAGGATGATAAGTTGTACTCATATCCAGCTTAGTTCCAAGAGCTTTCTGAAGGGACTGCCAAAATCTCAAGGTAAACCTGCTATCTCGATCGGAGATAATGGACGCAGGCACACCGTGCAGTCAGACTATCTCTTGAATGTAGATTCGCGTGAGTCTTTCCATCTTGAATGTTTCTTTAATCGGAAGGAAGTGAGCGGGTTTTGTCAATCGGTCGACAATTACCCAAATGGTATCGTACCCACTCGGAGATTTCGGTAACTTGGTGATGAAATCCATAGTAATCATCTTCCATTTCCATTCAGGTATCTCGGGCTGCTGGAGCAGACCTGAGGGCTTCTGATATTCAACCTTCACCTTGGCGCAAGTCAGACACTTGCCCACGAAGGTAGCAATTTCGGCTTTCATGTTTGGCCACCAGTATAGTTTCTAGAGATCCAGGTACATCTTATCCGAACCCGGCTACACAGAGTATCTAGTCTTGTGAGCTTCGTTCATGACAACCTCCCTGAATCCTCTGAACTTTAGGGTCCAGATTTGATCCATGAAACAATAGACTCCGTCACCTCTGATCTCAAGATTCTTATCCATTCCCCTTAAGGTTTCATTCAACATGTTCTCTGGTTTTAGTGCTTCCAACCGAGCCTCTCGGATTTGTGCAGATAAGTGGGAATGGATGGTCATTGTCAAAGTCTTCGCCTTGTTACCTGAGCTTTCCTTTCGGCTAAGGGCATCTGCTACCACATTGGCCTTGCCGGGATGATAGCGGATTTCGCACTCATAAGCACTGAGCAGCTCTACCCATCGTCGTTGTCTGATATTTAAGTCCTTCTGATGGAAGATGTGTTGTAGGATTTTATGGTCAGTGAAGATCGTGCGCTTGGTTCCGTAGAGATAATGTCTCCAAATCTTCAGTGCGAAGACCACTGCTCCTAACTATAGGTCATGAGTTGTATAGTTGACTTCATGTGTTTTCAGCTGTCTCGAGGCATAAGCTATAACCTTTCCCCGCTGCATAAGCACACAACCTAAGCCCTGATTAGACGCATCACAATAGACAACAAAATCCTCTGTCCCTTTGGGCAGGGACAGGATAGGTGCGCTGCACAACGCTCGCTTTAATATTTGGAATGCAGTGTCTTGCTTTTCACTCCAACAAAAAGGTACACCTTTCTGTGTCAGAGTGGTTAGGGGTTTGGCGATTCTGGAAAAATTCTGAATGAATCTACGATAATAGCCGGCGAGACCTAACAATTGACGGATTTATGTGGGTGTCTTCAGTGCCGACCAATTCTCTATCGCATTGATTTTGGACGGGTCCACGTGTATACCCTCCTCGCTTACCACGTGACCAAGGAAAGTTACCTTTTGAATCCACAATTCGCACTTGGAGAATTTTGCGTACAACTTTTCCGATCTAAGAGTTTCCAACACTAACCTCAAGTGTTGTTTGTGATCTTTTCACTTCTGGAATAGACAAGTATGTCGTCAATGAACACGATAACGAACTTGTCCAGAAAGGGGCGACACACCCGGTTCATCAGATCCATGAACACTGTCGTTGCGTTGGTTAGACCGAAGGGCATCACTACAAACTCGTAGTGACCATATCGAGTTCTGAATGCTGTCTTGGAAACATCACTCTCATGTACTCGTAGCTGATGGTACCATGATCTAAGGTCTATTTTCGAGAAGTAACTAGCTCCCTAAAGTTGATTGAAGAGATCATTTATTCGAGGAAGAGGATAATGGTTTTTTAACAGTCAACTTGTTCAGTTCATGGTAGTCTATACACATCCGAAAGGATCCATCTTTCTTCTTCATAAATAATACCGGGGCTCCCCAGGGTGAGGAACTCGGTCTGATAAACCCTTTGCTGAGTAGCTCATTAAGATGAGTGGATAACTCCTGCATTTCTGCTGGCGCTAAGCGATATGGGGACTTCGCTACAGGAGTAGCTCCAGGGATTAGGTCGATGTGAAACTCAACTTGACGTTCGGGAGGAATTCCCGGGAGCTCCTTGGGAAAGACATCAGGAAGGTTAAAGACTTCGGGGATGTTCTCGAGGTCCTTAACTTCCTGTTTCTTGTTTATCACATGGGCTAGGAATGCATGGCACTCCTTTCGTAGAAGCTTTTGAACTTTGATGCATGAAATGATGCGAATATTGGAACTAAGTTTATCGCCGTAAATCATGAGGATTTGACCAGAAGGAAGATTGAGGCGGATAGCTTTTTCGTAACAAAGGATGTCAGCATGATTGGGGCTCAACCAATCCATGCCAATGATAACATCAATGCTCTTTATGGAAACTGGCATAAGGTCGATGGGAAAGGAATGATCGTTTAGGGTAAGGGTGCACCCTAAGAATATATTGTTCGCGTTCTCTTTCTCACCGTTAGCCATCTCGACGGTAAATGTTTCGGTTAATGGTTGAGGACTATGTTTAAGAAAATGTTTGAATGAATGGCTAACAAAACTTCGTTCCGCACCAGAATCAAAAAGGATACATGCATAAGAGTTGCTGAGAAGGAACGTACCCATGACAACGGTGGGATTGGCGACTGCCTCTTCTTGCCCCATAGTTAGAAATCTCCCGGTGTTGTTGGTTGTTGTTGCTTTGGGGCAGTTTCGCTTGTAATGCCCGACCTCACCACAACCGTAGCAGGCCTGACCGACACCTGCTCCAGAAGCCTGATTGGTTGGTTGGGCTGGTGCCTTGCAAAATCAAATCGTATGCCCCTTTTACCATAGTTAAAGCCCGGCAGTTCACGGCATGAGCCGAGGTTATGGTGGTAGTTACACTTGTCGCACTGAGTAAGGGTTCCTGCAAATCTACTGGTAGGTGCTTGAGTGGCAGGAGTAGCAACAGGGTTAGTAGCAGCGTGGACTGCCACAGTTTGCTGCTTCTTTGAGGGCTCCTGCGAAGAATGACCCTTCTTCTATTTCAAGAATTTTCTTTTCTCACTACTCTTTTTTGCCGGTTCAGGAGCGGTGGCCACTTCATCAATATTGTCTCCATGATCAATCAGAGTTTGCGCTAGGCATTTAGCGTTGTCGAAGGTGTTTGGCTTCACAGCCAAATCATTTCCCTTAGTTGGCTGGGTCAGCCCCCAGATGAATTTTTCAATCTTTTTGCTTTCCGGGGTAACCATTCCCGGACAAAGGAGCGCCAGGTCTTCAAACCTAGAAGTGTAGGCGGCAACATCGAAACCCTTCATCTTTAGGTTCCAGAGTTTGTGCTTCAGTTTTTGGAATTCGCCCCGAGGGCAGTACTCAGCAAGTAGAAGCTCCTTCATGCTCTCGCAACCCATAGCATTTGCCACTGGTAAGGTTGATTTGACCCGACCATTCCACCAGGTCAGTTCCCTGTTGCCGAAAGTGCAAGCGGCGAATTTTACTTTGTTGACTTCGGAACAGGAACAGATTTTGAAAATGGACTCAATTTTCTCGATTCATTGAGTCAGGGCAATAACACCTCCAGTGTCGTCGAAGGATATGGGTTTTGCATTCATGAAGTCCTTATAGGAACACTCCTTCTAGTGTCCCTGACCACCTTCCTGGTTTTGGGGCTGAGTACCACCTCATGGCCCGCTAGGACCGCCAAGGTTCATTTGTGACATGGCAGTAGCCACAGCAGCAGTAACGGCTGCTTGAAACATGGCGGGATCAAATTTGAGAGGGAGGTGGTGGAGGAGGATTGTTGTTCTTTGCGCTAGGTCTTTTCTTTGGAGGCATCTTCATCTAAAATGATCAAGAAAGAGAGGATGATAAGTCCTCTGGATAGAGTCAAGAGATATGAACAAGAGATATCTCATTATGGCAGTTAGGGTGTTCTACTAAGAGATAAAATAGGAAAAAGTTACTAAATCAAGTAAACTAATGCTAAGGAAAGAATGAGTAGCAACACTTGGAATGAATTTCTACAATGTATTCGGTTCTGACTAAAATACTCCTATAGTATTTTATGTTTTGTTGCGACGATGACTCGTTGTTTGGATATTTGGTAAGTTTTAGGCCTGCCGTACACCACAGTCACTCCCAAGCACATGTTGGCCGTGTGTCGAATGAATATAGTTGATCAGGCTATATTGACCCTAGACACGACTACATAACTGCCCAGGTTTAACCGTAGTGCCCAACACCCGATTAATTTTTTTTTGTTCTACTTGTGGTTACTGATTCTGGTATGTAGGTATACTTGTATACTTGGAGTAAAAATACTTATATTTTTAAAGTATACTTTTAGTTTAGAACGCTTCGGCCCCTTAATGTTTATAGTTATATACCATATAAGGTTCGGTATACTTAGTTCACTATAAACAATGGGCTCTGATACCAATCTATCACACCCCGAAACCGACGACGAAAACGTTCCGGAGCGGAGGATGTCATGCGTAGTATCACAACCAATGTACATAGTAAGCATAGTAAACACAACCATTACATTACATAGGAATATTTACATTTGTTTGAAAGTAAGGAAATACATGTTTTATATATATACATCAGTTTGAACAAAAGTATAGACGAGACTTCTATATGCATCGTCTTCTCCAAAAGTAAGCGAGGTACTTGTCTAACGTGAACCTGAGAATACAAGCAGTTTTAAAATATCAGCATAATGTTGGTGAGTTCATAAGCGGTTTGTTTCTGGTGAAAGGAAATGTTCCATTAAGTTTACAAAAAGTTGTTTCCCAAGAAAATCTCATATTTTCTTATAAAAGAAGTTTGGTTATCCATATATTAAACAACATGTTTATGAAAAGTTATGTTATCCCAGGAATACCCTTATTTTCCTTAAAAGTTAGTGGTTGGTTAGCAATCCGGAATGAAGTGTACAAGTATCTACCATACTTGTTTAGTTAGGCAAAGTTTCCTTGAAAGCCGGGTTGATCTTGATAAAGTACATTAGTTTTAACACGTATATAAATCTAATAAGTATGTAGTGAACTAATTCCTAAGGGTATTGCTGATACCCTCTAGTAATCAAAACAATTATTACTTTGAGGTTAGTTCACTAGGTTCATTATTACTAAAAGTAAATCTCCATTATCTAAGTTGCGAGTTCCATAACCATACAATAAACTAGATATGGCACGTAACTGGGCTAGTATCGTTTTAGGAATTTGTCACCCGTAGACCTGCCAGTCCCATTGTAGCTAGCAACAAGGTGCGGGATAGTCAGTCCCGTATAGATCTAAACACAGAAGTCACGTTCTCCCTCCAGGAGATTCTGGTTATAGGGGTAGTCCTACACTCTCCTACCCACAGAGTGTTACCAAGGACGTGTCTCCAATCTTAAGAATAATGAATTTACAAGTAATAATATGGAAATTCTCTTTTTATGAATGGTATGAATCCTTGGTAAAATATAAACTATAACATTTTGTGATAAGATTCGTAAGTTCCTTTGTTTTAGTCTTGAAAACTCACTCGACAGTTAATTTCATAGTTGGTTGGTAAAACGGTTTTCTGTGTTAAAAGCATACATAACATATAAGTATTGCATACGAAATAATAAGTTTTGAGTAAAAGTTCCCTTGTACTTTTTCTTCTATTCCCCCCCCCCCTCTGAAAACATGAAAAATACTGAAAAAAGGTGTAGGGGTATGAATTCACCAGACAAGGATGTGCCTGGTAGGACTCTAGGTGTCAATTTAGGGCTTGAACACACGCGAGGATCCTATGTGTAGGGTTTCAAAGCACTCCATGGATGATGGCAATGGGCCCCTTTGATGAATTGTAGGTTAAAATCCCAAGACTTGTCTTTTCCCTATAGGTAGTCATGTATTATTCATTATTAGGGTTAAGAGTGAGGCAAAATGTAGCCGCCACATGAGGTTTCTTATTTAGTGTTAGATTCTTTAGTCTATGCTGAAAGTGTAATTTATTCCTCATATTTGAATAAATCGAGTGATCATTCGGCATAATCTTCATATTTGTGTTTGTTCTTATTTTCCGCTTCTTGTTCATCAAATCTCAATTAGGGTTTTAATCTTAACAAGTGGTATCAGAGCGGGTCTTTGAAGATCTATTGATTTTTGAAGTATCGGTTCTTGATTAGATGATTTTCTGCACAAGTTATTGAAGATTATTGGTGTTTTGGCGTTTTGAAATCAAAATTTTGTTCAAGTTACTGTTCATGGAGATTTATGGTGTTCTTCTACTGTTCATCTGTATTATTTCAATCTCATTCGTATCTTTCGTATATTCTATTTGGATCTGATCAATTCTTTGATCCGATATCGATTTTATTGTTTTGATCGTTTAGCCATATTTGTTCCACCGATTTGCTTCTATTATTGACCCCATTATAGTCACTACTGTTCATCACTTGGATAATTCATAATCAGTTCTCGATTCTAAAACTTCCGATTCACAAATTTCCCTTGCTCGATTTCATCACTCGATTCTTTGATCCAGATCGTCTAATGTGTTTCTAATAATCAATCTTATTTGGTTTAACTAATTGATTTCATGATTCGACTATATTTTGATTCTCAATTTTATTCCCAACACATCCCATATCCTTGTTGAATTGGTGTGTTTAACCTGAAATATCAATTGGAATAATGGTTTAGTTGTTCGTCGATTGTGGTGAAATTGATCGTTGGCTTCCAATTCAAACTCGATGGGTCAAACCAAAAAGTCAAAATCAGAATCGTGACTACAATCAAAACGAATGATTGATTCGGAGTTTGATTCCTTGGATTCGTGGTTGACTGGGATTTACAGCGAGATTGAAATCACTTGATTCACAATGAAACGATTTGAAATTGAGACTGCAAATGGTTTGGATTCACAAGTTTGCACTCAGGACGGAAGTATAAATGGGAGTTGTTTGGATTCGTGTTCAAATTACGAATGTTCGCTGTTTGGATTCACCGTTCCAGTCGTGTTCTTTTAATCAGGGGTATTTGGGAAGAATATATTCAAGTTACATTTTTGGTCCCTGAAGCTTCACTGATTTGACACTTTTGATCCATGTTGTTTTCAAAGCTTGGTATTTTTGGATCAATTCCAGAAATTATTACAAATAAAGGGGAATATTGATGCAGAATTACCATTCCAGCCCCTGTCTTTCAACAAGTGACAGTTTCTGCCCAATTTTCAAAAAAGTTTGCAAATTTGACAGTTGGTGAACAATTTTGAATTCTTAAATGCACATATTTCTTCATGAACAGAAAAATAAAGATTCCATCAAGTCTTGGCAGTTTGGAAAGTTGATTTTCGCAATAACGTCAAATTTTCACGACTTTTTCGGATTTATTGCTTCATCGGTTATATCATTTTGTTGCGAAGGAGCATACTAATTTTTTAATCCATTCAAGATCATTCTCATGACCATTTGAAGGCTTTATAATCATGTTTTTGATTATAAATCGGGGGAGAATTTGGTATGGCCATTCGAAATTGGATTTGTGACTTTCCAAATTTGAAGATTTTTGGTAAAGCTTGTGGTAGAATTATGAAGGTAGCTTTTACAGTGGAAGTTCTTCATCGAGCTCTGCTAAAGCTTTTACAGAGAAGTATCCTTTACGGTAGAAGTTCTTCATCGAGCTCGGCTAAGGACTTGTTATATCTCCGAATTCTAGTATTTTCTCGATCAAGTGGCATTACGAATCTTAAAGTTAGGGTTGCTACATGATATTTTTTGATGGCTTATATCATTAGCTTATTTGAAGATCATTGTGACTTGGAGGGGGAGCTCTTCAAAGACAAGAAGTGATTTGTTTTCTTTGTTCTGAAATGGGTTTTTATGGCGGGTTCGGTTTTCATGAATTTTTTTTTTTTGGGATTACATTCGAAAATGAAGTTAAAAGACATTACTTCAGTGCTTGGTTTATATATCCTAGAGCCCGTGTTTGAAGACTATTGAAGTATCAAGATTCGTGGATTGCTTCCTATATTCCTCATTGCAGATTTTTTTATTTGCTAGATGCTTGTTTTGGAAGTTAAAGCATTGTCATCCATTCCATACTTTGAGGGGGAGATTGTAGGGTTTCAAAGCACTCCATGGATGATGGAAATGGACCCCTTTGATGAATTGTAGGTTAAAAGCCCAAGACTTGTCTTTTCCCTATAAATAGTCATGTATTATTCATTATTAGGGTTAAGAGTGAGGCAAAATGTAGCCGCCACGTGAGGTTTCTTATGTAGTGTTAGATTCTTTAGTCTATGCTGGAAGTGTAATTTATTCCTCATATTTGAATAAATCGAGTGATCATTCGACATAATCTTCATATTTGTGTTTGTTCTTATTTTCCGCATCTTGTTCATCAAATCTCAATTAGGGTTTTAATCCTAACACTATGTAACATGAAGTGATACATAATTGTATCTAATTAGCTATTTAATCACTAATTAAGTAAGTAAATACACTCTAATGCATGGAAACACTTTATCTCAAGTGTTGGAAGTGATACGGGTTGCATCTAAGGTGTGTAGGGCCTTGATATGGAGTTTACTCCTCAAGTGTAAACCCTCAGGGGTGTTTAAAGAAAGAAAAATAAAATGTTATTAGTGATTACTAATTAATAATCATAAGTTAAAAACTCTTGAGTTGAAACTAATAAATATACATAAATTAGAAACTGTTGAGTTGTAGCGTGAGTTTCAAATGAATGCGGTACTTGGAAATGTATATTTATTATTATTATTATGATTATTATTATTATTATTATTATTATTATTATTATTATTATTATTATTATTATTATTATTATTATTATTATTATATTCGTTTAAATAATTGGTTTTGATGCATCATTTTAATCCCTTCAATTATTAAACATAAAGATATTTAATAATAAATTTATAACATAAATAAGTGCATATACATGTTAAACAAATCACATATAATATATATGTATATATATATATATATATATATATATATATATATATATATATATTCGTAAATGTCATATGTAATTCTTGTCATAGTAATATGGATAAATTACTTTCATACGAAAAACATATCATGATAAGTCTATCATAATTACATATCAAATATTCAAAGTTATGTTATCTTTTAAATATGTTGTGTAGGATAACCCAACAAAAAAATAATAGAAAATAAACATAATCAAAATAGAAAAAATACAATCAAATAAATAAGAGCATTTGGTGGTTGAATATATAAATAAGGATGTTACATAAGCATACATTTAAATCAAAAGAAAAAATTAACATTCGTCAACTTTGCTCAAACAAAAAAATGCTATATCCATTTTATGAATCTTCTTTCTTCATTTAAGACCATTCAACCATAGAAACTTGATGACAATTCTTCACTAACCTGCAATGAAAATATTTTTCTTGAAAAAGAAGAATCAGAAAGATACTCCAAACAAAACATTGATGTTTGGAGAGTCACATTCAAGATTGAGTAATACACACAAATGACATATAAATATTAAATGAGAAACTGAATATAAAGAAAGAATAGAAAAAAACTTCATTTGTTTTGGTTGAAAGAAAAAAAAAAGTCATATTACATTTACCACTGATGCAACATAACCCATTTCTTCAAATCATCATATTTGGATCATGAATGCTTCAACTATATGAAAACTTTTGAATCACAATATCTTCAAATCCTTTTTACATGTAAGATCTTATATAACACAAAAGACACAAAAGATTGGCATTTTTATAGTAAACTTTTCACTAAATGCTAATTAAACATAATATAAGTTATAAAACTTTTGAGTGTTAAATCATAATTAAGAAAACTTTTGAGTTGCATTAGTTAAAAAATGAAGTTTCAAATGAATGTGGTTTAAGGAAGTTAAAAATGGGGGTTTCAAATGTATGAGATTCAAGAAAAAATGTTAGCTTTATAAGTATATATATATATATATATATATATATATATATATATATATATATATAAAATGTTTCCAATGAAAAATAGTGAATATTGAAGTAAACTACAAAACATGATGTTTGATTAACAACAACAAAATATCAAAATAAAAAAAAAGGCGAATCTGATATTAAAATTGAAAATAATGAAACGTCAACGTAGTATAACCGAATAATGACATATATATATATATATATATATATATATATATATATATATATATATATGGGTTCAATTGAGAAAATAAAAAAGGTTGAGAATGGGGGAATCATTCTCAGCCACTCATTTCATCTAAGCATAAAAGACACGGTGGCAAACTTGTAAATATCGTAATAACCTTCAATCTCAAATACGTAACTATAGAGAATTCGATAACTATTCGTTCATCATCAAAAAATTTCCTCCAACCTTCAATAATCATCCAGATTTCTTCAGCTAAACCGGAATTTCTTCGTTGTTCATGAAATTGGAATTGGAGTTTTGGACTCGCAGTCACAGTCGATATTGAGGGACTTAGAATCGGTAATCACAGGTTCCTAATCGGATTTTCGGAAAATCAAAATCAAATTGAGAAATCGATCAGAGATAGGATGTCGCATCTGAAGTCGAAATCGGAAGTATATGATGATTTGGAATTGATAACTTGATGTTTTTAACATTTTTAAAATAGTTAACTTGTTTGCACTCCAACTGTTTGATAAAATGCATAAACTAAATTACCACGTTGTATTCACATATGAATATGTTTTCTCACCTGAATCAGTATATAGTTATTAAAAACACAAAATAAATATGCAAGTCTGTATTTTATTCATATGTGAATAACATATAAAAATTATATATATTTGTCAAAATACATTCAATATTCATAAGTGAATATACCTTGTAATATTCATATATGAATATATTGTGTAATATTCATAAGTAAATATATCATCTAATATTCACAAGTGAATATACTCTGTAATATTCACATGTCATATACCATGTAATACATGTAATATTCACATATGAAATATCATTTAATACTCATAAGTGAATATATCATCTAATATTCACAAGTTAATATACTATGTTAATATTCACAAGTGAATTCATCGTCTAATATTAAAATATGAATATACTATGTTTATTATATGCTATATTGATATATGAATGATACTTAAATTGTAAAAAAAAAAAAAAAAAAAAAGTATACTTTTTATTTATAAGTGAATAATGAATGTACTGTAATAAAGCCTGATGCATTGTTATTCATTTATGAATAACGATAGCTGGAAATATAAAAAAAAAAAAAAAATTTATTTTATCTTAAAACTATATCAATATGGATATCTATTTGTAGAGAATAAAAAATCATGAATTTTGATATATTTAAAATCATTTTTTGATAAAAATAGCTTATAAAAATTATAAAAAAAACGAAAAAAACTATGTTTTCGTATATATTAAGGTAATGATTAGCATAGTTTAAGGAAATATGTTATGTTGGAAAACACATGTGCATTCGTTTCCCATTTCCGCCGGTACGTTGGAGGCTTTTGCGGCAAAAATAAATGATTGGCTGAGAATAATTCCCCAATTCTCAACTTTTTTTTTCTCAATTTTATATATATATATATATATATATATATATATATATATATATATATATATATATATATATATAATCTTTCAAATGAAACGTCGTATAACCCAATAGTGGCATATCAGAATATCATGTCATCAAAAGTTGACATGTCAAAAAAATGATGGGTATATTGATTAATTGTTTAAAATTGAAAAACTTAGTTACTAAATTAAAATAAAAAATAAATTCAAATTCAAATTTTATAAAAATATAACAACTTATGTAAATTTACCTAAGTTTATATAATGTATCATGTAATTTTGTAGAAAAACAATATTATTTATTTGATTTTGTTGACGTGGTTTTGAAATAAAAGGGGAGTCTATTGTATTTATATAACAAAAATGATAGAGGTTTGAGAAATAGGATGAGACTAAATCCCACGTACTTTCTGTAATTGACACGCGGGTTGTTTTCATGATATAAAATCGTATCCACGAGATTGCAAAACTCTATTTGTCTCAACGTGGGACCAAATCCCCTCTTGCCCCCCATCAAATCTCTTCTCCTCTTTCCCCATCATATTCCAATCGTTATCCCATGTTACTTAAATGAAACATTTTAGTTAAAGAGAAAAATACAATAATAACCAACCAAAATAAAAAAAAAAATTCTTTTAAAGTATTTTTGGCATCCAAATGCTAAATTGTTTTTCAATTTTTTTCAATTATTGGACTACAAAAATATTTTAGTGAACTAATAAACTAGATTAAAAGTTATTTATTTTGTTAAGTTAATTGATATATTTTATTGAAAATGTATGTATATCATTTTAAATTTAGGTTTTCAGCTAGCATATCAAAACCTTTCTTTATTAGTCTCATATTAGTGTGCCGGTTAACCATACACGTTCCACTAACGATTTATATGGTGTAATATGCAATTCCACGGATTAACATACAAATTTATATTTTTCTAAAGTAACCGAGAGTGAGATTTTAAAAAATAGTTTAATTACTTTCTATCATTATACTTTTAATGAGATTATCTAATATTAAATTTGTTTGGTTAACGACTCTCCACCACACATGAGAGCGGTGAGTGAGAGTCGACACTCATTCAACGACCATTTATATGTTGTTTCCTTATACTCTCTTTATATCATGGTTTCGTGAATGAGACGTACTAGCGATTTGAATGATTTTTCTTATACATATACTTATATATTAAGTTTTTAATTATATACATAGTATAAGAAATTCAGCCTAGGATAATCCAAGTAGACACTTACCATACTAGGCACATAAATCGTAAGGCAGATTTCTAGAAACATTATGTGAAAGTTTGAAGAAAACGAGATCTAAATTCCGTCCCTTTCTTCTGAGAAGGAAGAACCGTTTATATAATAAACGATATTAGGTTTTCATTAGGGTTGAGCTGTCATGAGTTGCTTTGGAAGCAAGTCCTTGTAATCTGGATTTTAATGAGGATTTAGGGTTACCAAAACTAACGAGTTTCATTAGTTTTACCATAATCACCCTAAAGAATCCTAATTTCCCACTATGTTCCTATATGTAAAATTCAGAGAGGCTCTGCCATGGGGACCCCAACCAGGGGCTTTGCCCCTTGGACCCCGCTAGGGACGCTGCCTCCGGACCCCCCGACTTGTCGTCGAACCGACTTCTAATATGATCTTATACATGCATGCACCCCGCATAAACCCGGACATATATTAGAATACAAATTGTGAAGCCCCTTAGCTAACATGTTAATTCTAGTTACATAAAATGACATGGTGACACTAAAATTACCAACAATGAAGATTGAGGGCTTTTCCCTAGATTATTGGCTGGAGAATGAAATAAGAAAGGAGAGAGGGATTTCGAGATTTGTAGGAGGAGAAAGGAGAAGAAGATAAGAAGTAATTACCTAGGCTAGCTTGTGATGGGATGTGGTGATGATGAGAATTGATCTTTGTTTAGCCACTTGTCTAGTTAGTTACTTAGAGATAGAACTTAGATAACTAACTAGTTAGTACTTAGTTATTAGTTAGGTGTTATACTTTAGGAGGGGGAAGTGGTAAATCTCGAAAATTATAAGAAGAATTAAAATGTATTCTGAGCAAAATGTCTTAAGTGATTAAACACGTACTAGTTAAGTTGGAACTTCTCTCAACCATTCCTCTTATCTTAATTGATTTAGACACAACATCCCTTACATGAAATCACTTTAGGTCATGAACCATAACTAGTCATCCACTAGATAATAATACATATGTACAAATACATACATGTATTCTTTGTATAAAATAACAATATAGTTTTTGTGTATTTGAACTTAAATGTTTATGTTTATTCTTTTTCTTCAAAAACACTTAAATACATTCTAATTATGCATTATAATAATTCATTTTATATTTTTATTAATTAAATATAAAATTTATTGACCAAGGTATAATTTCGTGACATGTAATCGGTTAACAATATCGTTAAACATGTTTCGTCACTTTGGTTCGTATATTTGTCAAATTGTACAACTATTAAGCACAAGTTTTATATAGAATTTAACTTACTCATCAACTGGAGACATGTTGATATAGAAATTAAGTTTGTTGCCTTTAAATGATATTATATGCTAATTTTCACAAATCGGTGATGGTTTATAGTCATACGGCGTAACGGAATTTATCATTAGTTACTTGTTTTATTTTCACAAGAACTTATCTGATTAAAACATGTTAAATTCCATCCATCATTTTTGATAAAATATTCATATTGCTTAATAATCATAACGTAGTATCGTACAATCATTTTTATTTTGCCAATGGTTGAAGGAATTGAACATGTTTTATTAGATAAGTTGTGAAAAATAAAAACAAGCGACTAATGATAAATTTCGTTACGATGTATGGCTACCAACCAACATTGGTTTGTCAAAATTAGCGTATAACGTCATTTGAACGCAACAAATTTAATTACCGTATCAACATGTCTCCAGTTGATGAATAAGTTAAATTCTATATAAAACTTGTGCTTAGTATTTGTGAAGGATCGAAATTTGACAAATATACGAACCAAAGTGACGAATCGTGGTTAACGATATTGTTAACCGGTTAAATGTCATGAAATTATACCTTGGTCAATAAATTTTATATTTAATTAATAAAAATATAAAATGAATTAAGGCATAATTAGGATGTATCTAAGTGATTTGAATAAAAATTATAAAACATAAACATTTAAGTTCAAATACACAAAAACTACATTGTTATTTTATACCAAGAATACATGTATGTATTTGTGCATATGTATTATTCTCTAGTGGACAACTAGTTATGGGTCATTACTTAAAATGATTTCATGTAAGGAATATTATGTCTAAATCAATTAAGATAAGAGAAATGGTTGAGAGAAGTGTCAAGTTAACTAATAAGTGTTCAATCACTTAAGTCATTTTGCTAAGAACACTTCTTAATTCCTCTTCTAATTTTCGAGATTTCTAACTTCCCTCTCGGAAACTACAACATCTAACTAACTAACTAATAGTTATTTAGTTAACTAAATCTTATCCCATGGAATCAATTAGGCTAACTTGTGATGGAATGTGGTGATGATGAGATATGATCTTGTCTAGCCACTTGGTTAGTTAGTTAGGGAATGTCACAATTGGCAAAAATAGGAACGATCGTACGATATAATGTTTTGATTATTAAGCAATATGGATATTTTAACAAAAATGGTTGAAGGAATTTAACATGTTTTAATTGGATAAGTTCCTGTGAAAAAAAAAACAAGTAACTAATGATAAATTTTGTTACGACGAATGACTACGAACCATCACCGGTTTTTGAAAATTAGCCACACGTCTCCAGTTGATGAGTAAGTTAAATTCTATATAAAAATTGTGCTTAATAGTTGTGAAGGATCTAAATTTGACAAATATACGAACCAAAGTGACGAAACGTGTTTAACGATATTCTTAACCGGTTAAATGTCACGAAATTATACATTGGTCAATAAATTTTATATTTAAATAAATAAAAATATAAAATGAATTAGTATAAGGCATAATTAGAATATATTTAATTATTATAAAATAAATAAAAAGTGTTTTTGGTCACGAAATTATACCTCGGTTAAATGTAACCACTTCTTATCTTCTTCTCCTCTCTCCTCCTGCAAATCTTGAAATCCCTCCCTCCTTTCTTCTTTCATTCTCCAGCCAATACTCCAGGAAAAAGCTCTCAATCTTCATCCCATTTTCAGCCACACAAACTTCCTTCCAAAGTCATCAAAACCGTGAACCTTAAGGGTTGATGTCCTTGGTATTTCAGCCACCATTTCACCCATCTACACTTTCCTTTTGCTTGATACTTTCACCTCCAGATACCCCTGGAAGTTAGTCTTTTTGGTACTCTAAATTAGGACTCATAACAGTGGCTAAAATACTCTTTTTCTTACCTTCTTGTTGTGAATTTCCATGACAGCAACATAGCCAAAATAGTGACTGTTTTCGAGCATCAAACCAACACCCAAAAGTTATTCATCTTACTGCCCATTTTCGAGATTCAAAGTAGACCATATGTAGCTACTTTCAAACACTTAAAACCCCTGAGAAAATTACCCTTCACCTCTTAAAAATCTTGTGTTTTCCACCACCTTTTGGCAACATACTTTAGATCCAAGTTAAAGCTAGGTATATTCTTGATTTCTACTCTCTTTTTTTGTCATCAAGTCCAATGGTTTTAAATGATTTAACATGATAGAATTCTAACATACATGTAACTATATGTCTTTATGTGTTAAGACATCCAAAAGAATATTCAAATCACAAACTTGAGGGGAACCGGAAACCGCACGAACCGTTCTCAAACCGAATAACTTTACGTAACAGAAGTGAGTTTTCTACGACACCTCTTTTATGTTTTACAAGTTTTGAGGGAGAATACACACTAAAAAAATCCTAGTTTGATGATTTAAAGGCTTTGCAAACTAAAACCACAAGTTATATCACTAAACATATCTAAGCTTAAATTTCAGCTTTTTGCAGAAAAGATGTGGTCTGTTCACGGACTGTTTTACCCTTTTTAAACTTAATGGATTTCAAAATTGTACAATATGAAAATAATTCAGGTGTATACCTTTTCAAGGACTGCTCGTACACATTCATACAATTTTTCTACAATTTATGATGATTTTTACAAATATGTCTATCATTTTAGAACATTTTCGGACCAGTCATGTAAAAACTAACATTTTCAATCTAGTGAGGAACCACTTACGGTCAAGGTAAAAATTATGGACAAATTCGACTCATTTTCTAATCTTTGAGAGTTTACGGATCCAAATTTAATCTTACAATGATTTTTCTATAATTTTTCTAAAAACATGGACAAAATTGCCCTTTTGATTTACCTTGTTGTTTGGTTTTTCAAATATATATACAAAGTTTTGTCGTAAATGAGAAATACACAATTATGATATTGTTTAATTCACACATACTTTAAGATTTACAAAAGTGTAAATTATAACAAATATTTCTAATATGATCATGTTGACGACCTTATAAGATAAGATGATTTGAACTATGTCGATTTTGATCACTCACAGTCGGGGTGCTGTATAAACTCTGTTGGTTAGTTACAGTCGGAGTACTATCTAAAGTCTAAACATATATATGGTCACTTACAATCAACGTTCTGTTTAAACTCGTATAAGGACACATACGCCAGTTGTCTCATTAGAACTTTGGTAGCTTTATAGTATTAAGCATTATTACCAAAAGTCTTCAAACTCAAACAATCGGGAATTATAACAAAATCCCATATATAAATATACTAATACACATTGGGATGAGGCCGTATGTAGTATAAATATTTTTTGTAGATTGTTAAACTAATTATTAGTGTCTATCTATACAAACACTAAATATTTTGCTTCCAAAAAATATGTTCAAATTTTACTTTTATCATAAGTGTGTAACATGGATACTCATACTGGATTTCAAGTATCGGGTCTGTCATGAAGCATATCGGTAACATTGTTGACCATGTTTAGCACAACTTATTTTGTTAAACATTCCACGTTTTATAAAGATTTCTTGTTATAAAACTCATAGAGTCAAGACCTGTGGAACTCACCAACAATTTTTGTTGACGTATTATAAAACTGTGTACTCTCAAGTAACTAAGGAGCCGGAGGTAGGACATCGGTTCTTAGGAAATTATAGTTCCTTTCTTTGGGAATAAACTTGACTTATATTTTATTTACCGTTGTGTTTTTGATTATGAATATGTAAAATTCAATTCCAAAACTTAAAGGTTTGTAATATATTGATTTGAAATATGTTAAGTGTTCGATATATGTGGTTGACTTTGATCCAATTGTATAATGTCGCAACCCCGATGATTTTCGTAGTCGGTCGGGGTGTGACAAATTGATATCAAAGCTAACGACTATAGACAACTTAGTATTTTCTTTTTAAGAAAAATACAACTATTGTCTAGGGCTTACTCTAGTAGGTTTAGGAATATCCTTACCCTACAACACTTAAAAGATAAAAATCTAATAAACTTAAACACAAGGAATTACATCAAATAATGAATTAGGTTTCATAAAACATAGGTCATACCATAACTAAACCTAGTTGTGCGCCTAAGTTTTATTTTGGCCATGCCTCATGCATTATCCAATTTAAGCGAAGTAAATGATAGACTAAAATCTTGGTGTTTTAAGAAACGTAAAATATGATCGCAAGTCAATAAAAGTCAATAGAATATTCTTTAATCATGTATAAAAATTTTGTGTAACATATTTGAGATACTAAAAATTTTGGTGAGAAACTTTTGTGATAAGTATTAGGATATGTAAGAATAAGTAAACTTTATTTGTTTCTTTGTAGGTCTTTGTACCACTAATTGTAAGTCTTTTCATTTGGAAACGGTAAAGACTAATGTACTCAGATGTTAATGCTTAGTATAATGAAGCATATGTTATTATGTTTAAAAACCTTTTTGAACCATTATATGAATAGTAATTGTGAATAAAAACATTATAAGAGTACTAACAAAAACATCACAAACTAAATCTCTATTACTTATAAGAAATCAAAATACCTCTAATAAGGAACACCTATTTACACCCCGAAGTAACACCAACTACCAAACCAGCTACGGGACGAACCCAGAGAGCTCGACCAACCAGAAGGCCAATTGTGACTCTAGAAACGCCAACATCTAGCACACCAATTCCACCACCTCCCAAGTCAGGACTTCCTCAAACTAGGACATAATTGAAACAACTAGTCTCGGAACACATTACAATTACAATGACAACTGCAAGGAGATTGAATGATGGAAGGCGACTCGTGGAAGTGAATGGACTGGGAAACGGAGCTAGAAGTGCTCTTCACTCGCATCCAGAAGATCCTAGAAGAACTTGTTCCAACAAGGACTTCATAAATTGCAAGCCAAGAAACCTTTATGGCATCGAAGGTGTTGTGGGTTTAACTCGTTGGTTTGAAAAAGTTGAAGCTTTTTTTGACATATGCTATTGCGCTGAGAGTAGCAAATTGTGTTTTTCCACAAGCACCTTGATGGACAGGGCTCTAACGTGGTGGACTGACCATGTAAAAACTTTGGGTGTCTTGGTGGCCAACTCGATGTCATGGGAAATCAAAAGGGGAATTTAAGCATCAAAAAACAAAACCAGAACCTGTGGTTGTCTATTCCACAATTACCAACACTCCCACCCCAACTAAATCTTACCCTAGGACTTTACCTCATTGTACAAAGTGCAATTTCCATCATGTAGGAAATTATAGGGAGATAATCTACAACATGTGTAACATGAGAGGTCACATCTCGAGGCACTGCAGAAAAACCCCAACCACTACGGCAGAAGGAATTCATAACTATTTTGAATGTAATCAACCTAGGTATTTTAGGAAGGACTACCCGAAACTGAAGAATCAGGGTGGCAATGGAAGAGAACTTATGATCACTACTTGAGATGCTCTCCAGGAACCACCTACGGTTATTGGTACATTTCATATCAACAATGTTTAGGCTTCAACATTAATTTATACTAGGTGCCAATAAAAGCTTTATCGACCATAGGCTTTCGCCAACTTAATCAAACTTACACAATAGATATGGCAAGCATCCAAATAAGGAAAGTACTTTTGAAATACTCACTAATTCTTCTAACCATGAATAGCCATGTCTTTCATATAGAAATGAAGCACCCTTGTTGGTAATCTATGCTTGCTAGGTTTATACGTTAAGGTTGTATATAAATAAGATTTTATAGACTTAGGATTTGTGACTCCTCTTTACTTCCGGCTCCTTGTTTGGTTGTGGGCTTAAGGTAGAATCACATATTCGACCGTCTATTCGATCTTGATTATATACGACATGTATACAAAAGGCGATTATAGAAGGACCAGGTAGGGATCAAGGGATCACCAATTGTCTTCTCACCCTGAATAGTCACATCATTCACATAGAACCTAAGTACCCTTATTGGTAATCTATGCTTGCTAGGTGTATACGTTAAGGTTTTATATAAATAAGATTCTATAGAATTAGGATTTGTGACTTCGCTTTACTTCAATTTCCTTGTTTGGTTGTGGGATTAAGGTAGAATCACTTATTCAACCGTCTATTCGATCTTGATTATATACGACATTTATGCACAAGGCAATTATAGAAGAACGAGACAGGGATCATGTACCATGAAAATACATTACTATTTATCAAATCCCCGTGTACTATCAGTATGTTCCTCATCAATAACTTATATGCAACAATTCTATTTGACTGCGATACTGATAGATGTTTTATAACTCCATCATTTAAACAACTATTAATTCACGAGTCTAGTAAATTAGACGTATCATACGAAGTAGAAGTAGCAAATGATTAGATAGAAAACACCACTGAAATCTTACGAAATTGTGTCCTAACTTTGAACGACCACACATTTTATGTCAACTTAATGCCAATGAGCATTGGGAGTTTCAAAAGCATTATCGTTATGGATTGGTTGTCTCTGCATCGTGCTGACATTCTTTGTTTTGAAAAATTTGTATGACTAAAACTACCTAATGGGGAGATGATGATAATCTACGGTGACAATTCAGGTCAAAACTTGAAGCTTATTTCTTGCAATAAGGCTCAAAAAATATCTATACAAGAAGTATTACGCCTTCTTAGCGCACGTAGTAGATAAGACGAGCAAGACAAAAGAAATCATAGACATACCTCATGTACACGACTATACCAATGTATTTCCTTAAGATCTGCTTGGATTGCCTCCAAGTTGCAGTGTCGAGTTCCGAATTGATTTAATTCTGGGAGTAACTCTAGTGGCAAGATCCCCCTATAGATTAGCTCCTTTGGAAATGCAAGCGCTTTCAAGTCAACTGCAAGAACTACTTGACACGGGTTTTATCAAACCAATCTTCTCACCTTGGTGAGCGCCGGTCTTATTCGTCAAGAAAAAAGATGGTTCTTCAGGATGTGTATAGACTATTGAGAGTCGAAAAAACTAACAGTCACGAACCGTGACCCACTCCCCAGAATAGATGTCTTATTTGATCAACTCCAGGGATCTAGTTACTATTCAAAGATAGATCCAAGATCTAGATATCATCAGTTAAAAGTAATAGAAGCAGAGGTGTAACAATAGTCAATTTCGGGTCAAGCCAAAGTCAATCAAAGTCAACAAGTCAAACCGGTCAACTCAATTAAACCTTGTATATTAGGGTTTACGTTATGTAATTACTGTATAACTCACTATTTTAATGAGAAAATATCACTTGGAAAATTCGTGTGTTTAATTTTCCTTAGCCTTAGTGCTAAACAATGAACCAAACCGAGAAAACAATGTTGCATACTCATCTGGAGTGTGTAAGATCCTAAAACATGGCTTAATGAGGTTTACAGAACTTGCATTGCGAAGCCGGACACTCAAAAATGTCACAAACGAAACCTCTCTCAATCGTATTCACTCAATCTCTCTCTCTGTATGTGAAATCTCTCTAAGTATGTCAAATCTCTCCCAAATTCTCCAAGAATGTCAAATCTCTCCAAGAATGTGGAATCTCTCCCAAATCTCTCTCCGTATGTGAAATCTCTCTAAGTATGTCAAATCTCTCCCAAATCTCTCCAAGAATGTCAAATCTCTCCCAAATCTCTCCAAGAATGTGGAATCTCTCCCAAATCTCTCTAAAATCACTCGGGGCATCCCGGCCCTTAATTTAGTCAAAAACCGCTCAAAAACGGAAGTCTACGTGAAAAACAGCCTTAAGGAGCCGAAACCCTTGTTAAGGAGCCGAAACCCCTCTTAGGGCCGAAAGTCCTCTTAAGGACCGAACCCTCTTGGACCGAACCCGAAGGCTGCTGAATCGAACCCGAAGGGTGCTCTCGGGCCCGAACCTCGCACAAGGAACCGAAGCCACCTTCGGGCCATTTCACTTCTTACCCACTTTTGCTCCATTTCGCTCCATTTCGCCTTCGGCCCATGATCAGAAGGGACCGAACCTCGGCCAGGACCGAGAGGTCTCGCAGCGAAGCCCATTTCTTCCCGGTTTTCGATTCCGACATCGTTTTGGCTTCGTTTTTCATCGCTTTAACGCGAGATTTTCACCCAAAATTTTATTTTATCAATTAAAGTCTCATAATTCATTAATTCCCACGTTTTTGGTGCAAATCTTATCCAAGAAATGAGTGGGTGAGTACAAAGATTGAGTGTTGGCTTTTCTTTGTATTATGACACAAGCAATCACCATACCCACTCTATGGCTAACCGACACTCCTCCCCACCATCCCTAGTCACTTCCTTGTACATTTCCATCAATCATCAGCCCCTCCCACGTTCTAAGAGCTGGAATAAGTCAACCTCTCTCCTCATTTACACTTACTTGCTCTCATTTCACCAAACATCACACACAACTTTTCTCTCAAACTTTTTCTTCTAGGTCGAGACTGCAAGGCTGATCATCAAGTTTTTTTATACTCTTGGTAAGTATAATTCATCCTTCTTGTGATTATTACACTTCATCCTACTCCAATCATCGATTGCTTACACAACTCCATCACTTTAATTTTAGATTCTCGAAAATCTTCTAGGCATCTTCAAGTGTTCTTGAGTTGAACACTTCCATTCTCCAACAATCATCTACTGAAATCACATAAAGTGAGTTCGTACCCCCATATTTTCATGTTTTCTTAAGTTTTAAGGGGGGGGGGGGGGGGAATACAAGTTAAAACACCAAGAACATAACTAAACTTTTCTAACAGCTTTCATCAGAAAAGTTGGACTCCATTCACGGACTGTTTTGGAAAACTTAAACATTTTAGTTTTCAAAACTGTAATAGGTGCAAATATTTCAAGTTCTTAGATTTAAAATAACTACTTGCACATCTCCATACTATTTTTCTACTATTTATGGGGATTTTTACAAAACTGCCTATCATTTCAAACATCAATCCGGACCAGTCTGTGATTATGGACTTGTTCACAGAAGTTAGAGGTCATTAAAAATCATGAGAAAAATTATGGAGAAACTAGACTCATTTGCCAAACTCTCAGAATTTGTGGATTCTGATTTGGACCTTTGACGATTTTTCTACAAATTTTCTAAGAACAGGGATAGAAAATGTTATCAACAGAAAAATACTATCAATTTCATTTCATCTTGTAACATGTTGAGCAAGGTGTATATCTTTATGTGATTATATGTTAATGCAATATATGACATTATTGTCTTAGTATGTAGACATACATCAGTTAAAAAATAAAGTTTTCTAGACAAAGCATAGAAATAACAATTTGTTATAATCAAAGTACATCTATTACATACAAACATTTGAATAAACTATGTAAGTATAGTTTATGTACATTACCACTTTAACCCTTGTTTTGATAAACTATAATAGGTATAGTTTATGATACATCTCATAACACACTCATACAAAAAGGGTACATTCATACAAAAAGGAATTTTCCATTACATTACACGTGAATTCGTTAATGGCTTTTGTGAGACATTCGCTTCACTTTACCAATAAGTCATGTATTGTAACCAGAGTCTCCTGGAGGGAGAGCGTGATAGTTGTATATAGATCTATATTGGATTGAGAAACCCACACCTGAGCTGCTTGGAATAGCTAGACCGGCAGGTCTGTGGTGACAAATGTCATAACAGTTCTGACGCCTGAAGAACGTCGTTTCAGGCCAACTAGGTCATAGTATGGTTATAATAACTCACATCAAGTATTAACAAACATACAATTTACGGGGAATTCATGTAGATCAAACGAGTTTACGTAGATTTAAACTTGCATTATTTTATCATAAGTATAACAAATTACTTGTACGCCTCTGTCTTTAGGTTTTAAGACTACTTTTACATTTTAAGGAAAATATTGGATTTTTCTGGAACAAACACTACTTTTACAAGAAAAAGCTTCTCATAAACCATCTACAAATGCTTATGAACTCACCAACCTTTGTGATGACACTTTTTCAAACAACTTGTATTCTTAGGAAATCACTAAATAGGTAACCAAGTGCTTTTGAGGATGGGACGGTAAGGCGTCAAACATGTCACATTTTGTCAACATATTGTAATTGATTTGGAAACATGTAATTCATATAATGATGTAACTCTTTCAATTATATATATGTTGGTTGTGTTTGCTTAAATCACTATTGCAATTGTTGTTATGATGCTATACATGAAGTCCTCCACCCCCGGACTTTTCCTCCATCCTTGGTTTGGGGGTGTGATAGATTGGTATCAGAGCACGGTTTATAGTGAATTAAGTATATCAAACAACATAGGATATACAAACTATAAGCGCATTTGGGACTAAAAGTCTATGATTTTAAAACATTTTAACGGGTTATACTTTTAGAAAATGAAAAGTTTTCTCGTTTAAAAGTATACCTACATGCATTACATACTCGCGTAGTGTCATAACTAGAAGAACATAAAGTAAAAGAAGAGGATTTGAACGTTGCAAGTATGCCTTGGTATGAGTAATCAGTTCTGGGAAGGATATAGCCTGATCCACTATATCTATCTGAGAAGTGAATTACTCATACCGGGGGATAGTCGTAGGGGGCAACAAATCTAATAACCTAACTTCACTCAACAAAGAATGCTCTAAGAACCAAATCTAAAAATTTAAAATACTATAGGAGTATTTGTATGTTGCTATAGCGCAATGTTATTGTTATTAACTGTTACCTGCTTCTTACACCCCTATTCTCGCGTAGAAGACATGGCAGGATTCCACTTACCAGGAGACCGATACTTTCCCAATCAAGGAAATGCAGGCTGGATTGAAGAAGAGCCCTAAGAGATGATTGAAGAGGGTCACGAAGAGGAACCCGAAGAAGAAGAAGAGGAGGTAGACGAAGAAGAAGAAGAGGAAGACGATGAGGTAGACATGGATGAGGAAGAAGGTGACGAAGAACAGGAGGAGGAAGTCTTCAACCCTCCTTACATCGCCAGGGTGCCGGCGAACCGCTTTGGCCATAATGGGCCTGAGCCCCGTTGGGCAACCATGATCGAGAGGTGGAGCCTACAACAATGCCAACGGTCACCATATGGCGACCAATGAGGTTACTATGACCTCAGCCACGGGGGACCAGCTGACAGAGCCCTCCCCGTCATGGTCCAACACATCACGAACTTGGGGAACCAGAGTAGGGAAATGGCAGATCAGGTTCGAAATCTCAGCGCTATTACGGCAGCCACCAATGCATGCACCAGGGATATGGAGAAGGACTTCTATCAAGTGGACCAACTCATCGAGGACCTTACCACTGCTTGAGCGGAGGTAAGGGAGTACCAGGAGAGGCACGCAGCTCTCGAGGAGAGAGTAATCGCGACCGAACGCCAGATTGCGGAGCTTTAGGGAGCCTCGACCTAATCTCCGAGCCACCATGGACCAGATGCCACCCGCCGCGAGTAGTGTTCGCACTGCTCATGTTTTGTTATAAAACTAGGATTTCGAGTATGCGTTGGTGCTACTTTGTATTGCGAATAGGTTGACCCCGCGACTAAGTGACTACACTAGTCAAAGGGCTTTTGTACTGCCAAATATCACTTTTTATTTTGATGTAATGTGGACCCCTATGAGGTCAAACTTTCCCCCAAGACAATATGTACTAAAAATTTATCAATGAATTTGGAATTCATTTTACTTCATTGGATGTTGACATGAGATTTCACAACGTGGTATTACAAACATTTTACAACTGATGACTCTGTTTGGGTCAACACTATTTAATTCATAAGTTTAATTTCATAAACTTTTCTATGAATTACCTGCTAATGTAATAAACTCGGGATATAATACAAATGAGATAAAACCAATAACACTCGACTCGTTATTACTATCGAAGTCTTACTAACTTGTCATTTAAAAAAAAATTATGACAGAACTATGCCACCAAAGAAAAGACCAAGACCTTCTAGTAGCGCAGCACCACCTCCTCCGCCGCCGCCACCACAACTTGACCCAGTAATGTTCCAGGCTGCAGTAACAGCAGCTGTGGTGGAAGCTATGTCACAAATCGGCACTAATGGAAATGGTGGATCCAGATCTGGTGCTACACCCTCTAATCAGGGTGACAGTTCGGGGCGCACAAAGGAATGCACCTACAAGGACTTCACAAATGGCAAACCCGATACCTTCAATGGGAGCGGGGGCGTCATCACACTGATGCAATGGTTCGAAAGGACCGAAGCAGTCTTCGAAATCTGTGCTTGTCCCGAAGCTAGCAAGGTCAATTTCGCGGCATTCACTTTCACTGGTAGGGCTCTCACTTGGTGGAATGGCCAAGTTAACTCACATACTCCCGCAGTGGCTAACTCCATAAGCTGAGAAGATTTGAAAGCGTCAATGCTAAAGGAGTATTGCGCAAGGGGAGAGATCCAAAAACTTGAAGAAGAACTCTAGAACCTCAGAATGTCGGGCACAGATCTTGAAGCTTACACTGCCCGGTTCAATGACCTAGCGCTCCTTTGTCCATCAATGTAACAACATAAATTTCAAACCATAAATTTCATTTTTGTCACAACCATTTTCACATAAAATATTTTATAAAGTATCCAATAATAGTTATCAAAGCATATCGTATCCCAAGATCACAAAAATCAAATCCTCTCTCTAGTGTGTACGACTCATGTCGGCACCTTTCCAACTCGAACTCAGACCCTTGACTCTCCCTGACTCGCCGAGTCATTCCCCCAACTCGACAAGTCCACTCACTGAGTGATTAACGGGCAACCTTCAAACTACTCGCCGAGTCTATTCTTCGGACTCGGCAAGTTCATGCCATGCACAAACTCAAAACGACTTCTGAGGTTAGATCTGTTCCATACAATCATAGATCTAGCCTCCCCAAGCATGATAATCACGTAAAGTTCGGACCTTGACACACATATAACATAGAAATGGTCCAAAATGGTGATTTAGCCCCAAAAATGACATTCTAAGCTCATGACTTCCAAAATAGCTCATAAAGCTCCAAGAGTTAAGGTCTTTGGACCTCTTTGAGTCCAGATCCAAAGCACAAACTCGAAAGGGGACTAAATACTCTACATACTCTTCTTCTAAAGGGTTTAAAAACCCTAACTCTATGAATCAACACCCAAAACTGGAGAAGGTCCGAAGGAATACCTTAATATGAAGCCTTTGATCTCTGAAGACACTAGATTTGCACTTCCTTCAGCCTTCTTTTGCCTTGGTTACCTTCTCCTTCAAATTTTACCAACAAATGATCAACAATGGCCTCTCTTCTCCTCACAAGCGATCTAGGACTCTCTCTGGGGTGTGGTAGCCGCAATGGTCGACCATAAGGGCCATTAAATAGGTCTCAAACCCTGGAAATTAGGGTTTCATTAAACAGCGTGGACTTGCCGAGTCCACTCATGAACTCGTCGAGTCCAACTGTGAACTCTCATACAAATCCACGACCTTACTCGGCGAGTCTAGATGCCAACTCGCCAAGTTCCCCCCTCAAAACCCAAAAATAAAGGAACAAAATCTCATACCTGGAAATCCGGGTGTTACAATTAATGGTCACTCCAGAGGGGAAAAAGGTGGAACGATACCTCTGGTGACTATCATCCTAGATTCAAGATAGTTTACTAGCCTCGAAACCTACTACCTTTGAGAGTGCCAAGGAATTGGCACAACAACTTATTGATCACAGGGCCAGCCATGGTACCGTGATCTCCACCACCAACCAAGCAAAAGGAGGAAACAACAAGAAGAAAGAAGCAACCGACACTGGACCCCGCAAAGAAGCAACAGACCGTTGTTGTCCGTGTTGCCACTACTGCCACCACTCCAACACCACCGAAACAATATGTTGTAAGTCTCCCTAAGTGAAACAAGTGCAACTACCACCTCAATGGTGCCTGTCGGGAAATGCACTGCAAAAGCTACAACAAGAAAGGGCATACCACTAGTTTCTATAAAGCGCCAGCACAACCGAGCAACCAAGTTGTCAATGCAGGGGCAAGCCAAACCTGCTATGGATATGGTGAAGCAGGAAACTTCAGGAGAAACTGCCCCAAGGCACAAGCTCCTAATGCTGGTGGTGTAGGGAGGGTCCTGACAATGGGATACGAGGAAGCAGTCAAGGATCCTACAGTGGTTACCGGTACGTTCCCCCTCAATAACTTTTATGCATGCGTACTTTTCGATTGTGGGGCAGAAAGGAGTTTCGTGAGCCACCAATTCAAACATTTACTTAAGCAAAATCCCCAGTCATTAAAAGATTCATACGTCGTAGAAATGGCAAACGGAAAGGTTGAGCGCACTAATGATATTTGCATAGGGTGTACCCTCACCCTAGACAACCATTCGTTCAAAATCGATCTAATGCCAGTTACAATAAAAAGTTTCGACATCATCATTGGTATGGATTGGTTAAGTCCTAATCGTGCCGACATTTTATGTTACGAAAGGGCCGTCCGCCTCAATCTGCCAAATGACGAAACTCTTCACGTCTACGGCGATAAACCCAGTACAAACCTACAAATCATTTCTTGTGTCAAGGCTCAAAAGTATCTCCGAAAGGAATACCATGCCTACTTAGCCCACGTCGTAGATAAGAATCAAGGGGTAAGGGACATCAAAGACATTCCTGAAGTGTGCAACTTCCCCGACATATTCCCAGAAGATCTGCCAGGTGTACCGCTCGCACAACAAGTCGAATTCTGAATCGACTTGGTTCTCGGTGCTACCCCCGTAGCCAAAGCACCATATCGCCTCGCACCGGCAGAAATGCAAGAGCTGTCTAGTCAATTGAGCGAACTATTAAGCAAGGGATTCATTAGACCGAGCTTTTCACCCTGGGGAGCACTAGTTCTATTTATGAAAAAGAAGGATGGATCTTTTCGCATGTGCATCGATTATAGGGTGTTAAACAAAATTACCATCAAGAATCGATATCCCCTATCCCGAATCGACGACCTTTTCGACCAACTTCAGGGAGCAAGCTACTTTTCAAAAATTGAGTTGATGTTGGGTTACCATCAATTACGAGTTCAAGAAGAAGATATCCCCAAGACGGCATTCAGAAGTCGCTATGGACACTACAAATTTGTAGTGATTCCATTCGGATTAACAAACGCGCCTGCGGTGTTCATGGATCTGATGAACCGAGTTTGTCGACCCTTCCTAGATACATGCGTGATCGTGTCCATCGATGATATCTTGGTCTATTCAAGGAGCAAAGAAGAGCACAGGCAACACGTGCGACTAATACTAGAGACTCTAAGAGCTGAGAAGCTTTATGCTATGTTTTCAAAGTGCGAATTTTGGCTTCGGGAAGTGGGATTCCTTGGCCACATAATTAGCGAGAAAGGGATACATGTGGATCCCTCAAAGATCAAATCAATCGAAAGCTAGCCAGCACCCACAACACCGATAGAAATCCGACAATTCTTAGGACTCGCTGGATACTACCGAAGGTTCATCCAAAACTTCTCCAAGATCGCAAAACCACTCACCACCTTGAATCAAAAAGGTGTGATGTTTAAGTGGGGAGATAAACAAGAAGCCACCTTCTAAACGTTAAAACAAGCCCTATGTAGCGCACCGGTCTTGTCTCTTCCAGAAGGAACTGATGACTTTGTGGTATATTGTGATGCTTCAAATCAAGGCCTCGGATGCGAGCTCATGCAGAGAGGGAAAGTCATCGCTTACGCGTCAAGACAACTTAAGACACACAAAGTTAATTACACTACCCACGACCTTGAACTGGGAGCGGTAGTGTTCGCCTTAAAGATCTGGAGGCACTACCTCTACGACACAAAATGAACTATCTTCACCGATCACAAAAGTCTTTAGCATATCCTCAATCAAAAAGAGCTCAACATGCAGCAACGAAGATGGGTTGAGCTGCTGAACGTTTATGAGTGTGAAATTCGCTACCACCCGAGCAAGACCAATGTAGTGGCTGATGCCCTAAGCAGGAAGGAATATTCGGTCCGCCGAGTAAAATCCTTAACCATGACCATCCATTCCTACCTGGCCACACAAATCAAGGAAGCCCATCTAGAAGCCTTGAAACCAGAAAATGTTACAAGTGAGGCACTAAGAGGGATGGATAAAAACTTAGAAGTCAAGGATGATGGAGCACGTTATTTCATGAATCGGATCTGGACGCCAAAGTTTGGTGGGTTCCGAGACGTCGTCAAGAATGAAGTACACAAGACTCGATATTCCATCCATACAGGTTCGGACAAGATGTATCTAGACCTCAAAAAGTTATACTGGTGGCCAAACATGAAAGCCGAGATTGCGACTTATGTGGGCAAGTGTCTGACTTGCGCCAAGGTCAAGGTGGAATACAAGAAACCCTCAGGACTACTACAATAGCCTGATATACCTGAGTGGAAGTGGGAACGGATAACCATGGAATTCATAACCAAGCTGCCTAAGACTTCAGGCGGGCTCGATACCATATGGGTAATCGTAGACAGATTGACCAAGTCTGCGCACTTCCTGCCGATAAAGGAAACCGACAAGATGGAGAAGTTAACCAGGACATACATCAAGGAGATTGTGCGACTGCATGGTGTACCAATATCCATTATCTCCTTCCGAGATAGTAGATTCACCTCGTGATTTTGGCAGTCCCTACAGAAATCTTTGGGTACTAGGCTAGACATGAGTACGGCCTAGACATGGTGTGGGCTAACACTCATTTGATAATGGGCTAGGCTTATATGGAAGTCCATGGATGATCCATGGAGCTTTTAACCCATGGATCCTTGGAAAGGAAAAGTCATGGGTTATTAGGGTTTCACCCTAACCATGCACACTATATAAGCATGCTTATGGAGCATGAAATGGAAACTAGTGAACTAGTGTGTGTGAGCTTGTGTGTGGCCGAAATTATACAAGTGTGTATACTCTCTCAAAGTTTTCCAAGAGTTTGTGGTGTTTTGTGATTCCATTTGAGGCATTCACACTATTGGTGCTTGGCCCTCAAACTCCTTAAGAACCAAACTCATCAAAAAGGTATGTAATCTCTTCTAACTCTTTTATGTTGAAATGTTCCCCATGCCATGTTGGATATGTTATAAACCTTGGAAAATTATTATTTTGCATGTATTTAGACAAACATAGATCCAAGGTTTATTAGGGTTGCATGCACACTTAGGAAGTGTTAGATTGCTCAAAACCCAACACCATGCACTCAAGAAAGGCCAAGGGACGAAATTCTACTCTACTTCTCTCTCTCCATAGTAATCCTTGGTTGCTAGGTTTGTTTGTGAGCCATTAGAGGCGCGCTGCTTGTGGCACTTGCTACCAAAGTTCAAGATCTTCAAGGTTTTGATTGTTATCACAATATAACAATAAACGTATATATCCTAAACCTAATTATATGTTAATTTCGAAATTTACATGTGCCTCCTAGGTTTTCTAGTTTATGTGTTCATTGTTTGTATGTCTAATAGTGAAAACATAGATCCTCAAATTAGGGTTGCAAGCACACATATGATTGTTTGCTAAGTAAAAATCCCATCAGTGGTATCAGTGCTTATGGCTGTTGTTTTCAATTAGATTTGATATAAAAGTATGAATTTGAAAATTCAGGGTTTATGGCAAATAAACCCTAGGGCTTGGATTTTCTAAATTTGTTGGGGTTTCTTGAACCCTTTTCCTTTGGCCCCATATTTTCGATTTTAGGGTTGGTAAACCGTAGGGTTTTCAAAAATACCTTCCTCCCCAAGACTAGATTTCAAAATTTTAGGGATTAGGATAATGTTATCTTTGGTAATTATATTATTAATTTTTAAATCGATAATTAAAGATTTTGAAATATCCCTTCCCAAATTTTCGAAATCTACGGGATAACGAAATTAGCTTAAATTAATTATTTAATTTAATGGATAATCCTTTAAGATTTAATAATTTAAATTAATTTTTAATTTTGGATAATTATTAAATCAAAGTTTTAATATTAAAAGGTATTAATTTTTCGAAAATTTTAAATTTGATTAAAAACCCTAGTACTTTGAAATGTTTAAAATACACCCTTATACTATTATAATATTAAAAGCTTAATACTTATATATATATATATATATATATATATATATATATATATACATACATATATATATATATATATATATATGTGTGTGTGTGTGTGTGTGTATAAGAAGAGTCAGTCTTACCATTAGTGGGCCTCATTCACAAAGTTGGTCTATAAGGGGGTATAAGGAAATTGCCTATAAAATGGCGATTGAATGAGTGTCCACTCTCACCCACCGCTTCCTTGACTAGTGGAGGGTCGTTAGTCGAACGGGTAGGATAAGACATTAATAAGTATAATGAACATTATAAAGTAACTAAATGCTTTTACAAAATTTCCAAATCTTAGTTACTTTAGGAAAGATGTGAATTTGGTGCTAATCCATGAAATTGCACATTGCACCTTGTTGGTTGTTAGTGGAGCATGTGTGGTTAACCGGCACATTAATATGGGACCAATAAAGGATGGAAATGGGTAGGTCGTAGATTATCATAGATCAATGGAGCGTGTATCCTTAACTGACACATTGATTAGGTGTTATACGTCTTCGAGAGTACCAAGCTAATTTTCATGGTTATTCACACCTTGTTTGTGATCCTCGTCATCCCAGTCACAAACTTGAAGAGCATAATTGAGATTAAACATGCCATTGAAAAGTTCAATGAATCTCAAAATATCTAGAAGTTTCAATTTGTCACACCCCGAAAACCAAAGGCGGAAATGTTCCCGGGGTTGACTCCACGTTGAGTATCAAATCCAATGCACATAGTAAAGCAGTAATCACAAAACATTACATTACATAATATTGTTTACATCTGATTGAAGGTAAAGTTGTACATGTATTATACATATGTAATATAGACAAAAGTAAAGACGAGTCTTCGGGACGCTCCGTCTTCTCCAAAAGGTTGCGGTGTACCTGTCTAACGTTAACCTGAGAATACAAGCAGTTTGAAAATCAGCAAAAAGCTGGTGAGTTCATAAGCAGTTTAGTTTTGAAAAGACGAGTTCCTTTACGTTTCGAGAAAAGTTGTTGATGAAGAAAATCCCATATTTTCTTATTCAAAAACAGTTTAGTTATCCTTTGTTACAAATTCGAAAACGGTTAGTTATGACATTCCAGGAAAATCCCATATTTTCCTTATAGTTATAGTTATTCGTTTGTTTCTTTACTCGATTATGTGCTGTTGTGTTACCCAGGAAAATCCCATATTTTCCTATATGTTGAGTTGTCTATTTGTATCTAGGTTCGTTACTGATTTTGATGCTATCCCAGGAAAATCCCATATTTTCCTATGTGTGGTGTTTTGTTCTTAAGTCTGATTTCGAAATACCAGTAATTACTATGTGAATAGTATTAATTATGTATTCTACTTCCTTAGTTATTCTACGATCGGATGACTATAGTCTACTAACTTAGTTGTAATTTCGAAGCTCTGTCGACATTCTGAGGCGGATATATTCGAAACTCAGTAGAGGTCCAGAGGAGTATTTTCGTAATAAATTCGAAACTCTGGTGACACTCAAGGAGTACATTAACTGTATATTCGAAGTCTTAGTGTCAACCAAAGGCGTTATTTCGTATTCGCAGTCGTATTCGAATTCGTAGACGTATTCGTATTCGTAGACGTATTCGTATTCGTAGACATATTCGTTCTAAATTACATTCGTATTCGTATTAGTACTCGTATTCGTACTCCTATTAGTATTCAAATTCGTTATTCGTATTCGAATTCGTTATTCGTATTCGTACCTAGTTATATCCGTATTCGCATTCGTTCTATCCTATTAGTTATATTTGTTATTATTAGTATGATTTCTTTTACGAAAGATAATGTAGATCAAAACACTTTTCGAAAGAAATCTACGATTAACCTGCAATTCGAAACATCAGTTATCATAATCTTTGGAAATCATGACATTTAGAAACTAAAATCATTAAATTGTAAATCAGTTTAAGTACAAGAAACACTTGTACTTTTGCTTGTATTCCCCCCTGAAAACAGTTAAAAACAGTGAAAAAGGGTAGGGGTATGAACTCACCGGACGAGATATGAGACGGTTTGGATGCTAAGAGTTGATCCGGAACTTGTAAACACACGAGGTTCCTAATTATGATGTAAAGATACACATTTGTATCTAGTTAGGACTTAGATTGATTGTTGGATAGGGACAATTGCTTCAAGTCGCGAAAAAATTCGATACAAGTGTTTGGAGGGACCCGGGTGGCGTTTAAGGACGGGAATTGAAGTGAGGGACTTGGGACTCGAGTTTACTCCCCATGAATAAATTTATACAAGAGTTTTTGGTCCAAAACACCCATTCCCCATGAGTTTACGGCCGTAAACTCATGGTAGGGTGGTTTATGGTGCAAATTTGGGTCATAAATGGATATGGACACTTAGAAATGCTTGGATTAATTTTTCTTAAGGCTTGGATTGAATTAAAAACATCATTTACAATACATAAGGGAGTTTACGGCCTAGGCATGGGGTCTTTGGCCGTAAACTCTCAATTCTCCAAGATTTAGTGTTTTTAAGGTGTTAAAATCAATCACATGTGATTCTAAAAATTCCCACAAGCCTAGAAATGAGTTTGTATGGGACATTTGAGGGTTTTATGGAGTTTACGGCCCATGAGACCCCTCTCATGGCCGTAAAATCTTCTATAAGGTGCTACAAGGTGTTTCAAGGTCTAAAACTTGCATAGAAGGGCTTCTAAAATTCATCTAAAGGCTTTAGGGGTGTTTAGTTAGCATTCTAACACCATAAATTATGGAGTTTACGGCCCAAGAACAAGCCTTGGCCATAAACTCTTAGAAATCCCACAAATGATGTGTTTAAGGCCCTTAAACTATTTTTGGTTGGTCCTTTGATTTATTCCAAGGCTTTTGGTGGTGTTGGATGGCTTTCTAACACCTTAGAATTGGATTTATGCCAAGTTTTGAGGAGTTTACGGCCCAAGCACATGCGTTGGCCGTAAACTCACCTAAATCCCCCAAAAATCATGTTTCAAGTGTCCAAATGCTAAAACCAAGGTCCTATAATTCATATCTAAGCCATAGAAGTGATTTGGAAGGGTTTAAGGGCATGAAAAACCCCATTTACATGAGTTTACGGCCCAAGCTTATGCCTTGTCCGTAAACTCCTTCAAATGGCTCAAAATCAAAGTTTTAAATGTTCTAAGTCCATATATTGAAGTCCCTTAGCCATATCTAAAGTCCAAATGAGTTTAGGAAGGAGTTTAAGGGCTAAAAACCCTTCAAAATGGTGTTTACGGCCTAGGCAGCCTCCTGTGCCGTAAACTCACATATGATGTCCTATTTCATGATTAAATGTCAAATTTGGAGGCCAAATATGTTATAGATTAAGGCTAGGAAGGTACCTTAAGGATTTGAGGCCTTAAAATTGAGTTTTGGACCCTTAATCTTTGGATTTAGGAGAGAGGTTAGAGAGAGAGTAGAGAGAGAAGGAAAAAGCTTCAAATGAGAGGTTAAACATGTTTATATAGTTCCTAAAACTTGGACACGATGGAATTCTACCCGATACCGGCCTTAAACGATGCTTTAGGTCGCACCCGATTGAGTTTCCGTCACCCGGCGGGGACGTTTCTAAAACTCATGTAACAATGTTTTTGGGCTGATTTCTTGAGTTCCTAAATGGATGGGACACTCATTGAGTTAAAATAAACATATAAATTTTACTAACTAAACCCAAAAACGATATTGGGACATTTCGATTTCTGACGAGTTATACGGGTAGAATGGGTTTTCGGCGATGAACAACTTCGGGTTGTTACACAATTCATTTAAAAACTAATTTAATTTTACGTTTTTCATGGTGGAAATTGGTAAATCGTCATTTACCTACCTTCAAATATGCTACAACTGAATTACGGCATCCCTCTTCCGATTTGTAGAATATTGAGTTGGGTCCTAGACTTAATATTTCATTTGGGTGTTATATTAAGTATTGAATCAACTAACTTGAATTTCTCCCGTTTTGTAGATGTCAAAATCTAACAATTGTGGTCTTCCCGAATCCTTTGGAAAAAGCTTTCCACATGAAGATGATGTTCCACGATTGGATCATGGAAACATAAATCGTTCTTCACTTCCTCCACCTCCTCCAATAATTCTTCCTGGCCTACGTGCTCGAAGACTTGAAAAGTTCAAGGTCACTCAAGCCCTATTGGCAAGCAAACACAAAGAAGGAAAGTCTATATGTGCTCACGTCTTGGATATGATGTTGCACATTGACAAGTTAGGGATGCTGGGTGTCGATGTCTTAGGGAAGTTGGTTGTTGACTTGGTTCTTCAATCGCTTCCCGAATCTTATAGTGAGTTTGTTAAAGATTACTATATGATGGACCATTACATGACCCTTATTGATCTTACCTATTTGTTTAGTGCTGATGAATCAACAATGATTTGGCGCACTGGTAAAACAAATTTGACTAGTATATCAACCTCCCAAACTTCCATGGACATTGAAAATGGCAACATTGGAAGTCCAGAAAAGTCTTCTCTTCCCAATGGAAAAGGATTGGCCATAGTCAAACCATTTGACCGGATGGTAAAGAGAAAGGTTGAATCTGAGATTGTCCTAGGTTCTGTTCCAAAAGAGTCTATTCGTTTCTACTACCAAGAGAAGGGGCATTAGACGCAAAGCTGCCGTATCTACTTGAAGGATCAAGAAGATGGGAGAGTCAAGATGTATGACTCTGCTTCAGGTAAATCCACTATCTAATTCTATTAAGTTCCTATTTATAGGTTCTTAATACATGATGTGATAAGATTGCATGTTGATGTTTTGTAGGATCGAAGAAAAAAAAGGAAGATTAAAGGAAGAGTGAGCTGCATCTGATCACGGAGAAATGGATTTCGATCGCATGGTTCGAAGATCGAATTTTTGATTTGTAACGTAGTTTTCATTTGTAATTACATTTGTAAGGACAAGTTTTTCCACACTTTTATAAATAAAATAAATTTTGTTTTGTCTTATTTATTTATATATCCTTGTATTGTTAGCAATATTGAAAATGAATTTGATTCTTAGTTATGTTATTTGTGGTAGTGTCAGAAATTTACAAATAAGAAAGATTCTCATCACGCAAGTTTCAATTGGACAGAAACTTGGAATCATGCGACTTGTATTGTATAATAATTGAGGACCTTCATTTGGGAAATTAAGACTAATTCCTTGTTTACATAAGTATGTGAGTCAAGTGAAGGAATAAAGGATCTAGTACGCATTGTTGTGCAATAGGTCAAGTCCACCACAAAGAACGATAAGAGTATTCGTTATGATTTGCTAAAGGTTTAGTAAATATGGTTATGCTTACAAGATTAAGTGTGATTCTAAATCATTGAAAAGGTTTCAATGTATAGCAGAACGAATAGGAAGAATCAATTAGGCAGAAAGATAAAAGTTTCTCCAATTTGAAAAGAAGGGAGAGTACTTAATTATCGTGTGTTATGATTAACCTAGTGATTATGAAACTGTGTCATAATTGATCCTCTAAGGACACCTTAGTGCACTAGTATGGCTAAGAAGAGATATCGGCCATTGTTGAAATGGTTAAATCAAAAGGTAAATCATACTTCGTTCCAAAATCAAGTCTTAGAGTCATACTCCAAGATTGTGACTTGAGTGACATCATTTTAAGAAGGTTTATAACACTCATCAAACTTGGAGTAGAAAAGTTTCTTACTCTTGGACGTTTGAAATTGGTAAGTTCTGATGTCTTGGATAAGACAAAGACCAACTAAGACCAATTGTTTGTTATGGGTTTGTCTTGATAGGAACCCGCACTAACTCTTGAGTTTGTTTATCAAGGAATGTTTCTGGACAAGAGAATCTTATATGTCAAGTGGTCAGTGGGAGTCTTAATGATCTTGAAAATTTTCAAGAACAAATCAAGAATAAACCTAGTTGTTCATCACTAGCACACGACTTGAGGTTTATAACCTATCTTGTTGACATATTTATGTTTCTGTGTCCTTCCAATAAAGTTGACTATGCATGTGAGTTCTAAGAGTTCTCAATTGATTGCATAAAGCAAAACAACTTGATTGGTGAAAGTTTATTAATCTGTAGGGGTGAGTTGCATGACTGCTTGGAAGACATGGTAGGCCCTTGTGCCGCCAGATGGCAAGAAATAAAGATTGAACAAGTTTAGTACATATGAATTTGGATTTGTCACAAACCTTTTCTTATGATTATGGCTATGACAAATTCACATGCATAGGAACACATACACCATAAAATCTAAGCGTCATAAGGTTTCTCTCCTTCATGAAACTGATTGTGAGGAAACGCTTTCACTAGGAAGATTTTAAGGAGATAGCAATTATGTAAATTGCATTCTCAAATCCGATCATGATTACGGCATCCTTCTTCACGGTTCGAATTGTGAGATTTGGCAATTGGTATGAACATTTGGAACTTATTGATATAAGTTCTGAAATAGTTTAGACAGACATATGAGCTTTCTAATAAAAGGTGTATAAGCTAAAATAAAGTCTTATCGAAGCATCATGTATCAGAAATTTGAACTTTGGTAAAAATGTCAATAAACATTTATTTCTAAAAGTCCAGTTGTTTTCTGAATATATGTCAAAGCTAGTGGGAGCATAAGTGTTATGCATGTAAAGATATAATTAATATGTTAGTGGTAGTATGATTATTGTGTTGCAAGTTAGCAATATTAATTATAGAAAATAAAAGTTTCAATTCGCAAAGTTGCAAGGGTTGAAAAGTTGTTTATGCTATAATTAAGGGAGATGAACTTGTACCTCATTTCAAAATCTAAAATATTAGATCAAGAAATTTTAATCAAATTTAGTCAAAGGATATATATGAATGTTATGTTGAAAAGATTCAACATAAGGGAATTCTATATATAGCAATATTGTAGCAGGAGACTGGTAAAGTATCATGTCTTTATGTAAGATATTATGTATCGTATCCCATACGCTTTGGGTAAAGGATCAAATGCATATGCTATAATATTCGACTGTTATGTCTATTCCAAATGCGTAGGGCATTAAGAGGGAAAAGGGAATCGGAACCGGATATGACTAAAGTAAGTTAAAGAACTGTAAAGGACGATCTAAGGTTCGCTAAAGATTGGTCACTTATGGGCGGTTGGAAGTATAGTATTAGATGGACCATATTGACATTATTATGATACGATTATATTTAGAATGTGTTGTCATAGGGAAAATATGGAAATGTTTCCATAATGGGAGTTGGATATTAAGAATTTATGTAGATTAGAAACTTTTTTGCAAGAAGGATATTCAAAGGAATGTACTTTGAATGTGAGACTTCATATATGTGGAGTTGTCTTGTAACAATATCCAATAAATCATTTTGTAATTTCATTGGCAAAGTCTTTGTGACTTTGGTGCTATGTCATTACAAAAGGATCATTGCATAAAATGTTAGAATCTAACACATAGTAAGAACTTGGAATTCTTACACTTGTGATAAGGATTAGGAAATTTTAAATGAGCATAATTGCAAATGTGTTCAATTGATCTATTTCATGAAGTAAGGACAATATATAAACATAGTGTGCATGCTTGGAGCATGGGATCACTATTGTTTCAATTCAAGTATTAAGTTGATTACTCGAAACATTATA
Organism: Lactuca serriola; assembly: GCF_051521515.1. NCBI lineage: Eukaryota > Viridiplantae > Streptophyta > Magnoliopsida > Asterales > Asteraceae > Lactuca > Lactuca serriola. The sequence goes on from NC_136415.1 coordinate 269,054,786, forward strand.
CAATGAATAATGTGTAATCAATTTGGTGATTAAATAAAAGGTGTTTTATTTATATTCACAAGTTTTGAGGCCATATGGGATTCGATTATTCTTGTGTTTCACTTCGCATGTTTTGACTTCCAGAATAACTAGGTTATTCAAACATCCACAGTCAATCATACTTTGGAAGTAGGTAATGAGGTAAGATTGTCATGAATCTGACTGTTGATTGTCTAAAGCGTTTAGACATAGCAAAAGTTTGCGGCAATGTTCATCAGTGCTCCTGAAATAAGATTTGAGTTTGGATTAAACCCACGCTCATGTGAATCACTTCACGGATTTTATCACGAGTGATTGTGAGACGATAATATCTTATATTCTTGAAACGGAGACATATAGTTTCAGTTTATGAGTCTGTTGCTCATTGATAATATGTAAACACACCAGTAAATTGGTGTTATAAAACATATTGTTGTGTGTGATTTGATGAGTAAATAGAGCAAGAATATGAGTCAACGTTTATCTATTCCTTTTACCCAATGTGGGATAAAAACGATATTTGTGGGCCCCTTGATGATTTAGTGATGACACCCTTAAGTGCTTGGCCAAGCCTGGACAGATTTGATTTGTTCAATTAGTCAGTCGTCATAAATTGGAAATTGGGAAACAACTATTGGATAGAGATTGATTATAATCCATGTCTCATGTCCATAGGATATCTTGTAGAATGGAGGAGTATTTGATCCATTATCTAAGGACACGTCACTGACTAGGTCAGAGTTCGACAGTGGCTTTTGGTAGCTAAAACTTGCTAGTAAATTTTTGAAGTTATACTTGAAACTATAGTTAGTAGACTAATCAAAGTGGAAGACTATTGGATTAGGTGCCTAAGCCCATAACTATAATTGGTATGTACTTGAATTGATAGTAGCAATGTCCTTTTCGGTTGCCTTCAAACATAGCAATTAAATAGGATAACTGTTGGAGAGAGAATAATGATTTATTAACTTATTACTTGGTTAATAAATTAATTTGAAATCAAGATAAATGATTTATTAATGTATTATGGATATAATATATTAATTAGAAATCATATTGTTTAATTAATTTTAATTAGAAATTAATTTGGAATTAATTTTAGGATTAAAGGAATTAATTGAAACTGTAGGGACTAAAGGTGACAATGTTCAAAAGTTGAGCATTGAGCATTCTAGAACCTCCCTTAGAGGTGGGAACGAAATCTAAAGTGTCCTAGGGTTTCCTTGGGCTCTAAGGGTGCCTTGGAAGCCTTAGGAAGGAAGTTAAGGGATTAGTGTTATCTAAGATACACCTGTCTTATCCTAAACCTTCCTTATCACCCATATAAACCCGTATTGGGCTGGATTTTTTCCCATGCACTCCAAGAAAGGCCAAGGGCCGAAATTCTACTCTAATTCTCTCTCTCCATAGTAATCCTTGGTTTCTAGGTTTGTTTGTGAGCCATTAGAGGCGCAACGGTTGTGGCGCTTGCTACCAAAGTTCAAGATCTTCAAGGATTTGATTGTTATTACAATATAACAATAAAGGTATGTATCGTAAACCTAATTATATTTTAATTTCAAAAATTACATGTGCCTCCTAGGGTTTCTAGTTTTTGTGTTCAATGTTTGTATGTCTAATAGTAAAAACATGCATCCTCAAATTACGGTTGCATGCACACATAGGATTGTTTGCTATGTATATATCCTATCAAGAACATGGTCAATAATGTTACCGATATGCTTCGTGTGAGACCCAATAGTTGAAATCTAATACGAATATCCATGATAAAATACTTATGATAAAAGTAATTATTAACATATTTTTGTGAAGCAAAATATTAAGTATTTATATAAATAAACACTACCAACCGGTTTAACAATCTACAAGCACTGTTTATACTACATATAGCCTCATCCTAGTGTGTATTAGTAAATTTGTATCTGGGACTTTGTTATAATTCCCGATTGTTTGAGTTTGAGGACTTTTGGTTGTAATGCTTAATAATTTAAAGCTACCAAAGTTCTAACGAGACAATGGTCGTATGTTTCCTTATACGACTTTAAACAGTATGTCAACTGTAAGTGACCATATATATGTTTAGACAGTACTCCGACTGTATGTGACCAACAAAGTTTACACAACACCCCGACTGCGAGTGACCAAAATCGACATAGTTCAAATCATCTTATCTTATAAGGTTGTCAACATAATCACATTAGAAATATTTATTATAATTTACACTTTTGTAACTCTTAAAGTATGTGTGAATTAAATTTTTTCATAATTTGGTGTATTTCTCATTTTCAACAAAACTTTGTATATATGTTTGAAAAACCAAACAGCAAGGTAAATCAAAAGGGCAATTATGTCCATGTTTTTAGAAAAATTATAGAAAAATCATCGTAAGTCGAAATTTGGATCCGTAAACTCTCAGACCTTATAAAATTAGTATACTTTGTCCATAATTTTACCCTCACCTTAATTGGTACCTAAACAGAGTGCAAATATTCATTTTTACATACTAGTCCAAAAATGTTCTGAAATGATAGGCAATGTTGTAAAAATCATCATAAATTGTATATAAATCGTATGAACGTGTGCGAGTAGTCCTTGAAAATGTATAGACCTGAACTATTTTGATGTTAAACAGTTTTGAAATACATAAAGTTTAAGAAGTGAAAAACATTCCGTAAACAGGCCAAAACTTTTCTATAAAAAGCTGAAACTTAAGCTTAGATATATTTAGTGACATAACCTGTATTTTTAGTTTGAAAAGCCTTTAAATCATCCAACTAGGATTTTTTTAGTGTGTATTATCCCCCAAAACTTGTAAAACATATAATAGGCGCCGTAGAAAACTCACTTTTGTTGCGTAAAGTTATTTGGTTTGAGAACAGTTTGTGCGGTTTCCAGTTTCACTCAAGTTTGTGATTTGAATATTATTTTGGATGTCTTAAAACATAAAGAAATATATTTACATGTATGCTAGAATTTTATCATTTTAAATCATTTAAAACCAGTGGACTTGATGATAAAAAAGAAATAGTATAAATCAAGAATATACCTAGCTTTGACTTGGATCTAAACTTTGTTGCGAAAAGGTGGTAAAAAACACAAGATTTTTGAGAGGTGAAGGGTAACTTTCTCAGGGGTTTTAAGTGTTTGAAATTAGCTACATATGGAATACTTTGAATGTCAAAAATGGGCACAAATACATATATGTATTCTTTGTATAAAATAACAATGTAGTTTTTGTGTTTTTGACCTTAAATGTTTATGTTTTATTCTTTTTATTCAAAAACACTTAAATAGATTCTAATTTATGTCTTATAATAATTCATTTTATATTTTTATTAATTAAATACAAAATTTATTGACCAATGTATAATTTCGTGACATTTAACCGGTTAACAATATCGTTAAACATGTTTCGTCACTTTGGTTTGTATATTTGTTAAATTTAGATTCTTCACAGTTATTTAGCACAAGTTATATACAGAATTTAACTTACTCGTCAAGTGGATACATGTTGATACAAAAATTAAGTTTGTTGCATTTAAATGATGTTATATGCTAATTTTCACAAATCGGTGATGGTTCGTAGTCATACGTCGTAACGGAATTTATCATTAGTTACTTGTTTTATTTTTCACAAGAACTTATCTCATTAAAACATGTTAAATTCCTTCAACCATTTTTGATAAAATATCCATATTGTTTAATAATCAAAACATAGTATCGTATGATCATTCCTATTTTTGCCAATTGTTACATCAAACTTGTGAGTAAACATCTTCAATCACAGAAATACAAAGCGTGGCACTAATACCACTTGTTAGGAAGTAAAGCGGATAACAAGAAAAAATAAAAGCACGCAAGACAAAGTATTTATGTGGTTTGGTCAAGGTGACCTATGTCCACGGGTAGGATGGGAGTATTCTTCATTTCATAACTCTCAAATTGAGGTTACAAGTACAAGTTTCACAGTGATTCGCCTAAAACTCTAAAATTAAAGATAGAAAATGACTTACCATGCATCCCTATTTATACTTGAGGGATCAAACCTAAAACCCTAATAGGACAAGCCTATTGGCCCACGTGCCCATGAAAGGTGACAACCAATCATATTTCACCATGAAGCGTCTTCTAGAACAATCATCCATCTCATAAACCCCATGAGCATCAACAACACACATGATGGAGCACCTTGACCCATAGTGGTACAACATGAACACTAATGACTCAACATAGTGTCTCATCAGGGATACCATGACTCATCAAGGAACCAAGGTGGTACATCTTGCACCAAGATGGCATAATATGTATGATGTTGGCCCATTTTGTGCAAGAATGGCGCGACATCCTTCTTGGCTCAACATCTCCTTGGCTTAACGTCTCCTTAGCTCAACATCTCCTTGGCTCAACATCTTCACTTGGCGCAACATCTTCATGGCTCAACATATTGGAGCATGTTAATCCATGTTAGTCCAAGTTACTCCAAACCCCGTTTAGATGATCCATTCCTTTGGCACTTGATTCATTCATTTGTCAGATGATCCAAAGCCATCTCAGATGATTCGTTCATTTGTTACATGCTCCACGAACCTCAAGTGCCCCCATTGAGTTCTAAGTGCTCCAAATGCTCCATGAGAATGCTCCAAATGCTCGGGTCAAATTTAACAGGAAATAATCATAAAATACAAAAATATATGAAAAAATAAAAAAGGAAGGGTAAAAATATTATTTTACTGAAACTTAACGGCATTTTTTTGATGCCATGTATTGGAGGGACCATCTATGTAACATCAACAAAGCACAAGGACTAAATTTGTCCATTTTATTGTGGTAGGACTATATATGCCTATTACACAATTTCATAGGTACCATTTTTTGTAATTGTCTTTAGTTTTATAGTTGACAACAATACTTCTTGTGGATTGAAAAAATACACGTCATAATAATCTTATCAATTAATTTGAATTTAGTTTGTTTTACATATTTATGAGGTGGACAAAACAATCGGTTGAAATTTGTCACACCCCAAACCGGAACGACGAAAACGTTCTGGGGTGGAGGACGTCATGTCAAGTGTCACAACATATGCAGTATAGTAATCAAAGTACAACAACCATTGCATTAATAATAAAAATTTTACATAGGTTACATTTAACAATAACATCAAAATAGATATAGGAAATAACATAAGTTGCAGCTTGGTAGTAGGCTGACCTCGCAAAAGCTCCCAGAGTGTACATGTCTATTTATGACCTGAGAATACAAGTTATTTTGAAAGCGAGTATCAGCATTTTAATGCTGGTGAGTTCATAAGTATTTAATGGCATTGATATATACACACGTTTTTCATCAATATAAACTCATAAAAGATGGTGTTTAGAATTTACAGAGTATTAGAATTTCTTCCAGAAAATGCTATATTTTCTAATAAAAGTAGTCTTCTACCAAGACCCTATTGTTTTATATTTAAAGAGTAATTTCCCCCAAAGGTAACTATCTTTATCAAAATATAGTCTTTACTTTAAAGAATATGTGAGGAAATCACAAGCAAAAGTAATAGGGAAAATAATATTTTTCCTCAGCAGTAACGCTGCTGGCTAAAGGTAAATAAAATATAGACTCCAGGAAGTATTAAGTGAACAATACGCCTCAGAGAGTCTAAAAGAATGAAATACAGACTCCAGGAAGTATTAAGTGAACAATACGCCTCAGAGAGTCTAAAATAATGAAATACAGACTCCAGGAAGTATTAAGTGAACAATATGCCTCGGAGAGTCTAAAAGAAGGAAATACAGACTCCAGGAAGTATTAAGTGAACAATACGCCTCGGAGAGTCTAAAAGAATGAAATACAGTCTCTAGGAAGTATTAATTGAACAATACGCCTCGGAGAGTGTAAATTAGCCTTTAATCCTATGTGGGTTAGTTTAAAGGTTTATAATGTGACCTAGTATATAACTAGGAAAATAGGTTATGATGGTTTCATATATAGAGATACCGTGATTAATACTTATTACCTTAAAGCCATGGATTATAAGGTAAACGCAAAGATACTCGTAACCATAATAATTGGCAATCGAATACTTGAAGACCTGTTGGCGTCGGAATGAATGTGACATTTGTCACCCCTTGGCTTGGACGGCTGGGACTGTAGCTAGCAGTCAGGATGTGGGAGTGTCTGTCCCGTATAGATCTATACACACAATGCCCGCTCTCCCTCAAGGACACTCTGGTTACGAACTTGACAACGGTGGAATCCACGTCATGAGGATGTATCTCGTGTTTTGATTTCCATAAACCTTTCCTTTCACTAAAAAGCATATGTTTTAGAATATAGATATAACTAAGTTCTCTTTCATGAATGTTATGGTTGGTTTCTAAACTATACCTATTATAGTTTACTTGAGAAGTTATCTAGATGCCTTTGCTAACCAAAGGATGATGATAAGGCTGATGGAATCTTTATGACTGCATATGTATACATGATATATAACTACTATTTAAAGGACCTTCGGATGGATAACCGATACCCTAAAGCCACATCCAAACAAGGAAAGGAATTAAAGCGAGTTAGCCTTCCTAAGTCCTTTAAACATTACTTATATAACTATACATATACAGGCATGCATTTAACAATACAAGAGTATAAAAAGAAGTTTTGGTAAAACCTTTGGAAAAACTTATAAATAAGGATTTATGACTTGATGTCAGTTTATAAAACAAGCTTTGAAACATTTAGCTGGATAAAAACAGTTTAACATGCAGAAATCTATTTGCTATACAGTTAGTAATCACATGTGATTGATATAATAACTCTATAGTTCAACTTGTATTCCCTCCCCCCCCATAAAAGCATTTAAAATCATTTAAAAGGTTAATTCTGGGGTATGAACTCACTTGACATGGGTGATTCAGATGAACAGATGGTATAGGATGCTAAGTGTCAAGTGAGGACTTGACCACACACGCGAATCCTATTTAACATGTAATGGTACATTTAAGTATCTAATTAGTCATCTAACAACTAATTATGCAAGTATGGACATCCTAAAGAATGAAAACACTTTGCTACAAGTGCTAGGAGTACCAAGTGTTGCATATAAAGAGAGTATGGCCTCACATTGGAGTTTACTCCTCACATGGTGGCCCTTAGGGGTGTTTACGGTTTCCAGACCACTTCCCTCATGAGTTTACAGCCGTAAACTTATGGAAGTGATTCCATTGGGTGTTCAAAGGTCCTAAACCACTCAAGGAATTATGCTAGACTCGAATCAAGGGCTTAGGAAGTGACTAGGGCTCGAAATGACCTCCCTTTGGAGTTTGCGGTCCTTGGACCACTCCATGGGAGTTTACAGTTGTAAACATATGGGTTTACGGCTGTGAACTCATGTTTTCCCATTTCCTTTGTGTTTTGGTGGTTCTATCTTATGCATGCAAGGTTCTAGTCACTTATACAAGCCATAGAAGGTGTTAAGGGCACTTAAACACCCTTTGAAGGTGTTTACGGTTTTGGAAGGTCTCCGCAAACCATAAAAACATATGAATATGGGTATTTTGATGATTTTCGAGTGTAAACAAGTTCATATTGATCACACAAGAAGCTAGGGCAAGTGTACTTACGATCTAGGAGCTTGAATGGTCGATTTTGGCCAAGAACACTAGTGTGTGTTCTTGGTGTTCTTGATGAACACTTGAAGATCTATGAAAAAGACAAGATTTCATGGATGAAATCATGTAAAAACACTAGAGTAAGTGTTATATGAACAAATCTAGGAAGAAAACGCTTACATTTTGGCGGATTTGACGGAAAAGTGATATGATACTTGAGAGAGAATCTTGGGTGGTCTTGGGCTAGGAAGTGAAAAATGAGCTAAAAATGACTAAGTGTCATATTTATACTCTTTGGGGTTTATGGTCATAAACTCCATTTTTACGTCCGTAAACTCCAAACTTTTGGAGTTTCGCGACTTACGTGATATACGACAAACTCTAAAGTATACTTCCTTATTTTTGTTTGCTTGACGAATATAAAATAAAATACTCGAACAGGTTTAAATCCGGCCAAAAATGTTTTGCGATGAATCTGGCAAATTTTTGATGTGCTTGATTTCGGACTTTATACAATTGAAAATTTCAGGTTGTCACATCATCCCTCCGTTAGAGGGAATTTCGTCCCGAAATTAGAGTTCAAGCACACACACAATAATGAAATTGAGCGAAGCCAAAGATAAGGATGCTTTATACTCAACAGGTCTTCTCGCTCCTAGTGAATTTAGGTCTTCGCTTGGGTTCCATCGAACCTTTACTAACGGGATGCGGATTTGTTTCGCTCGCTTGACCTCTCGGTCCATGATCCCTATGGGTTCTTACACGAAGTTGGGCTCTCATTGATTTCGATCTTTGATGAGTAGGATTTCGAGAGTTACGTCAGACAAGCACTTATTCAAATCTAAGATGTGGATAGATTTGGGTGGAATTTATGGAATTCCGAAGGTAGTCGAGGTCTGACGGAAGCTAGACCGATTCTTGTCAAGAATCTCGGATGGTCCCTAAATTATTGGGAAGATAGAGCTTTTCAGTACTTAGAACATAATGTACTTCCATGGTTAGATCATCACTTGGCGTGATTGCCATTCTGAAGTTCAAAAAGTTCTCTTACCGGGGTGTGGTTCTCCGAGTTGGTTCTTAGAAGGCTCAGGTCGTCTTCTGATTCGTATTTCCTACTGATTGGCTTTCGGAGGTTTTCTAGATCACCGGATGTATTGGCTAAATACCGGTACATATTGGTTACGTGGCATCTATCTCGACCTAGTGCAAAATGGACCTGCACTTCTAACTCTTGAGGTGTTTCTAACGGAAACTCTCAAAGTCGGTGTGATAGGGGATTTTACCAGACGATGCTTAGAAAATTTAAATTTTCATTATCATCTAATAGATGCTTTCACAACATGATCCCTAATCGGAAAGAATCATGTTCTCACTTGCTTCGCTGATTCATGGATAGCAGCCTCTGATCAGGGCTAACTTCGCCCTTAGAGATTTTCCGAAGCACTTGACTATTTCAGGAGGTGGTTCTACTTTCTCTTTAGGGGTAGTATTCCTTGGAAACCTAGTAGTCTAACAAATCTCTATGACTTGCTTCATTTCCCATCGTGTCTGCTCCCTCTAGATGTAGGAGCACGTGTTCTTGTACAACCCATCGACTAACACCTAGACTGATGTCGAGTCTAAAATCTCTTTATAATATGGTTTAGAAGGCTTAACACAACATACCATTTTACTTTATTCACGTATTCTTGGTTGCAGAGGTGGTCATGTGGTTCTTGGCATCCTACTATTAACTTTGGAGAGCGCGGTCTATCGTCTATAGGGCGACGGTGACTTCTCTCGCATGAGGAGGTGGCGAGTCCTAGGCAATATTCGTCTGTAACCGGATGGACGAAGTGCCTGAGTAGTGCGAGTATTACTTGCAACTACTTTTCCGGTGTTTCTGAGTTTTCTCGATCTAGATTAAATCTAGAGAGTATAGGGTTCTGTCACTCGGAATTTCAAATTTTCTCATCCACTCTTCTCATGGTTTAACCTGTCACAGCTCCTAGGTTTCTGGGATCTCTATTGAGATGCTTAACTTGTGGGGTTTACGCGTGAATGGATGGTCGTAGTCAATGTTTGACTCTTACGACTTGAGTTACTTTTCCTGACTGAGGGTGTTAGCTACTATGTTGGCTTAACCGGGATGACAACAAATTTCGGATTTGTGGTCATTTTAGTAGCTCAATCCATAGTGGTTTTCTTGACTCCAGCTCCATTTCTATGGGATAGGATGAAGGGTCTTATTATAAGGTTCGTGTTCGACCTCATACTTGGTTTAATCACTAATACCCGGTGTATGCAAGTCGTATATAATTGAGATTTGACGGAATGTTCAGATGTGTGGCCCCACCCCAGACCCACAACCAAACGAGGAACAGGGAGTAGGGAGGAAGCGCACATCTTAAATCTTATTGATCTAAATTATATACCACTCTAATGTATATACTCAGTAGTAGTAAGTTAATCCCATGAGTTCTTTCTCTTAATTCATGAACCTGATTGTGCGATGCGGGCAGCCTTTCTCAGGGATCTATTGAGTAGGCCCCGGGCAGTTAATGTCTTCTGGAATATCTACAATGTCTTCCGTTTTTGGTTTTAATGTCTAAAGAGGAGTTGGTTAACAGTATGCGGTACCCTTCCCCTGGTTACTTCTGAATGTTAGATAAGAGAGACGACTGACGGTTCGTATTAGGTTTTCTTATTAGTTTCGGAAGAATCTTATTTGACATATAGGCTATGGTGAAAGTTTTCTTTACACATCACTAGGAATTTTTCATATGGTCGCACCAAGTCGAACCATGATTGACGGCAGTGTCGAATTTAACAAACATCAACATGATATGGAATGAAGATCGATATGACCATGTGCTGAACAGGGCACACAAGTTCTCAACATCTCGGGTTTCGTCCGTGGTATCATTATCATGGATACTTGGACCGATAGAATTGATGCAGAACTCTAGGGGGTCCTGATGTTTTGGAATAATGTACTTTTCATGAATGGATTTCTCTCGAGGCCTCTCTATAATCGCCTAGTATACACTAGTCATGCATAATTAAGATTACAAGGACTGTTGGCTGAGCGACTCCGCCCTAAATCCACAACCAAACGAGGAACAAGAGATAAGGAAACATCACTCACTCGAGGTCTATCAATCTTAATTATAAATGGCCTTAACGTATATACCAAGCCATCATAGCTTTACCTGATGGGTTTTTGAGTTTTTCAATCGTGCTGCGACTTTCGCCTTAACGAGGGAGTAATTACAATTAGAATTGATTATTTAAAGTTTTCAGTTAGTTACTTAGGATTGAGAGACGTACCAAAGTTCTACCGGGTTCTTTGATGCTTTCCCCTAGGCATTAGGATCAACCTCCTCCTGCGCCTTTGTCATTTCTTTCAGTTGGGCAATCCCTCTTAAAGTGCCCAATTTCACCACATAGGTGGCATACTGGACTGGTCCCCACATTGGTGGTTGATGTAATGAACTCAACCGGGGTTCTACAGAAGTGATCGGTATGCCCCTTCATGTTGCACCTAACGCAAAAGACTTCCCGACAGATACCAAGATGATGGAAGTTACACTTGTTGCAGCGGGGGAGTTTTCCTAGGTATGGTCTTCTTGGAGTCAAGAAGGAAGGGTTGACAGAGGCATTGACCACTTCAGCTCGTTGCCCTTCAGAAGGTCTTTGAGTCGAGGTACTTCCTTCCTGGTTCTTAAATTTTCTTTTCAGTGGATTTGGTTGGGTTTCTTGGGTAGCTTTACACACCGGTGCTGGTTGTTTCTGTCCATTTCTTTGATCGGGATTCCCGATAGGGCTCTTGCTAACATTGGCGTTGTTAGCGTTCATGTGAGCCATGACAGCTGCTACGGCTGCTGAAACTGCAGCTTCGAACGTAGCTTCTTCGATTTGGAGAATCTATGTCTTACCAGCGGGTTGGTTACGTTTCTTTGGAGGCATGGTTTTTCCTACACGAAAAGGAACACAAGCTAGTGAGAGACGATGGTTAACCCTAGACATATCTTTCTTTACTATGATAGAGATAAATTTTCCCGCGCCTTGAGTTATGGTTATATGAGTGTCGACCTACATCCCTATGATGCAGTCTGGGTAACCGGGTAGGAGTACGTGTATCGGAAGGCCAGAAATCGGGGGTCGTTCCAACTAAGTTATCTTTAAATTGGAGAGGTTCACTCTCCGGCTTTGAAAAGACCTGAGAGAAGTTCGGAACGAAGATCATAGGAGAAAAGGCTCATGAAAACTTATGGCTAAACACTCTCAATCGAGGTTTTGAGATCCGATCTATTCGTATTTAATCGCGACGGGAAAGACGATTTGCCTAACACATAGTGTGAGTAGTGAAATCACTAACTCACTAAATTGTATTATTTTATGGATTTATTAGCGTGACGATAAGGAGGAAAAGGCACTTCTCGGGTTCCATGCATTGGCTCCCTCTGTCCACCTCTTATCTTTGACTGGAATCGGCGTTGGTTTCCTCCGGGTATTTATCTAAGGTCCTCTTCTCTTGTAGACATATTGAATTTCTACTCCATCTTACTTCCGATTCTGACTTTGAGAGCCATCACTTTACGATGGATGACTGGAATCTCGGAAGTTCAGGCTAAATTCCCACCGTTGTTCCTAAAAGGTATAGGCACATGGTGGTTTCAACAGTCTCGTCCTTGTTCATTTATTTCCTAATTCGAAACCTTCTTAATGAACCTCTTCTGGGTCTGAATCGACTCTTCTGTCGATTATTGAAGTGGATAATGTTTTCTAAAGAGGGTTCGTGCGAGAATGGAAATGTCTAAAGAATCTTAAGATATTATTAAAACATTTCACTGGGTGATCCATATTGAGTCCTGCTGCAATTACATAGGGTACACAAATCATATATAACTTAGATCTGATAGGCATTCGAATATGTGATACTACTCTATATCCACATCCAAACAAGGAAAAGGAAGTAGAGCGAACCACACATTCGCATACTATGAGATCCTCACTATATATAACATTGGGAGTATACACTCTGTAATCATAGGTATATCAATAAGGATCTTGTTAGTTTTTCATACAAGGTTATTTATGGTTCCTAAAATACCCCTATGGTATTATAATTACATGTTTGATTCTCAACTTCTGAGCATGATTCTGGGTTTATTGTAAATCTTTTAGTATCATAAAATACTCCTATAGTATTTTAAACTTTATGTTTGGCGCTAGCATTCCTATTTGGTAAGTTTCAGATTTGTTGCAACATCACCATCACTCCAAAGCACACGTTAGTCGCATCTCGAATAAATGTAGTTGATCAGGTTACATTTATTCTAGCTTACGATTACATAACTACCCAGGTTTGACGGTAATGGTCAACATCCAAAGACTTTTATTCTTGTTCTTCTTGTGATACTTTATTCTGGTTTTTATATTCTGGATGCTCTTATACTTTTGTAAAATATTGTGACATCCCGAAATTTCTATTATGGACAAACAATATCAAGTCAATAGAAGTTAGATCAGTTGCAGTAAATTTTCAGACTTTTGGTATAAGTTTGAGTATTTCAGAATTTACACTTAAAGAGATATCAGGAGAGAGGATGCACTAGGGTATTGAGCAAATCTGTTATTCCAAAACTCGTTGATATTAGATTTCACTGCCTGAATAAAATATTTTCTGCCAAAAACCCCAGGGGTATATATATGGTCCTTAGCCATATTTATTCATTTGTTCCATTTCCAACTAGAGAAAAGCCAAATTCTCTCTCAAGGGTCTTCGGGCTTTCGTCCCAAATCGTGAGTACTTCTATCTAAGTGTATTATAGGGCTTGATATATGTCTAGTAAACAAGAAATCATAAGAAACCCACAAGATCAAAGAGTTTACGGCCTAAGAACATCTTGGACCGTAAACCCTTCTTTAAGTGCCAAAAGTGTGCTTTAAACTCTTCATAAGCCTTGTACACTAGCCTAGATTCATTCCTAGTTAAGTTAGGGACTCGAAAACACCAAAAACACCCTTTCAATGAGAGATTACAGTCGTAATCTCTAAGGGGTTTGGTTCTGGGGCCGTGAACTCCTCAAAGGAGTTAAAGAATGCCCTAATCTCTTCCAAAGACCATGCCATCAAGTAGAAATGCTTCTTAGGGTCTTATAAAGCCTCAAAACATAAAATGGTCAAGTGAGTATGAGCTTACGGCCATAAACCCAGTAAACCCATGAGTTTACAACTGTAAACTCATTTGTTGATGTCCTTCGGGTCGTGTACTCCATTAGAGAGTTTTCCTTGAACCCTACACACACTAGCCTTTCCCTACAACACTTAGATGTAATCCTTGAGGCTTATAACACTTGTTAAAGGTGTTTAACATGTCCTAGGGTGTCTTGACTTTGTTTAGTATTTGTTTAAAGACTAATTTGATACATATATGTAATATTATATGTTAAGTAGGATCATAGAGTGTGTTCAAGACTTCACTTGACACCTAGCAATCCTACATCTTCAGTTCATCCGTACCACTGACTACAGGTGAGCTCATACCACTTAATCAATATTTTAAATGTTTTTAAATGCTTTATGGGGGGATACAAGTAAAATCATGCTAGTTATTACATCAATCAAATGTGATTAATAAGCAGGATTCAAATGATTTACTACTCATTAGCCGTTTTACCAAACAGATTTCTTCAAATGATTTTCATGAACGTTTTATATGTTTAAAACTCCTTATTAAACTATTCATTTTACACTGTATGTTTCATTTCAAACTCATTTACAATTGTGATTCAAACAAATGCTTCTATGTACTTAAAACTGTTTTGTCAGACAAATACTCTCAACCCGTTTTATAGATTGACATCAAGTCGATCTTTTCTTAGATAGTAATCATGTTCAAAGGTTTTACAAAACTTATTTTATGCTTTTATATTGTCAATTGCATGCCTATGTATGTATAGTTATATAAGAAATGTTTAAAGGACTTAGCAACGCTAGCCACTTTATTTCCTTTTCCCCGTTGGGATGTGGTCTGGTGAGGTACCGGGTATCAGTCTGAAGGTCGTTTAAATATTAGTTATGTATCATGTGTACAAATATAGTCATAAAGGTTCTTCCAGTCAGTTCAATACCCTTGGGTAGCAAGGGTATACTTCCATGTTCATACGTACCAGTTATATTACTAGTAAGCTACCATATGGGTAGTTTAGAAAGATACTAATACGTTTACTAGAATGCGAAAAATCATACCACGAGTCAGTTCATTCATGAGTCTATACATGCTAGATAAAAAGAGAACACACATTACAGCTAGTACACATAGTACATTACTATACATGCTAGATAGTGAGAGAACACACGTTACAGCTAGTACACATAGTACATTACTATACTATTACATAGATATGTTTACATGATTACATTTACATGATTACGTTTACATGATTATGCTTACATGAGTACGTTTACATAGATACGCTTACATGAGTGCGTTTACATATATGATAATAGGACAGACATCATTAGGTGCTATAGCATGGAACAAGTTCAGGATCTAACTATACCAATGAATCACAATGCACTGTGATAGTTATATTGGGTATACATGATCATAGTAATGTGGATGTTCACGGCTTGCAAACATGCAGGGGTCGTGTATAGGTCCCAAAATCTCTTTGTCAGGGGAGCGTTTAGCCTAGGATCTAGCCATCACATTATGCCTTATCCCTCAAATAAGGCAAAATTAGTACATAAGTAGTCACTTATTACAAATACTACAGTACTTACTAGATTCAATAGATTTAAGGTAGTTAGTATGGTTGTAGTTTTGATAGTACACCAAAGTACTATTTCCTTTTCCCATTACATTCACTTCGTGAACATTCACACGATGCACGGTAATGTAGAAGCTATATTTTGGATAATAATAGTCAGATTTGGGAAAATACACACTCTTACAAGGGACACACACACAGATACTAGATGCCTTGGTAGAAGGATACTTTTAGTAGGAAATATATGGTTTTCTAGGATGTTCAAAACGTTTTCATACTTACAGTTCATATACATACAAATACTTACAGTTCATATACATACAAATACTTACAGTTCATATACATACAAATACTTACATACAAATTAAGACACTAAAATACTTATGATCTAACCAACTTTAAAGCTGATACTTGCTTTCAAAATAACTTGTATCCTCATGTCAACAGTAGACAGGTACTGATGCTAGGTTTAGAGAAGATGGAGCTCGTTCAAGACTCATCTTTCATTTTGATTTATACTTTAGTGTCTGTTAGACATATCAGAACACTTGTATTAAAATTATATTATTAATGCAATGGATGATGTTGTTGCTTGTTTACTACTTTTCATTGTTGTGATACTGTACATGACGTCCTCCGCCCCAGAACGTTTCCGCCGTTCATGGTTTTGCGGTGTGACAAATATGATTATATTTTAAAGTATAATTGTGGGTCAGATTGATATACTGACCTCAGTATAAACAATGCTCTGATACCAATCTGTCACACCCCAAAACCGGAACGGCAGACATGTTATGGGGTGGAGGACGTCATGTCAAGTATCACAACACATGAAGTATAGTAATCAAAGTACAACAACCATTGCATTAATAGTAAAAAATTTACATAAATTATATTTAACAATAACATCAAAATAGATATAGGAAATAACATAAGTTGCAGCTTGGTAGGAGGCTGACTTCGCAAAAGCTCCCGGAGTGTACCTGTCTATTTATGACCTAAGAATACAAGTTATTTTGAAAGCGAGTATCAGCATTTTAATGCTGGTGAGTTCATAAGTATTTAATGGCATTGATATAAATACACCTTTTTCCTCAAAATAATCTCATAAAAGATGGTGGTTTAGAATTTACAAAGTATTAGAATTTCTTCCAGAAAATCCTATATTTTCTAATAAAAGTAGTCTTCTACCAAGACCCTATTGTTTTATATTTAAAGAGTAATTTCCCCCAAAGGTAACTATCTTTATCAAAATATAGTTTTACTTTAAAGAATATGTGAGGAAATCACAAGCACAAGTAATAGGGAAAATAATATTTTTCCTCAGCAGTAACACTGATGGTTAAAGGTAAATAAAATATAGACCCCAGGAAGTATTAAGTGAACAATATGCCTCGGAGAGTCTAAAAGAATGAAATACAGACTCCATGAAGTATTAAGTGAACAATACGCCTCAGAGAGTCTAAAAGAATGAAATACAGACTCCAAGAAGTATTAAGTGAACAATATGCCTCAGAGAGTCTAAAAGAATGAAATACAGACTATAGGAAGTATTAAGTGAACAATACTCCTCGGAGAGTCTAAGAGAATGAAATACAGACTCGAGGAAGTATTAAGTGAACAATACGCCTCGGAGAGTCTAAATTAGCCTTTAATCCTATGTTGGTTAGTTTAAAGGTTTATAATCTGACCTAGTATATAACTAGGAAAATTGGTAATGATGGTTTCATATATAGAGATAAAATGATTAATACTTATTACCTTAAAGCCATGAATTATAAGGTAAACGCAAAGATACTCGTAACCATAATAATTGGCAATCGAATACTTGAAGACCTGCTGGCGTCGGAATGAATGTGACATTTGTCACCCCTTGGCTTGGACGGCTGGGACTGTAGCTAGCAGTCAGGATGTGGGAGTGTCTGTCCCGTATAGATCTATACACACAATGCCCGCTCTCCCTCAAGGACACTCTGGTTACGAACTTGACAACGGTGGAATCCACGTCATGAGGATGTATCTCGTGTTTTGATTTCCATAAACCTTTCCTTTCACTAAAAAGCATATGTTTTAGAATATAGATATAACTAAGTTCTCTTTCATGAATGTTATGGTTGGTTTCTAAACTATACCTATTATAGTTTACTTGAGAAGTTATCTAGATGCCTTTGCTACCCAAAGGATGATGATCTGGCTGATGGAACCTTTATGACTACATATGTATACATGATATATAACTACTATTTAAAGGACCTTCAGATGGATAACCGATACCCTAAAGCCACATCCAAACAAGTAAAAGGAATTAAAGCGAGTTAGCCTTCCTAAGTCCTTTAAACATTACTTATATAACTATACATATACAGGCATGCATTTAACAATACAAGAGTATAAAAAAGAAGTTTTGGTAAAACCTTTGGAAAAACTTATAAATAAGGATTTATGACTTGATGTCAGTTTATAAAACAAGCTTTGAAACATTTAGCTGGATAAAAACAGTTTAACATGCAGAAATCTATTTGCTATACAGTTAGTAATCACATGTGATTGATATAATAACTCTATAGTTCAACTTGTATTCCCTCCCCCCCCCCCATAAAAGCATTTAAAATCATTTAAAAGGTTAATTCTGGGGTATGAACTCACCTGACATGGGTGATTCAGATGAACAGATGGTATAGGATGCTAAGTGTCAAGTGAGGACTTGACCACACACGCGAATCCTATTTAACATGTAATGGTACATTTAAGTATCTAATTAGTCATCTAACAACTAATTATGCAAGTATGGACATCCTAAAGAATGAAAACACTTTGCTACAAGTGCTAGGAGTACCAAGTGTTGCATATAAAGAGAGTATGGCCTCACATTGGAGTTTACTCCTCACATGGTGGCCCTTAGGGGTGTTTACGGTTTCTAGACCACTTCCCCCATGAGTTTACGGTCGTAAACTCATGGAAGTGGTGCCATTGGGTGTTCAAAGGTCCTAAACCACTCAAGGAATTATGCTAGACTCGAATCAAGAGCTTAGGAAATGACTAGGGCCCGAAATGACCTCCCTTTGGAGTTTGTGGTCCTTGGACCACTCCTTGGGAGTTTACGATCGTAAACACATGGGTTTACGGCCGTGAACTCATTTTTGTCCATTTCCTTTGTGTTTTGGTGGTTCTATCTTATGCATGCAAGGTTCTAGTCACTTATACAAGCCATAGAAGGTGTTAAGGGCACTTAAACACCCTTTGAAGGTGTTTACGGTTTTGGAAGGTCTCCGCAAACCGTAAAAACATATGAATATGGGTATTTTGATGATTTTCGAGTGTAAACAAGTTCATATTGATCACACAAGAAGCTAGGGCAAGTGTACTTACGATCTAGGAGCTTGAATGGTCGATTTTGGCCAAGAACACTAGTGTGTGTTCTTGGTGTTCTTGATGAACACTTGAAGATCTATGAAAAAGACAAGATTTCATGGATGAAATCATGTAAAAACACTAGAGTAAGTGTTATATGAACAAATCTAGGAAGAAAACGCTTACATTTTGGCGGATTTGACGGAAAAGTGATATGATACTTGAGAGAGAATCTTGGGTGGTCTTGGGCTAGGAAGTGAAAAATGAGCTAAAAATGACTAAGTGTCATATTTATACTCTTTGGGGTTTACGGTCGTAAACTCCATTTTTACGTCCGTAAACTCCAAACTTTTGAAGTTTCGCGACTTACCTGATATACGGCAAACTCTAAAGTATA
Source organism: Lactuca serriola (assembly GCF_051521515.1). NCBI lineage: Eukaryota > Viridiplantae > Streptophyta > Magnoliopsida > Asterales > Asteraceae > Lactuca > Lactuca serriola. The sequence continues at coordinate 269,073,916 of NC_136415.1, forward strand.
CTTCCTTATTTTTGTTTGCTTGACGAATATAAAAATAAAATACTCGAACGGGCTTAAATCGGGCCAAAAATGTTTTCAGATGAATTTGGAAAATTTTTGATGTGCTTGATTGCGGAGTTTATACAATTGAAAATTTCGGGTTGTCACATAATTGTTAAGAAAATAATTGGTTAAATTAATATCCCTTTCATGTGTATATTTCTCATGACAAACTTGTTAGGAATCACTCGCCATAATGCTATATATCTGCTATGTGTTATTTTAGGAAACTTATATACTCTTGTTTGATCTTGTCACGGGAAAATGTGCCCCTAAATAGTTTATTGGATCTATTGTTCTATGTTGTATTTAAGAGCCACCCATGCGAAAGATGTAGTATAAAGTATTTTTCTAAGATATGATCAAATAGTTGTTACCCTCATCATATTTAGGCTGTGTTTGGCGCACCACAGCTAGCTTATTTTTCGAGCTTTTTTATGTTGTCGTGTTTGGTAAGCCAGAAAGTAGCTTATAAGCTAGCTTTTTGAAAAGCTACTTAGACTAGCTTTTTAGGAGCTTTTTTAAAAATTTCCAAATACACCCCTTAATTAATTATAGAAACACATACTCTCACATGTCCTTTTCTGTAATTTTATATATTTCAGCTAGCTTTTCAGCTAGTTTTACCAAACGTCATTTTTTATCAGCTAGCTTTTCAGCTATAAGCTAGCTTTTTATTTAACAGCTAGTTTTTTAGCTATCAACCATCTTTTCAGCTAACAGCTAGCTTTTCAGCTAGTACGCCAAACATAGCCTTAAGGTTCTAAAATAAGAATATAATATCTATAAAAAATACTCATTGTTATCGATTAGAATGTATGTGTTTAGAAAGAAATGGATTGTATTTTCATTGTAAAGTTAGTATTCAAGGGTTTAAAACATAATTTTATTATTGATTTCTAAAATATTTCTAAAATACACAATTTAAATTAAAAATTAAATCATCACTGGTACAGGTGTTTAAAGGCATGTTTAGTTATTTTGTTCAAAAATTAAAGATTATCTATTATATCATAAAAAGATGCAAGCTTCATCCTTACAAACATGAAATGAGTAATTATCCATTTTTTTCATTTAATTTTCAAGTTTATTCTTGGTTTTTTTATTCTTTTATTGAATAAATGTAATATATTACCAAAGAGCACTCCAACAACCATTTCTCTCCTCTATTTCTCTTTTAATAATTTTTTGGCGACCCTGAACATCTCACTACCACCACTACCGGAAACCATAGTCCAAAGTCGCTGACTATCACTAACCACTATCGACAACCACCGGAAACCACCGCTTCTCTTCCTCCCTCTCCCTCTCTCTCTCTCTCTCTCTCTCACACACACACATACAAACCTCTATCGTTGTTCCATATCCTCTTTCTACACTTCGTCACCTCTCTCTCTCTCTCTCATCCTCTTTCTCATCACCTACACCACTATCTATCACCACCAACACCTCTTGCAGCCATCACTAGTTATCACCAAAATGAAATAAGAAAATTTATACTAGAACCTAACCAAAAAAAAATTTAAAACCATAATCAACACCAAACCATAATCCTTTTTTAGATGAAAACCCCAAAGTGAGAATCAATCATGAAAAAAATGGTAGAGCTTGAACTGAAACACTAGACGGTGTAGCTTGATCTGAAACAGACGACGAGACGATGAAGGTTCACATCGAAGATGTTAGATATGAGACGGTATCGAAACCACTCATGGTGAAGAAGAAATAGTATTCAAACCTGAGAAGGAGGGGGGTATTTAGATTTGGAAAAGAAGGATGAAGAGAGAGGGTGGGAGAGTATTTAGATCTAAAAAAAGAACGGGAGACGGGGAGTATTCATATCGAAAAAGAAGGTTAGATATATATATATATATATATATATATATATATATATATAGAGAGAGAGAGTGTGTGTGTGTGTGTGTGAGAGAGAGAGAGAGAGAGATAGGGGAGGGCAATGGTCCATCGATAGTGGTAGGCGATACTCTAGTGATGATGGTCCAACGGTGGTGGAAAGGCAATGGTGATGATATTGATTATTTTGTGAGTTGAACAATGAAAAAGAAGGAGATTGATATATTAGAGTGGATTGGGAATTGATTTACTATTTATATTTTTTAATACAAAAATAAATTATAATTAAATTAAATTAAAAAGGTGAAGTCAGTATAGCCATTTTATGCATGGTAAATGATACACTATGCAAATTTAAACTAAAGAATGATGAAGTGTGCATGCTTTTAAAAAGTGAGACACGGTTCGAGTAATTTTTGAAAATATAGACTGGATGTATTTTTTTGACAACTACATGAAAGACAATTTTATAATTTACTCAAAAAAGAATAAGTTGATGTTATAAACACCAAGAATATGTTAGTGATTAGGGTTTAGGCCCAAGCCCATTAGGGTTTAGATTAGGTCTTTTATGTATATCTATTTATATGAGGTTTAACCTCACTGTTTATGAATGAAACGTTCTATTCTATATCATGGTATTCGAACTCTAGGTTAAAATCATACCGCTGACTACAACCCGCTATCGCCGCCCTCCACCTCTGACAGCATTCTCTCATAGTCGTCGGAGGTGCCTTAATTATGCTTCATATTCCATTCATGTTTTTTTTTCTCCTCCTAAATAATAAAATAGCTGCCGACACCAAACTAGAGCTCTTACCCCGACTTCTTCTACTGCCTAGTTTGCTTATGTCTCCTCGTTGGATAGCTCCTGCCCTTAAGCCTGCTTTCTGCCTTCTCCTCAACTTGCATCTTCTTCAAATCTATTTTCCGAGTCAGTTGGAATAGACTCCGTCCACCGCAGCTCAAACACTCTTTCTTTATCGTCTCTTTTATGTGGACTCCTTTGTCACACCCGCAAACCAAGGATGGCGGAAACGTCCGGGGGTGGAGGACTTCATGTATAGTATCACAACAACGTGTATAATAGTGCTCAAAGTAAATACAATCATCATAAATATAATTGAAAAAGTTACACCAAAGTATATGTTTACATGTTTCAAAATTAATTACATTATGATGACAAAAATAAATTGTTGACGGTCTAACGTCCCATCCTCAAAGTGTTGAAGTTTTCCTGTTTCACTGATTTCCTGAGAATACAAGTAGTTTTGAAAAAGTGTCAACAATTAAGTTGGTGAGTTTATAAGAGTTTTGTTTGAAGTAGAAACCGTTTTCCTTGTAAAATCGATAGAGTTTGATTTCCAGAAAATCCAATATTTTCTTAGTTAAGTGTGAACAGAATATTCCTATATGATGTGTTAATGAACCCTAGAATGACCCATAGATTTCCCCTATAATCGTCCAGCGTATATAAGTTATATAAGATTTAAGTTAGATAAAATGTTGAATATAGTGGGTCTGCCCTAGGTCCACAACCCAACGAGGAACAGGAGATGAGGCGGGCCCCACCAATTCTAAGCCAATCGAGACTAAATTCTTATACGACTCTAGCATATATGCTCAACGATTATAGTTGAAGTCTAACAAATCTAGATGAAATATAGTTTTAATATCATAATAACTATTTTGTGTGAACCCGGTACTTTGGAATGTACCTCATTCATATGAAAACCCGATACTTTGGAATGTACCCCATTTATATGAAAACCCGGTACTTTGGAATGTACCCCATTTATATGAAAACCCGGTACTTTGGAATGTACCCCACTTATATGAAAACCCGGTACTTTGGAATGTACCCCATTTATATGAAAACCCGGTACTTTGGAATGTACCCCATTTATATGAAAACCCGGTACTTTGGAATGTACCCCACTTCGTGTGAAAACCTTTTGTAATGTAAATGATCATAAACTATACCTATTATAGCTTATCAAAATGTTTGAAATGTATATGCAACCTAACATACTTATTATAGTTTAGTATGTTTATTTGTGGTGTATAAGAACCCTTTCTATGTAAGTCAAATGTATAGTACAATATAGCTATGTTTATCTTGCTTTGTTTTGTACTAATGGTTATGATGGAGGATTCTTATAAATTCAGTAAGTATTTTCTATTATATAATTATGCCACTACAAGAAAATACATGTAATATATGAAGTCATCAAAGATTTAACACTTTGCTCAACATGTTACAAAGTGTTTTGAAAGTTATAAGTTGTTAACTAACTCTTAACCTTTCTGCATTGTTTTAGAAAAATCATAGAAAAATCATACGAAGTCGAAAACTAGATCCGTCAATTCTGAGAGTTCCTAAAATGTGTCTAGTTTACTCATAATTTTTATCATGATTTTTGGAAGCCTTTAACTTGTATTAAAATGCTCATATCATAGACTGGTCTGGATTTGTGTTTGAAAAGACAGGCTGTTTTGTAAAAATCACCATAAATTGTAGAAAAATCGTGTGGAGATGTGCAAGTAGTCATTTTAAATCTAAGAAGTGGAACAACTTGCACCTAAAACTTTTTTGAAAACTAAAATGTTTAAGTTGTCCAAAACAGTCCATGAATGGAGTTGAACTTTTCTGATGAAGGCTGTTAGAAAAGTTTAGTTATGTTCTTGGTGTTTTAACTTGTATTCCTCCCCTAAAAACTTGAGAAGGCATGAAAATGTAGGGGTATGAACTCACCTTGAGTGATTTCAGAAGATGGATGATGGAGAAAAGAAGTGTTCAACTCAAGAACACTCGGGAGATGCTTGAAGATTTGAGGAGCTAACCAACAAATATGACGATATTTGTGTAAGCAATTAATGATTTGAGTAGAATCAAGTGTAATAATCACAAGGAGGATGAATTATACTTACCAACAGAAGAATAAAGCTTGAAAATCAGCCTTGGAGTCTTGAAATAGAGAGAAAAAGTTTGAGAGAAAAGTTGTGTTGTATTTTTGGTGAAATGAGAGAAAGTGAAAGAAAATGAGGAGAGAGGATGAATGTCCAACTCTAAAAAAGGTGGGAATGACTTGTGAGAGAGGTAAAAAGGACAAGGAAGTGACAAGGTATGGTGGGGAGGAGTGTGGGTTAGGCATGGAGTGGGTATATGGGTTGCTTGTGTCATAGAATAAAAGAAAGTCAACACTCCACCTTTTGTACTTCACCCACTCTTTTTGGATAAGGTTTTATCCTTAAAAACATGATAAATAATTAATTATGGGTCCTTATATGTTAAAATAAAGTTTTGGGTGAAAATCCCGCGTTAAAACAATTAAAAACGAAGTTAAAATGAAGTCGTAGTCGAAAACCGGGAAGAAAAGACATTACAGCGAGGCTTCTCGGAAAGGGTCGGAGGTTCGGTCCTCCTGAGGCTGGGTCCGAAGCGAGGCGAGGCAGCAAGGAAGCGAAGGTCGAGTTCGGTCTAGAAAGCGTCAGAAGCGAAATGGACCGAAGTGAACAGTACCTTCGGGTTCGGTTCCAGGAGCCTTCGGGTTCGGGTGTGTGTGCGAGGTTCGGTCCTGAGAGGACCCTTCGGGTTCGGTTCTGAGAAGGCTTTCGGTTCAGCAAGTGTTCGGTCCTCTAAGAGGACTTTCGGCCCTAAGAGGGGTTTCGGCTCCTTAAGAAGGGTTTCGGGTCCTTAAGCCTATTTTACTCGTTTTTACCCCGTTTTAAGCGGTTTTTGACCCGGTTAAGAGTCGGAATGACCCAAATGACTTCAAAAAAGTTACGGGAACTTTTGAGAGAGATTTGGGAGAGATTTCACATTCTTGGAGAGATTTCACATTCTTGGAGAGATTTCACATACAAAGAGAAATTTGGGAGAGATTTCACATACTTAGCGAGATTTGGGAGAGATTTGAAATTCTTGGAGAGATTTCACATATAAAGAGATATTTGAGAGAGATTTCACATACTTAGGGAGATTTGGGAGAGATTTGACATTCTTGGAGAGATTTCACATACAAAGAGATATTTGGGAGAGATTTCACATACTTAGAGAGATTTGGGAGAGATTCTCGATAAGGAGAGATAGAGTGAAAACGATTGAGATCGGTTTCGTGTGTGACAAATGTGAGTGTTCGGCTTCGCAAAGCAAGGTCCATAAACCCCGTTAAGCCTTATTTAAGGATCTTACACACTCCCGATGAGTATGCAACATTGTTTTATCGGTTTGGCTCGCCACGTATCACGGTTTTAGGTTAAGGAGATCTAGATGTACGTACTTTTCGATTTATGATCTCTCGTTAGAATAGCGAGTTGTTTAGTAATTACGTAACGTAAGCCCTAGTACACAAGGGTTAGTTGAGTTGATCGGTTTGACTTGTTGACTTTATTTGACTTTGAATTGACCAGAATTTGACAGTTGTCACATCCTCTGCCGCCGAATCGATGATAGTCGTCACCGTCGCTCCTCTCTTCTTATACAAAGGAACCGCTGCTGGCCGCCACTTCTTCTTTCTCATTCTCTAACGAGCAGATGTTGTTAGCCGTCATCGTTAGAGCTCTGCCACCATCGTTGTCGTTTTCTTCATTTGTGATATGTTTTATGTTTTTGTTTTTCCAGTTTAATCGTCCTTTCCCGATCAAACTGCAGGAGGATCTTAGTGATTATGGTTTAGGCCCAAACCCTTTAGGGTTTGGATTAGGTCTCTTATGTATCTCTATTTATATGAGGTTTAACCTCACTATTTATGAATGAAGCATTTTATTCTATATCAGAATATGTTATGTTAAATCAAAGAAAAGATGTTATATCATAATTAAAACGACGAGACCACTTAAAATCTACTAGACTACAATTTTCAAAATAATTGAATATTTTTTACATTATTTACAAAAAAAAAAAAGAACCCTAGCATATAATAACTATAATGCAATTGGATGGAACAACTTTTTGTAAAAAAAAAAAAAAGCAAACCCTATTTTGAATAACTATGTAATGCCCCGTTTATTTAAATAAATTAGTAAATGTAAGCCCCAGACTAATTTGTGAAAAATTTTAAAAGTAAGTGGTTAAAAGTGTAAGTTCAGGATTAAATTGAAAAGGATTTCGGAGGTCAGGGTGCGTTTGGTAATTTATGGACTTAAATTGAAAAGATTTGAAGGCTTAAGGGTTTATTGGTAATTTAGGGATCTATTATGAATGAAATTTATGGGATTAGGGCTTAAAAGGTATGTTTTGGATTCAGTTTGTAAAGATTTCAGAAGGCAAGGTTAAAAGCATAAAATATGGATCTATTTCAAAATTAATTAGAGCTGGAGGGACCATTCTAGTCATTATGGCAAACTCTTATAATGGGATCGGGTATATAAGGATTTGTAACCCTAACCCTAGCAAACCCTTCTAGCCGTCATCTCCTTATGCCTCCCCCCCCCCTCTTCACCTCCAGCCGCCACCCTACCTTGCGGTTTCGATCAGATGAGTCCGGAAAGCATGTCATTCCCTAACCGACACCATCCTTCCTCCGCCACCGTGAAGACAAAAGGTCGTTGAAGCCAACTGTCGGACGTCGTAAAACTGCCATGGTCGGTCAAAGGAGCACCGTGAAGGTGTTGCTGTCATGTGGGAATCGTGGAACCACTAGGAACGTCGTCGCTCTCGGACGCTCCCTCTCTTCTCCCTCTTCTGTTTCGTTTCCTTCTTTATCTGCCACTGACAACGCCGATCGTAGCCGTTGAAGCTAGTTTATCCGTCTTCGTCCTCCTCCTCTGAGTCCGAAGTGTTACTACGGAGTGGTTGCTCGTGCTTCGCATGCGTGTGAGTGTAAATCATTGTTGCCCTCGTGTATTGTGCGTTTTGTTGGATGGCCGATTGTTGAAGAGAGCCACCATGGCAGCCAACCGTGGTGGATGCCACCAGTTTGTTTTTGCCACCTTCGACCACCGTGTGTGGGGTGGCTGTGAGTACATATGGGTGTGTGCGGGTTTATTCCGATGAAGAATAGCATGAAGTGTTCATTGGGCGGAAAATCAAAGAAAGCCACCGCCACCACCGTGAGGTGGTGGTTGCCGCCATGTACCACCATGGGTGGCTATATTTTAGTGTGTGTGTGTTTATTTTTGGGATTTTCGTTGTAATTTGTAACAAAAGACGGAATAATAATAGAAATCTCAAAACCACCACCGTAGGGAGGTGGTTGCTGCCATCGGCCGCCGTGTCGGGTGGCATTGTGCCTCGTTTGTGTTGTGGTTCGTTTGGAATGTTGGACAAGAGATTAAAACCCTAATGGGCCTGATAAGCCTTAATGGGCCCAATGAAGCTTAATGGACCTAAAAGCCCAAGCATGTGACTAATGGGCTTAGTGATATTCTAGTTGGCCTAATAGGCCCAATAAAGCCCTAATTGACCTAAAGGCCCAACAAATCGATAAATTGGCTAGTATTTGGGTTGGAAAACCCTAATGCCAATAAGACCCTAATTTTGAGAATTTATCGGGATACGCACGAGAATTATTTAATAACTTAAAATATTAAATAATAGTCATTGGCAGAAATTGATCTAAGCAATATTAGACTTAATGGATTAAGTCCTTAGTGGTTTAAGTCCTTAATGGGTTGAGTGAGAAACACTTAACCCTTATCGTCATTTTATGTGAAACCCTAATTTCACATGGGCCTTGAGTTGGGCTTTTCCTTTAGGCTTAGGTAATTGGTTTATTAATGTGTCATCCAAGAATAATTAAATGGACTAGAGTAATTAGTTAGGCTTTATGGTAAGGCCCATATGAAGGATTGGGCCCAATTTGGAAAATTGGGCCATAGATGGGCCATAGTTCGGCCTTGGTCCATTATTATACTTTTGGGCCTTGGGCTTGAGTCAAGATAAGATAGGGGTAATGTTGTATTTTACCCCAAGTATGGACTTATGGTTATGATTTGGAACCCAATTATTAATTAGGTGTTATTTTGATCATTGACGGATTCGGGAATTTGTCATCCAACAGCTAGGGTTTTGTCAGCGCGGCTTTAGTAGTGTGTGGTGAGTTTCCTTCTAGTAGGAACGAGTCTACGGCTACAATGTCAGCCTGTTTAGAAGACAGTAGTTTTGTACTTCGGTCCGATGCTAGGGTGTTCCCGAGAAGTAGTTATGTATGCTTGATGTCTTTGTGATTCATGCATGTTTATGTTATGTGTATATGTTCCGGACTCCGGTCCGATGTCGGGCGGGGCCCGATGCAGTGGGCTGGGCTCAAGTTATTCCGGACTTCGGTCCGATACCGGGGCGGGGCCCGATGCAGTGGGCGGGACCCAAGTTATTCTGGACTTCGGTCCGATGTCGGGCAGGGCCCGATGCAGTGTGCGGGGCCCAAGTTATTCCGAAATTCGGTTCGATGCCATGTGGGGCCCGATGCAGTGGGCAGGGCCCAAGTTATTCCAGAATTCGGTCCGATGTCGGGCGGGGCCCAATTTATGCCTGACTCCGGTCCAATGTCGGGTGGGGCCCAAATGCGGTGGGCAAGGCCCAATATTTGTTTTATGTGTTATTGTTTGGTATGAGGTAGTTTGGGGGAGCTCACTAAGCTTTGTGCTTACAGTTTCAGTTTTGGTTTCAGGTACTCAGTTTTCAAAAGAAGAGCTCGAAAAATTGCAGTGCACACACCGTCTGGTCAGCTTGGGATGTTTATACTCTGATATTTTGACAACTGTTACGATATTTTGAGATACATTTCTTATGATTTTTATATGATGTTCGATAACTATGGTTTTATTATTAAATTAAAATGAAATTTTTAGACTGTATTTTTGGGATGTTACAAGTTGGTATCAGAGCCTTGGTTTGAGGGATTCGGGCGCACTTCCGAGTGTGTCTGAACTCAAACTAAGGAAGTGGTATAAAGTTTTCAAAAGAAAAGAGTTTTAGAAAAGCGAAAAGAATTTTTTTGAAAGAAAAGAACTTTGAAAAGAAAAAAAGGGTGTGGTGCATGCAATGAGCCGAGCTCAAGTAAGTACTCCCAAATTACCCATACAAGTTTATGCTATGTTATGATTATCAGCTTATTTAGAACAACATGCTAGATTAGGACTAAGGATCTAGGAAGGATGCCTTATATGCTTGTTATATGTGTTCCAGCTTTATGAGAACTACATGCTAGTGCATAATTGTCTGTATGATAGCCAGAGTAGTAGATGCTTGATTATGTGTACTCGATGCTCGAATGCTGCTTGCTTTGTGCTCTTAGGAGTCTTAGCTATCTTTTACTAACTAGTAAATGAATATGTTACGTTACATATTCCGAGGATTAAATAATTTCAGAAGGTTAGGTCTAGCTCTATTTCACAGCTCTTGTTTGAGTCCAACCGTTGTAGGGTAGGATCTCTCATTCAAAGAATTATCTAGTCTGAGTAATATGTAATAGTATTCGCGAGCTAGTTAGGGGAAGAAAGCAGGGACTTCTTATGCAACTGATCGCGAAGAGTGGAATGGTGATTACCCTAGGGCAAGCCTAGGATGATAGTAGCAGTAGAAGGGACTTGGTGAAGTCAAGGCAATTCTTGAGGAAAGTACGGATAGATGTGGAAGGTAGTATGGGCCCGTACTACTGAAAGCAGAGGATCCATACTCGAATCAAGGAAGGTTGTGATAAGACCAGGGAACTTGTAGTGTGTGAGATCCCTCAAGTATGATGAGTATTCTAATGATCGTGATGGTATATTTCCATGTATAGTGACGCTTAGAGGTAGACCAGATGGTAGTTCTGGTGTCGATAAGGGATCAGGCTCGGACTTTGTAGCTGGGCAGCTCGATGATTAGATGAGGGAGTTCATTCCATCTGAGATTACATGCAACATCATTGACTAGACTCCTGTGATCCCCAATATGATCAAGGAGGGCATTATAGATACTTGTAATGAGAGGCCGAGTGCAATCTGCACTGAGATGGTAGTCACGATAGGGACCCGTACGTTGATGTTTTGGGAATTCAGAGTTTGTGAGGCTTCAGATTGTCATTGGGGAATTAAGGACCCCATTGTTAGAAGCAATTGGTTGGTAGATGTCACCAACACTTTTCATACCAGACGTTGTCTCAAAAGGAGACAAGATCTGACTTACTTCCTATCTCTTGAGGGACAGAGCACGAGATTGATAGGAAGAGGTTGGTCGAAGGTTGAGTGCTGATGCGGTTGATGCTACGTCATGGGATCACTTTTAGACCAGATTCTGTGCAGAGTGTGCCAATGCGTTTGAGGCGCTACAGTTGGCGCAAGAGTTGTTAGATCTCCACTAGATGACTGAGACTGTGGCAGAGATCACTGCCATGTCTCGGGAAAGAGCTTATATGGTACCACAGTGTGCAACAAATGAGGAAAGGAAGAATGTAAGTTATCAGAACATACTGTAGAATGATAACAGGGAGATCGTGAGTATCTTGGGGTGCAAGACCCTGAATGATATAGCTTCTTGAGCTTGAGAGCGAGATATGGACTTAGAGCACATTAGTAAGAGGGAATTGGATCAGTTGCTTATATTGAGTGTCTCGGGAGGAGACCCTAGATTTTGTATTAGCTTTTGAGGGACCAGCATGGTTAGATTCAGTACAGCACATGCGGGATTAGAAGAGTATATTGTCATCTTGGTTTATTCCAAAACCCGAGGAGCAGCATGAGAAGCACCTAAGGGAGGTGCTATAGACTTTAAGGGGGGAAAGAATTTTTGCAAGGTTCTCCAAATGTGAGTTCTGGTTGCGCAAGGTGCAATTCCTTGGGCACCTTGTCAACCAGAAGGGTGTATTAGTCGATTCGGCCAAGATAGAGGTCGTGATGCGGTGGGAGATTTCAAGGTCTCCAATTAAGATTCGAAGCTTCCTAGGTCTAGCAAGTTATTACCGGAGATTTATTTGTAGTTTTGGAGGTGGTGTGATCCATTGGATTAGCTGGTGTTGAAACACTAGCATTGGTAAGCATGGTTTCTAGCAGATTGGTCATGGGTAGTAAGAAGGATTGAGAATCCTTCCAATATTATGTGTTGTGGAATGTCAGTTGAAGCTAAGTGGGGGAGAATCGATTAGGTGTCCAGGAGCAGAAATAGGTGTGAAACTGGGATAAGTTTCACATCCTTGTCAGGAAGGAAGACAGCCAAGCGACTGTATGGTTTGAGGATAGTGTGAGATGGAAGTTCGGAAAAAACTTGGCAATAAGGAGATCGCGTTCCTGTAATGTTTACCAGCAAGCCTTAGGGAATCAGGTTGGGGGTTCCATTCAGGACATGAGTTCAGTTAAGTACGGGTCAAGCGCATGTTCGATCCATTATGGAGAGTGTTGTAAGTCTGCAGGTGTAGTTGTAGCATTGACTAGCAGCCATATAGTATTAGAGTGTTGTAAGTCTGCGAGAGTATCCGTAGTATTCACTAGCAGCCAGAGAGTGATAGAGTGTTGTAAGTATGTGGGTGTAGCCGTAGCATTCACTAGGTTGGTAGATGGCATGAGTGCGTTGTTAGGACGCGGAAAGAACAGTAGTACCCACCAGTTTGTGTGTAGCAGTGAGGATATGGAAATCCATAAATTGGATTTCGGAATTACCCAGACGGATTAGACATGGTTAAGCCAGTGATGAGACTGTAGAAGCGCCACTATAGCTATGAGATCAAGGAAGCAATTGACTGCTTAAGGTCATTCATGATATAAGGCTACCAGTGGTCATGTAGCAATCATTTTTAACCTTGGGTTTGGTGATGTTAGGATTCGACTTATGGACTCGATCAGTTAGATCATAAAGTTATTAGAGCCTCAGTGGCATGGTAACTAGTGGCAACTAGTTCCAGAGAAGGATTTCGTTCGGAAGTTGTGTGAGGAGACTAAGTGGGAGCCCTTTGGCTCCACAGCCGGGCCGAAACCTGGTATTTCAGATGATTGGCGAAAAATTGAGACCAGGTAGGTCTCGATAGATTTTGGAAAGCAGCCATGTGGCAACATACAGTTTCAAGCAGTTTAGTGTTTCAGCTAGTTCAGTGTTTTAGGCAATTTAGTGTTTCAGGCAGTTCAATGTTTCAGGCAGTTCAGTATTTTTAGGCAGATCAGTGTTTCAGACAGTTTTGGGTCTCCATTTGTAATGGTATTTGAGGATCTCATGTAGGATAAGCATAACAGATTGCTAAGTAATGCTTAGTCATCTACCGCAGGGTTCATCTATAATGATTCAGTATAAGTGGTCCGTCAGGGAATTAGACCATCTCTAGACAGCAGATATCAGACAGAGTAGACGTGGACTGTTGCCAGGAATCCGTTTACCAGTTAAATTTAAAGCTTTGTAAAGATTGGTCATCGCTACACTGAGAAGGCTAGGGTATGCCCAGGATAGTGACCATATCACTATAGTGGTTAGGTGTATAAGGAATGGTAAGACATGATTTCGAGGATGAAATCTAATTTAAGTAAAGGAGAGTTGTAACGCCCCGTTTATTTAAATAAATTAGTAAATGTAAGCCCGGACTAATTTGTGAAGAATTTTAAAAGTTAGGGGTTAAAAGTGTAAGTTTGGGATTAAATTGAAAAGGATTTCGGAGGTCAGGGTGCGTTTGGTAATTTATGGACTTAAATTGAAAAGATTTGAAGCCTTAAGGGTTTATTGGTAATTTAGGGATCTATTATGAAAGAAATTTATGGGATCAGGGCTTAAAAGGTAAGTTTTGGATTCAGTTTGTAAGGATTTCTGAAGGCAGGGTAAAAAGTGTAAAATATGGACCTATTTCGAAATTAATTAGAGCTGGAGGGACCATTCTGGTCATTATGGAAAACACTTATAATGGGATCGGGTATATAAGGATTTGTAACCCTAACCCTAGCACACCCTTCCACACGTCATCTCCTTATGCCTCCCCCTTTCTTCAGCTCCAGCCGCCACCCTACCTTGCGGTTCTGATCAGATGAGTCCGGCAAGCATGTCATTCCCCAACCTAGGCCATCCTTCCTCCACCACCGTGAAGACAAGAAGTCGTTGAAGCCAACCGCCGGACGTTGCAAAACTGCCATGGCGGGTCAAAGGAGCACCATGAAGGTGTTGTTGCCGTGTGGGAATCATGGAACCACCAGGAACGTCGTCGCTCTTGGACGCTCTCTCTCTTCTCCCTCTTTTGTTTCGTTTCCAGCTTTATCTGCCACTGACAACGCCGATCGTAGCCGCTGAAGCTAGTTTATCCATCGTCGTCCTCTTCCTCCGGGTCAGAAGTGTTACTGCGGGGTGGGTGCCCGTGCTTCGAGTGTGGGTGAGTGTAAATCGTTGTTGCCCTCATGTATTGTGCGTTTTATTGGCTGACCGACTGTTGAAGAGAGCTACCATGGCAGCCAACCATGGTGGCTTCCACCATTTTGTTTCTGCTACCTTCCACCACCGTGTGTGGGGTGGCTGTGAGTACATATGAGTGTGTGCGGGATTATTCCGATGAAGAGTAGCTTGAAGTGTTCATTAGTTGGAAAATTAAAGAAAGCCACCGCCACTACCGTGAGGCGGTGGCTGTCGCCATGTACCACCATGGGTGGGTGTATTTTAGTGTGTGTGATTATTTTTTGGATTTTCGTTGTAATTTGTAACAAAATACGGAATAATAATAGAAATATCAAAACCATCACCGTAAGGAGGTGGCTGCCGCCACCGGCCGCCATGTCGGGTAGCAGTGTGCCTCGTTTGTGTTGTGGTTCGTTTGGAATGTTGGACAAGGGATTAAAACCCTAATGGGCCTGATAATCCTTAATGGGCCCAATGAAGCTTAATGGACCTAAAAGCCCAAGCATGTGACTAATGGGCTTAATGATATTCTAGTTGGCGAAATAGGCCCATTAAAGCCCTAATTGACCTAAAGGCCCACCAAATTGATAAATGGGCTAGTATTTAGGTTGGAAACCCTAATTAGGGTTAGCAAAACCCTAATTAGGGTTTGGAAAACCCTAATGCTAATAAAACCCTAATTTTGAAATTTTATCGGGACACGCACGGGAATTATTTAATAACTTGAAATATTAAATAATAGTCATTGGCAGAAATTAATCTAAGCAATATTGGACTTAATGGATTAAGTCCTTAGTGTGTTAAGTCCTTAATGGGCTGAGTGAGAAACACTTAACCCTAATTGTCATTTTATGTGAAACCCTAATTTCACTTGGGCCTTGAGTTGGGCTTTTTCTTTGGGCTTTGGTAATTGGTTTATTAATGTGCCATCCAAGAATAATTAAATGGACTAGAGTAATTAGTTGGGCTTTAGGGTAAGGCCCATATGAATAGATGGGCCATAGTTGGGCCTTTGTCCATTATTAGACTTTTGGGCCTTTGAATTGGGCCTTGGGCTTGATTCAAGCTAAGATAGGGGTAAAGTAGTCTTTTACCCCAAGTATGGACTTATGGTTAGGAGTTGGAACCCAATTATTAATTGGGTGTTATTTTGATAATTGACTGATTCGGGAATCTATCATCCAACAGCTAGGGTTTTGTCAGCGGGACTTCAACAGTGTGAGGTGAGTTTCCTTCCAGTAGGAACGCGTCTACGGCTACAATGCCGGCCCGTTTAGATGATAGTAGTTCCGGACATCGGTCCGATGTCGGGGTGGTCCCGAGAAGTAGTTATGTACGCTTGATGTCTTTGTGATTCATGCATGTTTATGTTATGTGTATATGTTCCGGACTCTGGTCCGATGTCGGGCGGGGCCCAATGCAGTATACGTGATTATCTTATATGTTCATGTTATGTTATGTTCAGTTTATTCTGGACTTCGGTCCGATGTTGGGCGGGGCCCGATGCAGTGGGCGGGGCCCAAGTTATTCCGGATTTCTGTCCGATGTCGGGCAGGACCCAATGCAGTGGGCGAGGCCCAAGTTATTCTGGACTTCGTTTCGATGTCGAGCGGGGCCCAAGTTATTTCGGACTTCGGTCCGATGCCGGGCGGGGCCCGATGTAGTGGGCAAGCCCCAGTATTTGTTTTATATGTTATTGTTTGGTATGAGGTAGTTTGGGGGAGCTCAGTAAGCTTCGTGCTTACAGTTTCAATTTTGGTTTCAGTTACTCAATTTTTAAAAGAGGAGCTCGGGAAAATTGCAGTGCACACACCATCTATTCAGTCTGAGATATTTATACTCTGATATTTTGACAATTGTTACGATATTTTGAGATACACTGCTTATGATTTTTATATGATGTTCGATAACTAGGGTTTTATTATTAAATTAAAACGATATTTTTAGACTGTATTTTTGGGATGTTACAAACTAAATCCCAAACATCAATGAAAGGTAGTAAAAGGTAAATATAATGATAACTAATTGCTTCTTTTAAATGTTGCATCGTATAATTTCTGCAAAAGGTTAAGTGTATATAATAGTGCATACTAGACAAAATTCTTCGAAATGACTATGGTTCTAAAAGGAAAACGTGTTATGGTGTGAGGCATGGTGTAACTGATACGAAAACGTTCAAGGAATGTTTGGTAAGAGTGAGATTCAAATAACGTGTCAATGAGTGTCTTATCACATTATGGCGTGAGTTTTTTTCACGGCACGGGTTTTTTATTTTTTGTTTTTTGTTTTCAATTTTCCGGATTTTTTTATCGGGCGTGAAACAATTGAGTTTTTGTTAAATCTTTTATATTACATAATAATATACCTCTAAAAACTTGATATAGTTGATATAATTATAAAATTCTATGATTTATCTTTTTTAATATATATGAATTTGTCATGCGTTGAAAAATGACACGACTAGCAAGGCTTGTCATGACTTGTGTTTGACCTTGTCATCAAACATATACCTTAATGATTGAATCAGGTTGCACTTACGATAATAAAAATGTAAGTAACTGGTACTTTATGAAAAATTTGACAACAACCAATTATGAACGTCATAACACCTATTCCAAATGACAACTACAAATATCAAATATCGCCCCCCAACATACTCACCAATATCTCATACTCACCGATATATCCATTTGGACTTCAAAAATATTTGGTAAGGTATTATATATATATATATATATATATATATATATATATATATATATATATATATATATATATATATATATATATATATAGAGGTTTCGTTGAGATTCAAAATGAAATAGAGATCTTGAGATTTAACATCACCATTCTAACCACCTGGCGTATTGGCACGGCGGGTCAGTTATAATTATAAATGATTATGTAGCGCCACCTGTTTCTTTCACTTCCGCCACCTGCCCCACCACCACAACCACCACCATAATCATCACTACTACCCTCGTCATTTATACCACCGCCACCTTTGTCTTCACCACCTTTTCTGCCACCAATCGTAATAATCATATATGATTACTCAATCTGTGAACGGACATATATGTATAATCATTTATGATTAGGCATACGTGCATAAACATGTATAATCATATATGATTATACCTCTCTTTCATATAACCATTTATGAGTAGGAATACTCCGCTGGTACCAGTACGCTAGAACGTTAGAGCGGTAAATGAGAAATATGTGGCTGAGGTTGAATATCAAGATCTCTACTTTTTTTAATCTCAAGAGAACCGTCCTCTCTCTCTCTCTCTCTCTCTATATATATATATATATATATATATATATATATATATATATATATATATATATATATATATTAATGCATGTAACTTTTAGGAATAACAAATTTTATGGTCTTTATAAATTGGCCACAAAAGTTTCAATTTTTTGTGTTTTAGTTGAGAGTTCTACCACAATACTTTGTGTCTGTTCGTAGAAAAGTCCCTTAAAGTTTTTGTTCTCATTTCTTGGCTCCAGTCTGAAACCACTGCCCCACCGCCTTTATCATCCAATAATCTGCTTTTACAAAACCTAAAGTCAGATACGACCAATAAAAATAAGATTGGTGTCATACACGCGTTCATCACCACTTTTTTCATTGCTTCAAATCAATATATTCTCTGTCTTTAACTTTTCGAACTACACCAGCTCATTCCAAATCTTTCCAGGTAACTTCCCCATGCATAACTTCTTTGGCATGATGACTTTTTGGTCGACCCTTCACCGTTTCGTTTTCTGATGATAGTACCACCGCTTCGTTCACCTTCTATCAAGTGTTTTCTCCTTCTCCATTTCATGCCCTAAATTGCACTCTCGATGTCAATGTTTTGCAGTTAAGAGATAGTTGGGTTCTATAAATTCCAATAATCGACACAGAATGGAGTTGGTGACTTTAGTCCCTTGGTCACCGCCATCGACCTTAATGACATTATGTCATCGTTTAGAAACTCTAAGGCATCATTTCCACCATTACAAATCTCCACGAATGCAACACCACACTACAACCAACGCACCATCTCTTCCTCCTTCTTTGCCTCTCCTCGAAAACCTATTATCCTCACTCTCTATCTCGATTTCATGGTAAGCATTATATCGATCTATCTCTTCTTTTGATATTGTGATAAAAAAATATTGATTTTTCGTATAGTGTAGTCATTTTCATCCGGACTAAGTTGAATTTTTTTTTTTGTTTTTATAGTCTGCCACGATTTCAATAACTTTTCTAATTTCAAGCCCTAATTTTCACAGCCGATTCTGATTTGAAGAAGTAAGCAATGGTTCTATCGCTTTTTTGACCTTTTTTACAGACTCGTAATGGCCATAACTTTTTTTATTGCAATTCAATTAGTTCAATATAAATTTTAAAATTAATGAAATTTTCTCTTACGTACGTTTCGCAGGGAGCACTGATGATCTCTGGTATGATTCTGCTTATATTCTTGACTTTGACAGTAGTGATGAAGATTTACAGGGTGTTCCTGATGGTGCTTTTTTGTTGAATTTTTATAACAGACATGATGTATATGTATTTACTTTCTTTTCTTCATATCATGAATCCATATTTCTGTTGCCAAATGTTGAGGCTCATAGAAGTTTAGTGCATTCAGAACATATGGTATTTCAATCAAGTATAGATGAAAATGTTGGAAGGGAGAATGGAATGTTGTATCCTAATAATTTGTTACTTGAGAAGAAAAATTTAAGCTTTATTCCATCGAGCTCAAGGAAAAAACTTGCATTTAAGTTATCCTTCAAAAGGAATGATGAACATACTAATCCCACAATCAGTGAGTTCTTTTACTATTACACGTGATTTTAACTGGTTTATATTAGTTCCTTTGAGCCTCTAGAGATAATAGAACATAACAAGTTGTACAGTGTTTGACATGCATTGGAATGAGACTGGATCCCAATGGGACAAAAGAATACAATATTTTGTATTCAATCATTGATAAGCTTATATAGCTCCAACACTAATATTTAACATAGCAAGGTATCTGCATTAAGTTCCCCCAAAGATGCATATTGTAACGCCCGCAGATTCAGGCTAGTCAATTTATGGACAATAAACGTCAAAAATGACTTTTTTATGGAATATTATTTATAATGAATGATCTTAACCAATTTATAGTATATGTCACAAGGGTTCCGTACATACAAAGAACGCCGAAATCCAAGATATAACGAAATTATGACCCGTCGAAGTTTTACAGCAAAACTGGCATGACACCAGGAATTGTAAAAAAGTGAATTTTTGATAAAATATTTTTAGCCTTATAGATCTAAATTAATGTTGTAGTATGCGTTAAAACGAGAGCGTGCATAAAAAGAACGTCAAAATCTGACTTCGTATGAGGAAGTTATGATTTTTCTAAGATTCCGCATATCAATATACAACCCGGAAATTGAATTTTAGATCGAGCGGTTTTTTAGCCAAAAAAAACCTAAATGAGAATTGAATATCTCATTAATAGGAGCTCAATGATAAAAATACAATCGAAAACGGAGTCCGTATGTAGAAGTTATGAAGTTTACACGGTCGTTAAACAGTGTAATCTTCTCATATTGTTAAATTTAAAATCGGTCGAGAATTAGCCGATGGAGTAAAAAGAAGAGTTGTATATGTTTTCAATACCTATTCGTGGATACAAAGAACGTCAATAATAGAGCTCGTATGAAAAAGTTACGGAATTTAGAAGTCGGATAGGTGCTATTGCGAAAGGGGTGACGTGGCTTAATCTGGACCATTGCTTCCTCCCCAAGCCTTGCCACCAGATGGTGACATGTGGCACCAACTCGATGAGTTGGAGGCCAAAACACAATGAGTTTGACCCAATTTCATCCTATAAATACCATGCAATATTGCCTTCATTTTTCACACCAAAACCCCTTCACTTCTCTCTCTAACTTATCTCTAAGCCTCCTAAAACCATCCCAAAGTCCTCGTAACCTCAAGATGATAGAGGAAAGCCCTGGAGCACCCAAAGGCTCCGAGAGAAAGAGCATTTTGGCTCGGAAATTCTGCCCCGCAGAGCCCGATTGCTCGCTAAACCCCTGTAAGTTGAGTTATTCTTACCGTACGTTAAGTATAACTTATGTTTAAGTTCATTATCAGTATTATGAACCTATAAACAAGATTTATCAGTGATTCCAAATGATTATACTGATTGATCTACTTACAAGGATGATGTCTAGGTTGTGATTTACTGAGGTGTTTGAAGTGAGATTTCCAAACAGTATACTTTATATACCAAATAGACTCTACCTCCGATATGATTCTACATGGTTGTTCCTTACTTGATAGATCATGAAAGTAGACCCTGAGTTAATGATGCATCTAGACTAGTAATTAGTCTCAATAATGATTAGACTAAAACTTAGCGATAATAATGCTAGGTTTTGTCAAAGGAAAATAGAATTGTTAGAAGCAAAGCGCTGCCCGAGTTTTGAATCATCACTTTAACAAATGAGTGCATATTCCCTTTCATGAAATGTTTATGTATGAAATGTTTCATATTGTCTGGAATACGTGTTAAGAGCATATCTGATAATATATGATGATTTAGGATACAGAGTAAACTTAAATAAACTAAGAGGAATATTGGGTAGTATCTCCTTACGAGTATGGGTGAGATATACACAGAGGGTAGAACTTTAAGATATGTCATCAATTCGAGAGTATGGATTAGACATAGTCATTTTTCCTTAGTCCAAGAGTATGGAGAGGACATAGTTATTTGTCATTAATCTGGAAGCATGGATTAGACATAGTCAATTGTCCCTAGTCCGAGAGTATGAAATGGGCATAGTCATTGATCCGGGAGCATGGATTAGACATACCCGACCCGGGAGTATGGATTTGGTAAAGAGGTTAATTTAAGATCCGAGAGTATAGATCGTGTTGTCGTGAGGATCGATTGGATGGGTTAAAATTTCTTATATGAGGTGAATTTGTATATATTGTGAGTTCTAATATATATATATATATATATATATATATATATATATATATATATATATATATATATATATATATATAATATAACATTATGGGATTAAAATCCCTATGTACTCACCAGGTTTCCCAACCGGACTCACTCGATTTATTTGTATCATAGGTGTTGATACGAAGCTACATTACACTGAGAGATTAAAAGAGACGTACATCACTAGTGTAAATGAATGTAAGGTCTGTTTATGCTTATGTTTATGTATTGACGATGGCATCCTAATGTTTTATAATGAATAAAATACATTTCTTCACAAAATGCTTTGATAATGTATTTATCTTGTTTTTTCTGGAAAAAAATTCCGCAACATTTTTATTTAAAAGGATAATCTGATTTTAAAATAAAGCATAAACAAATCGGTCTTTTATGGCCATGAAATTGGGGATTTCACTCATATACAATGTGTTGAGAGAAAAACTTGAACAAACGTTAGTCACGAGATAATATAATGCGGAATAATAAGTTAATCTTGGGGGATCTTGTTAGCTCAACAATAATAAGTTAGAAGAGTTAGATTGCGGAAATATAAAGGAAATAAATAGCAACAAATTATATTAAGTAGACACAAAGTAGACTAATAACAAGGTTTGCATGCAAACAAAAGTTACTAACTGTGATCAACTTAAAGTAAAAAGGGACTCGGTTTATCAAAAGATAATAGAGATATAGATGAATGATCTTTGTATTTCAATAATAGTTCAGGAAGTGGTGTTGAGTACATGAAGAGGGAAGCTCTATTTATAGAGTCCCGAAAGTTACATTGAAGATTAAACAAATACTAAACTACTGACTTCAGTGACCATGAAAGGTTCCCTGGATAATACAAAGCAAACAAGTAATTTCAGTTAAAGTAATCAAAAGTCTTCATGCATCGTTCATCTCTACGATACTTCTTCAGGTTTGCAGTTCACATGGCAAAAACAATCTCTGATTTCAAATCTACTCTACGGTACCACCAAGTCTTCAGGTCTGTGGTTCCTTAGTTAAAGAGGGTCACTTTTTGTTTCAACAATTTCCCCCAAAGTGACCTCTTAGCTAATTTCTTCATCTGTTCATTTTGAGGAACCGGATGATAATCCACCATAATTTTATTACTTCAAACAGCAACTGGATTCTTCTTGAGATTTCAAAATTGACTTCATCTGTTGTATGCTTTGGTCTTTGCACCGAAGCCAAA
This sequence comes from Lactuca serriola, assembly GCF_051521515.1. Taxonomy (NCBI): domain Eukaryota; kingdom Viridiplantae; phylum Streptophyta; class Magnoliopsida; order Asterales; family Asteraceae; genus Lactuca; species Lactuca serriola. The sequence goes on from NC_136415.1 coordinate 269,096,318, forward strand.
ATGATATCCAGTTGCTTCTTCATCAGTCGATGGATTGCAGGTGTAGGAATAAAGTAATTGGAACCTTTAATAGCTTTCTTGTAAACAACCCCTAGCTCTTGGTAACTTGTTACTTCAACAGACATTTCTTGGAATCCTTTAGTGTAGTCTGGCACAGGCTCGAATGGAGGAAATTTGAATTTGTCAGCAAGGACTGGGTGTATTTCAGCATCAATTTTTCCAAAATCACAAACCAATGTCGTAAGGAATTCACAGGCCCTTTCATAAGCAATCTTCATCTATGGATACTTTTCAGCCTGGAGCTGAAACACCCGAGCTATCAAAAATATTTCTTCGGGGTTCATGTTAAAAAAATTCGATTGAGTTCTGACATACTCACTATCTCTTCTGGTTAGAGTGTATTGACTATTGAAAATATTCAATTTTCATGAATTTTCTAACTTTGTAGTTCTGTACCTCGTCTGGTCTATCATTGGACCAGATATGCTTAACTTTGGAACCATGCTTGTCGTGGAAGAGTTTTAAAATTTCGAACTCCATTGGGAGTCTTCTTTCATCCGGGATATTGATATCAAGAGGCTGAAAGACTCGAAAGAACTTTGAGTTTGGAGAAATGGGGATGTCCTAATAGCCATCTGATGGAGGTTCAACATAAGTGAGATGAGGAACATAATCAGTATCAAGAAGTCTGTGGGTTGGGTTCACCCGTGAATTAATTAGGTTTCATCAGAAATGGTATCAAACCATTTTTCCTTCCAAATTTCATCCGCAAATTTGGCTGCTCTCCAGTCATGTTTCTTTTGAGCAGTGGTCGGAGAGTCATCAGACTGATCTGATGACATGACTTCTTGTTGCGGTGAAGCTGATTTTCGAGGAGAGTGTTCATAGATTGGTTTGTGGGGAAACTTTTTTGTTGATGCCTAAGGAGTTAGAATTTTTTTTGTGCTCTTCAATAGGAGGTTTATTTCTTGGAGGAGTTTGATAATGATGAACATATAGAGTTTTAGACTTTAAAGACTCACTATTACTTCCCACTTTTGAGGAAGCAGCTCCTGCTACTCCTCAAGCCATTGTTTTAAACCTTTAATTTTCTCAAACGTATCATTGAACTAGTTTTTCATTTGATCACAAACATCTTGGTTGTTGGGGGTTTGTGACTTGAAGAGGAGTTGATAAATCTCCTTGGTGAGGCGAAGAATTTAATCAACACTTTGGTTTGCGGTGAGCGATCTTCTTAGTCCTTTGATGGTGTCTTGAAGGACTGCATAACCTGATTCATACGCAATGTGTGTTTCCTCAATAAGCTTTTTGGAGTTGCTTTCTTGAGTATGCAGTGTCTGTTGGAGATCATCTTTCAACTTCTTGACTTCGGTAATGAAGGCGTCAGCTTTGGAAATAAAATCCTTTTGATCTGCGCTTCTTCGATTATCAATTTACCTTATACCCAATTCCACTCTTAGAATCATCCGCTCTGCAGCCAATCTTTCCCTTGTATCTAACCTTTCAACTCGTTTGAGGAGCGACTACGGTGTTGGAACATCAGTGCTTTGCGGTTCTCTGGTAGTGACTGTTGCCAAAATCTGATCCACTTTCCCTTGAAGATCTAGGAATTCTTTCCTAGAAACTGCTATCTTCTTTTTCTTCTTGGGCTTAGGCTTCAAACTGGAATGCTGAGATCCACTTGATTCTTCATCATCAATTACCATGATAAAGTCGTCTGAGGGAAGAGGCTATTGAATATCATCGAGGTTGTCATCATCAGGATTGAACATGGGTGCTGAAATGATCTTGATTGTGGTACCTTCATCATTTGACTTATGAACTTCATCACTTTGAGGAGGATTAGAAAGGCCAAATAAATTATCCATGTTTTGAGCTTGTTGAACAGTAAACTCCATTGAAGACATCCATGTTGGGTTTTGAGCATTCTAACACTCCTAAGTGTACATGCAACCCTAAATACCTTGGATCTATGTTTTCTCTATTATACATGCAAATAAGAACATCCAAGGTATTATCCTAATCTAGCATACAAAAACAATGACTATAGCAAGATAGAATACATACCTCTTTGGTGTAGAAAGTCTTCATGAAGCTTGAGTGCCTAGTGCCCCAAGTGTGACACCTCAAATGGAATCACAATCATCAAAACATTTGGAATGACTTGAGAGAATTTCTACACTCATCAAAATCGGCTAGCCCTTTCTTCACACACACTAGTGTGATTCTAGTGCCCGATTTTGGTCAAGAATAAGATGCTTATATAGTTAGGGTTACACCATGTAAACCCTAATTGACATGGCCTTTCATTTCCATGATCCATGGTTACAAATACACCATGGAGCATCCATGGACCATCCTATGGGTTTTAGCCCAACTTGATTATCCATGAAGCATTAGCCCACTATACAAGTATGGATGATTTACACAATCAACCCATATATTTAATTAGTCTTCTTTTGATCACTTAATTAGTCCTAGATTAATTCTTGATCAATACTAATTAAATAATCTTATTATTCTTATTATTAATATACTAGAACTTATAATATATTAATAACCATAAGTGTCTTATTTCTCTCATTATAGTCTATCCAAGTGCATGATGGTATGCAACCCAAATGGACCATGCCGGGTCGGGTCAAGTCTTACCAAATATAGTTATGGACTTAGACATTAATCCAACAGTCTCCCACTTGGATAAGTCTAAAACTAATATTGCGTATGACTTCAGGAACCAACCGGCAATTGTAGCTCTCAAAAGCTTCTGTCGAACTCTGACCTTGTCGATGAACTCTGACCTTTGTCAGTGACTTGTCCATTAGATAAGGGATCATATATTCCTCCATTCTAGATATCATATGGACTGAGACATGGATTATAATCATTCTCTCTGTCCATTTGTTGTTTCCCGATTTCCGATTTATGACGACTGACTAATTGAACAAATCAAATCAGTCCTGGCCCGGCCGAGCACTTCCATTTGTCATCATCAAATCATCGAGGGGCCCACAGATATCACTTTTATCCCGAAGGTAAAAGGAATGGATAAACTTCGACTCATATGGCTTGTTCTACTACTTGTTGAATCATACACAAAGGCACGTTTTATAGCACCGAGTTACCAAATGCGTTTTCGTGTTATCAATGTACTATCAACTCATAGTAACAACTCATATCTCTAGGTTTGAAGAATATAAGATATTATCGTCTCATGATCACTCGTGATAAAATCCATGAAGTGATTCCAATGAGCGTGGGTTGAATCCAATACTCAGAACTTATGAGCACTCATGATTGTTGTAGCCTTGTCCAACACCTTAGACCTCTACAACCCATCATGATAGTCTTAATTCATATCTACTTCCAACATATGACCGACTATGGATAGTTTGAATAACTTAGTCATTCCAGAAGAATAACCCAGTTTATTCGGGAAGTCAAAACATGCAAAGTGAAACACAATAATAATAGAATCCAATATGGTATCAAAACCAATCACCATATGATTACACATTATTCATTGTATACTGTTTCAGCTATCAACTTTATTCTTGAATTTAAAACAATAGTGATCCCATGCTCCAAGCATGTACACTATGTTTTCTAAACACTAGTCATGCCATACACCAAGTATGCATACTATGTTTGTCTATGATCTTTACTTTGTGAACTAGATCCATTGAACATAACTTCACTGATTCTCTTTTCACACTCCCAAATCCTTACCGCAAATGCAAGAATTCCAAATTCATGCCATTTACTGAAATCTGTTAGATTCTAAACTTATATGCATTGATCCTCTTGTAATGATTATGCACAAAGTCATAAAGACTTGACAACAAACATTACAGAGCATTCCAAAGGAGATCAACTTCTTGGAAGCATCCTTCTTGCATTAAGTTTCCTTAATCTTACACAGATTTGAAAATCCTAACTTTGAAACATTTCCAGATTCCATTTTGACCATCACTTCTGAACAAGAGTTGCCTCCTTACAGACTATGTCAATATGGTCCTTCCAGAATTATCACTATACTTCCAACTGTCCTTGAGCAAGCAATCTTTGGTAAACCTTAGATTGTCCTCGACAATTGTTTAATCCTTTTAGTCATATCCAGTTCTAAACCTTTTCCCTTCTTAATGCCCCAGGCATTTGGAAAATTTTAGAAAGGATGATTATAGCACATGTAATCGATCCTATATCCGAAGCGTATGGGACACGATTCATGATGTCTTACATAAAGACTAAACCAGTCTTTTGCTATAATATTTCCATTTCAATTTGCCAAGTTCTCATAATTCAGATTATGAAAAGGGATGCCGTAATCATAACTGAATTTTAGAACGCAAATAATGGACCCATATACAGAATTTCCTTATGTTGAGCCATTCCAACATGAAATTCATATATATTTCCTTGACTAAATGATTAAAACCTCACGATCTAAGATTATAGATTTGAGATGAAGTATAATTTCCTCTCCCTTAATTATAGCAAAACAACTCTTTCGCAATTGAAACTTTTGTTTTCTATAATTAACATTGCTAACTTGCAATACTCATCATAATTATCATGCTCCACTAACATGATGATTATTAGCATAACACTTATGCTCCCACTAGCTTTGACATGTACCCAGAAATCAGCTGGACTTCTAGAAATAAATACTTTATTGACTTTCTTACCAAAGTTCAGATTTCTGATACTAGATTGTTTTGATAAGACTTTATCAAAATCATACACCTTCCCTTAGATAGCACACTTGTGTATCTAAACAATTATGAAGAGGGATGCCGTAATCATAATGTTTAAACCTTTTTGCCACTTCTCACAAGTCCATATTAGTGTGCCGGTTAACCACACGCGCTCCACTAACGACTTTGAGAATGCAAATATCACAATTGCTATCTAGCTAAAATCTACTTAGTAAAAGTGTTTCCTCACCATCATTTTCATGAATTGGAGAGAAACCTTATGACACTTAGATTTACTGGTGTATGTGTTCTTATCCATGTGAATGGTCAAAATCATAGTCACAAGACAAGGATAATGACAACTCCAAAACCATATGGATTGAACTCAATCTTAACTTCTTGCCACTTGGCAGCTCAAGGGCCTGCCATTGCTTCCAAGTTGTTATGCAACACATTGAGAACTCTAAGAACTCATATGCAAAGCCAACTTCATAAGAACAAGATAATTCAAATCAAACTTTTTCATGTAATTAGTCTAAACCTTAAACTAATACAAAACATGAATCTATTGACAATTATCTTTGAAAATGGATTAGCATGAACATTACCACATCAAAAACAAGTTTATAAGATCAAAAACAACTTAGGGTAATGTTCCTAGTCCATTTCCAGCCAAAAAACTCGAAAATATGCTGTCTGGGGGTCCAACTCGTCGAGTGCATGAACAAACTCGGCGAGTTGGATCGAATTCATCACTTTTTAGGCATGGACTCGCCGAGTCTCCTGATGGACTCGCCGAGTCTGATGGCCAGACAGCACCAGATTCGGTTTTTCAGCTTCTATTGCAGGTATAACAAGAAAACAAGCCTAGGCTCTGATACCACTGTTGGGTTTTGAGCATTCTAACACTCCTAAGTGTACATGCAACCCTAAATACCTTGGATCTATGTTTTCTCTATTATACATGCAAATAAGAACATCCAAGGTATTATCCTAATCTAGCATACAAAAACAATGACTATAGCAAGATAGAATACATACCTCTTTGGTGTAGAAAGTCTTCATGAAGCTTGAGTGCCTAGTGCCCCAAGTGTGACACCTCAAATGGAATCACAATCATCAAAACATTTGGAATGACTTGAGAGAATTTCTACACTCATCAAAATCGGCTAGCCCTTTCTTCACACACACTAGTGTGATTCTAGTGCCTGATTTTGGTCAAGAATAAGATGCTTATATAGTTAGGGTTACACCATGTAAACCCTAATTGACATGGCCTTTCATTTCCATGATCAATGGGTACAAATACACCATGGAGCATCCATGGACCATCCTATGGGTTTTAGCCCAACTTGATTATCCATGAAGCATTAGCCCACTATACAAGTATGGATGATTTACACAATCAACCCATATATTTAATTAGTCTTCTTTTGATCACTTAATTAATCCTAGATTAATTCTTGATCAATACTAATTAAATAATCTTATTATTCTTATTATTAATATACTAGAACTTATAATATATTAATAACCATAAGTGTCTTATTTCTCTCATTATAGTCTATCCAAGTGCATGATGGTATGCAACCCAAATGGACCATGTCGAGTCGGGTCAAGTCTTACCAAATATAGTTATGGACTTAGACATTAATCCAACAATCCATTGTTGAATCGCCAAAATATCGTGAACGGTTTTGGCATTGTTTAACATTGTAGCCCAGTATTTTGCTACAAGTTAGAGAGCTTCTTCCTTTTGATGTTGTTGATGTACCTGTTGTGCCTTTCTTGCTTTCAATGCTCTTTTAAAAGCATCAAATTTACATAACCCTGACCCAATTGTTGGACGATGTCGAGTCAAAGAGTCATCCGAAGCATAACCGTCAAGTCCTTGGCGCACCGAGGTGTCCCTCGGGTTCATGGGTCCCTGCATGTTTGTGCTTACCATGTCTAAACTGCTTGACTGTAATGTAGGTGGTACAGGGTTTCCAGAGCTTCCTTGGTCTCCTTGATCTAAATTCAAGTTTAGCCTCTTCTCTGTTCTGGAAAGTGCTAAGAAAGAAGTGCCCTGCGGGGCAACATGTGTATTTAGTGTTTGTGTGACTCGAAGGAAAAAGGAGTGCAACTCCTCTGGTTCAAAGACATGCAACCGTGATGCCCTGGAGATATTAGGGAGAATATTACCAATTGGATCCACTTGGGTTCCAATTAGGGGTCTGTCTCCATCATGAGATGAAATGGATACACTTTCTATATTTGAGTGGTGAGTTGGGGCTCTTTTGGGTGAGTCTGTGGTGACTCGAATGGTTGTGAGAGTCTTTTCAGAGACTCATGTGTCTGCCTTGGATTGCATTTGGCTAGAACTGGGGATAATCTTTAATTTCTTTCTCCTAAAAACATCTTGGGATTCTGAGTGCTCATCTTGTTGTTCATCAACGACATTAGCAGGAATGTCATGAGCTTAGGGAGAAGAAAGCGGGACTGCGAGAGTAGGCTTTGCAGTTTTCGCCTTTATTTTATTTGAGGGAACAACTCCCTTTTTAACAATGTTCACATGTATTTTTTTAGAGACAACAAGGGATTTAACCCTTTTGATTATGGAGGTTGGTCTGGTGTTGCGGTAGAATGACTAGCTTTTGAAGGTTTTGGTTATGGGTCCTGGACTGATGTGAGCTGACTTGGTCTTGGCGGGGAAAAGTGATATGGGGCAATATCACTCGTAGCCATTATATGGTCAGCTACCTCTACGGTAGTGAGTCCAATGGACTCCAAAATGTACATGGGTAATCTATGGATAGGACCAAAAATAGTTTGATCTTTGGAAGGGTTGTACGTCTTGAGATCGCAAGCTGAGAACAGGTTAGTGTCATTGCCCATGCTAAGATTAGCATCCTTGTGGAGATCAACCAGACATATTGACTAGAACCTTGCAAAGGTCAATTCCGTCATGCTTTCTTTTGGTGTGTCTTTGGAGATGTAGTGAAGGAAATCATCCCAGATGATTTTCCCATAATCAACAGCATTTGCTGTGAAGATACTCCATACAATGACAAGGAGTTGTTTGCTTATATTATCAGTCCCTCCAGTCCTGCCTGAGATACTTCTGATCACAAAATGGCAAACAAATTGCCAAACTGCAGGCAACTTGGTTTTCATGAATTCTCCTACGCCTTTGAGCTTTGAATGATATCCCATCTGATAGAGAGTGGAGAACACATCTATTGAACTGGGAGTATAGAACTTTGTTGAAGGAAGGATCCAGAGATTGATTACAGACAAGAACTTCTCTTTGGTCATAACCACCAAAGAATCATCGACTAAATTCAGATGAACTTCATGAAGACCGTGGCTAGGTCTAAATGCCGAGAAAGCACATTTGAAGAGAACCGCCAATGGAACTGCTTCAGTGAATGAATCGAATGTGCCAAATAGTGGGTGTATTGGAAGGAACTTGATCATCAGTTTAATGGTGTATGTGACAACTCGAAATTTCTATCTTGTGCAAGAGACTAATTTAATCAAAGTTAGACTCGTTTTGCTAGCTTTAGCACTATTTGGGGTCTATTTGAGTGTTCTAAACCTAGTACAATTAAGGTAGGAACCTAGAAATGGGATAACACGATGCATATCAAGTAAAATCGGGCCAAAAACTCCAAAACATGGAGTGTGCGGCCGTACACTTGAGTGTACGGCCACACACAGGTGTGTGCAGCTGCACACCCATCCCAGCCACACACTCTTGCCTATATATGCCATCCTTAGTCATTTTTGAACACTTTTCCCACTCCTTCAAAGCTGGAGCACATTTTCTCTCAAGTATCATCCAAATCTTCATATTGATCTTCATAAAAGTAAGTAATCCTTCCTATGATTTGTTGATTCTTGAACTTAACTAGCTTTCTTCCCCACTTAGATCCATGAAAACACATTTTTGGTGTCAAATCTTCAAGAACACCAAGAACACATACTAAACTTTTTGGAGTATAACCATACTTCTAAGCCTCTAAATCGTACAAACACTTATCACAGCTTGTTATAGGCCAAGAACACTTGAAGATCTTCTAGAAAAAAAGCCATTTCTCATGATCTTCGGGAGTGTACGGCCGCACACACCATGTGCACCCATACACACCCCTTTTAGGTCCCAAAATGGCATTAAACTCCATATAAGGCTAGATCATGAAGTGGGAAACCTTCCTAGATGGGTTCTAAGGCCTTAAAATACATTTTGACACACTTCATAGGGAGTGTGCGGCCGCACACACACCCTGGCCACACACCCTGGCCGCACACACACCAATATGGTGTATTTTTACCATATACTCCCTTGTATAGCCATACACCCCTTATATACAATCATATATGATTGTAACACTTCAATATAAGTGTTTACTAGTCCCTAAGGTGGTCCCAATTCAATGATTAGCTGTTACAAACACTAATTGTATGCGTACATATGTCATAATATGGTTAATAGGATTCGTTTGTGCTCAAGTCCACAATTGACACTCAACCTCCTAAACCGATCCTACCGTCGCATCACTCACTACAATTGAGTTCATACCCCTTAATTAACCTTTGAAATGTTTTTAAATGCTTTTATGGGGGGGGGGGAATACAAGTTGAATCATACTAGTTATTATATCAATCACATGTGATTAATAACTAGTACACAAATGGATGTACTATGCTTTAAACTGTCTTGTCTACAGAACTACTTCAAAATGATTTCCAAACACTTTTACATGTTAAACTCTTTATAAAACTTAGTTTTAGTTTCCAAATCGTTACTTTCAAAACTCTTTAAACTTATACTGTCAAATCATGTTCAAAACATATATAGTTATATAAGTAAGGTTTGAAGGACTTAGGACTGATAATACGCTCTATTTCCTGTTCCTTGTTTGGTTGTGGACTTAGAGTCCCCTATTGTTTGTCCAAGTGTCATTTGATCCTTAGTTATATATCAAGTGTATATGTATAGACATAAAAGCTCTGTCTTATTTCAATGCGCTCAGTTGTACAAACAATCTTTCTAGTAAACTATAATATGTATAGTTTAGTGATATACTACTTACTACCTTTTGTACTATGAAACATACAAAGAGTCAGTTCATACATGAGTCAATACATACTGTAAACAATACATACTCTACACTATACAATTGGACATACTACACACTAGGAAGAGATAACATACAATATTACACAATATTCATACACACTAAATACTATACTAAAGAACATACTATGATGAGAATCAGAGAGGTCATTCACTACACTAATACATACAATACATACATACTATAACATAAATGTGAACCACTGTTTTGTGGCATGGCACCACATGCCATGGCTCGATATGTATCCATAATCTTCTGGAGGGAGAACGTAAGTTTGTTTATAGATCTATACTGGATTGACAATCCTACACCTTACTGCTAGCTACAGTGGGATCTGCAGATCTTCGGGTGACAAATGTCATTACTGTTCGACGTATTACATCATCGTGATTTCCCCTAGTCGATTAGTACGGTTACAATTATATCACATTATATCTTAATTAACATTTTTTAAGGTAATAAGTACAACAGTAATTACTACATCCTAATACTACAGTACTTCGTTATTTTTCCATTACATCTACTTTGTGATCTTCTCACATAAGCAACAATGAGAGAACTATATTTTATTAAATAATAGTCACATTTGGGATAAATACTCACTTTTACACTAAACCAACTTGCAGCACTCGATGCCTTGGTAGAAGGCTACTTTTAATAGAAAATATAGGTTTTTCTAAGAGTTACAAACAATTACTACAAACATTTTTACAAACTTACACACTCAATACTTACAATCACTTTCATGCAAACAATGACACTAAAATACTTATGAACTCAGCAGCTTTAATGCTGATAAACTCTTTCAAAATAACTTGTATTCTCAGGTCATCAGTAGACAGGTACCGATGCCAGCTTTTGAGAAGATGGAGCACTTACAAAACTCATCTTTTATTTTGATTCATATTTTTGGTGTCTGTAAATTGTACAGAACACAGTTGTATTAGAATATATTATTAATGCAGTGGATGATGTTGTTTTCTTGTTTATTATATTTCTATGTTGTGATACTATACATGATGTCCTCCGCCCCAGAACGTTTCCGCCGTTCTTGGTTTTGGGGTGTAAGAGTGTCCTTGTAAGAATGATGATCTTTAAAGATCCCTCTGTAATTGCTTGCTCAATCGAAGGTGTGAGGTCTTTGATAGTGGAATTAGACCCTGTGGGACGAACTGAGTCTGAGACCCTGGATTGCTTCTTTGAAATTCCCGACTTGACCATTGTTATAGAAAAGAGTTTGAGAACTTGCTGGAAAAAGTATTTTAGCATGAAGATGAAGAAGATAAGAGAGTTCGTCAGGAGAGTTCAGATAGCGTAAAGGCTATCTTGGGAAGCACTAAGGGTTTTTATACCTCCGGATTCCAAAAGCTATTGATATTAGTTGAATTACATCTGTTAAAGTTAAAAACCCTTTGGTTGTTACCATTATCAACCGAATTTAAATAAATCAAAAAGAAAAATTTATTCCGGAAAAGGTGGGGCATTAAATGCATTGCAGGTCCATCATGACACGTTGGTTAAACGTGGGGTGTGACGTGTTTTTAACCGTTGTAAAAATGGGGACGTGGAACGGACTAGACCCTAAAGGTTGCGTGACATGAATGGATGAGAAAAGGATCTTTCAAAATAGAGTTCTTTTATATAAAAACGATTTATTAGATTTGTATCCTAAAGTAGACATGACAGAGGAAAGTTTTAAGGATTATTAAAAAAGGTTATGTGCAACAAAATGAATGCTTGAAGAATGTTTTTTTTTTGTTTTTTTTTTGTTTTTAAGGTTCATTAAGTAGCACGCATCATCATTTAAAGCACTTGAAAATTAATGTCTGTGGGTTCAGTGAATGCTTCTACAGTAGTGGAAGTTGAAAACAAACTAGATCATGAGGTTAGAAATAAAAGAAATAAAAGGACGCGAAGATTATATAGATCATATGTGTTTTCAGTATACAAAGTGTACTGAAAAGCATATATGAAGAATAGACTAATCAGTTGTTCTAGAAAGGAACCGTATTGAGTAAATCGCTTCAAGAGTTTTGTTTTGAAAAGAAAAGAAGCAGTCTATTCACCCCCAGAGACCTGAAATGGTATGCGGTACTTATCCTTTTAGGAAGAACTGCGGGTCTAGATTCATCATTCCTAGCATTTCCAAAAATCCATTTTACTTTGTGGAGTCGAGTGCCTTGGTAAAAACGTCAACTATTTCTTCGTGAGTAGGAACAAAAATAATTTTGATGTTACCTTTAAGGATGTGGTCTTTGATGAAGTGATACTGAAGTTCTATGTGTTTTGTCTTTGAATAATGAATAGGATTATGAGAAATCACTATTGCACTCTCATAATCACAATAGATGGGTACCCGCAACATCCTGTAACGGTAGTCTATAAGTTGAGTCTTCATCCAAAGGACTTGGGAACAACAGCTAGCTACGACCATATATTCCGTATCTGCGGTAGACAAAGAAACACAATTTTGTTTCCTTGAAGACCAGTTAACTAATCTTCCTCCTAAGAACGGATATCCACCCGAAGTGCTCTTACGATCGAGTATGCACCCGGCATGATCTGCATATATGAAAGCTTGAAGACTGAAATCATTACCTGCAGGGTACCAGAGGCCCATTGCTTTACTTCCCTTTAGATATCCCAGGATCTTCTTGATTGCGGTCAAGTGAGATATTTTAGGGTCATCTTGGTACCGAACACATAAACCCGTGGAAAACACAATATCCGGTCGGCTGTCAGTGAGGTACATCAACCATCCAGTCATTGATCGGTATGTTTTGTGATCAACTGACTCTCTGGTAGGGTTAATTGAGATTTTATACCCAAAGGCCATCAGGACCTTCGCCGATGAGCAATTGTCCATCGAATTACCAAGTAAAGATTAATTCGATACAAAAGATTTTCATCCAAGGGAAATATATCGGTGATGTATCGATATGTAAAATAAAAATTCCATTTTTTTATATAGATGTGAAGATCCATTTGATTTGGTATATAATTTATATATGTAATTTTAATTGACTAATTGACTTTCTAAAGATATTTGGTTTATGTTACAAGCAAATCATCGTATCTTGTAAGGAAATTGAATAACGGGTGATATAGAAGAAAGTAAATTTAATATTTTTTTTATTACACCATTCCACTCTTTATAAGATTTATAAAGATAAAGATATAGATAGATATTCGTATGAACCTTTTTCATTTTAATTTATACCAAAGATCTAGCTAGCATGAAGTCCTTACCTTTAATAGGAGATTAGAATGCCAATAAATAATAAAGCATTGTCCTATGTTTAAATACACCTTCAAATAAAAATTAATATGGTTAGACGGATCAATGGCGTAATAGTAACATCGGAGGAGTGCATTGCTTAGAATGTATGGCCGCGTTTTCTTTTTTGGGGTGAAATGTATCCTAACAAATAAATGAGAAATTAAAGTTGCGATTGGTTTGGAAAACTGTTTTCATTTTCTATGAAAATGTTTTCAGAAAATAGGATTGAATCTTCATTTTCAATTTTCAATGAAAAGACGTTTGGTTGGAACGGATGGAGTTTTCATTTTCTTTTTTAAAAATCTGGAAAACTGTAAAAATCACTTTTCTAATTTACATACAATTTGGAAAACTGAAAAATTTTTATTTTCTTAGAAAACTTTGAAAACTGAACGAACCAAACGCGTTTTCAAAATTTCCGTTTTTTTTGGAAAATTTTCCTAGAAAACTAGAAAAATTTCCACAACCAAACACACCCTAAATACCCTCCTATATTTTCTTTCTATTCATCTTCTTATCATATCAAACGAGGTATAAAACCAATATATTATATGGGTTAATTAAAAAAATTAAATATAAAAGTCTAAATATTTAAGAACTTTGAATTATATGAAGATAAGAAAAATAATGAATTATTAAAATTGATTTTTTATCTTTTAAATTTAAATAAATAAACAAAATAAAATAATGAGAGCTTTAATTTGGGAATTTTGAAATAAGAAGATAAATCAATTAATGAAATTGATATTCATTTATTACTATATTTATTGTAATTATTACATTAAAGTATTATATGAAATTTATTAAAATAGAAAACCCTATAAAATGACATATTGAAAAGAAATTAATTCAAAATAAACACAAAATAACATTTGCCAAATTAAATAAGAATATGACATGTGACAAAAAACTCTTAATTTATTAGAGTAGATGTTGACATATGCCACATTTAATAAAATTAATAGTGTTTTAATCCACTTGTCAATATTTGATATGATAGTAGGATGGGTAGGAGGAAAATGTAAGAGGATATTTAATTTCTCTAAATAATGATTAAAGATATTTAAAAAAAATAAAGAAAATACTTGAGGAAATGAAAGAAAATAAATGAGACAAAGTTATATAAAAGTTAGAACGTAATGACAAACATTATTTTTCAAACTTTCTCTAATAATATTAACATCATTAAACCCCACAAGTAAAAAACAAGATTTTAACAATGTGATAATATATAATCGTTTATGAATTAAAAAAAAATGTGAAAGCATAAAGAAAACTAAAGAGAAAAACAAAACAAAGATTTTCATAGAACTTGTTCCCAGAAAAATACACAAGGACAGAGTACATTTTAACTTTAAGTGCCAAAATTTGTGCAACCGGTCCTAATATACAAAATAAAATAAATTATTTATAAATAGTTGAATACTAGTTTATTACATTAATTTATTATAGGGTGAGTGTTTGTTTTGTGGTTTGTCAGTGTGTGGGTGGGTGCCCCTTCCAAAAATAAAAGATGAGGAAGTGAAATCAAAACTCTTCACCTATTTCAGGAGGCAACACAAAAATAAAAATACACTCACGACACCTTTCTCCCACCTCTTTCTCTCTCCTGGAATCTCATACATATTCGCAGGTACACACATATCCACATCATTCACACACCCATAAAACAAAAAGCTTTCAGGATCTCAATCTTATTTCTTCTCTCTGTTTTTTCCCTCCTCCCTCCTCGTTTGTGTCAATTCTGCCATTTTTCGATTTACGATTTAACAAAATGCATTACTGGTCTCCTTCATTAGACGTTGATCATGAATTTGAGAAGCTTGTTAATCGTATGCATCCACCCAGGTAAAAACGCTTCTTTCGATTGGTTGTTTTCAACACCAATTAACTTAAACTCCTCGATTTTTTTTTTTTTTTTTTTTTTTTTTTTTTTTTTTTTTTTGTGTTTTATCTTTCTTTGTTGCACTTTCTAATTTGTTCTATATATGGATCCTCTTCGATACAAATTTAAGTTAATTGGTCGCTGAATTGGGTGAATTTGCGGCTGGTTAAATAATTTTATTTCTCTATGAACAATCTTCTTCTACTTTTAGAAGAAATGTGACAATTTTCAAGATTTTAACGATTTCTGAAGTGTCCTTTTGGGATTAATCATTTACATCTGTTTTGTACACTCAATTATTGATGAATTCTCTGTGTTTTTATCTGTAGGGTTACTGTTGATAATATCACAGACAAAAAGTCCACTCTCATCAAGGTATCCTCAAATTGTAGGAAGAGAATGTCTACTTAATTAATTCCCCAAATAAAATACCAGGTTAATTATTTAATTCTTTGAGTAGGTCGATAGCGCCAACAAGCGTGGGAGCTTGTTAGAAGTGGTTCAGGTTTTGACTGATATGAATCTGTTGATCAAAAGAGCTTACATTTCTTCTGATGGAGGATGGTTCATGGATGGTATATATATATATATATATATATATATATATATATATATATATATATATATATATATATATATATATATATATATATATATATATATATATCTTCAATAACCCAGTCGTTTTCGTATTAACTTCATGCTAAAAATAAGCTTGTTTTTTTTCCAGTATTTCATGTCACTGATCACAATGGGAAAAAGCTCTCAGAAGATAATGTTGCAGATCGCATCCAGCAGGTATCGGTAAAAACCATGTTTTGTAAACGCATTAATTAAAAAAGTTTGGGTCTCGCCACAGTGTTTGACTTTCGATTTGAATGTCAGCTATTTTTAGCACATACTTGATTTGTGGGCCACCGCAGGTGTTACTATTTACATGTGGGCCAGTCAGAAGTTGTTGTAAAATTAATTAATTTTTATTGTTTGTCACTTGACCAAGAGTGTGTGGCTAGTTAGGAATTGTTTTGGAAAAATAAATTTTATTGTTGTGTTGCAGTCACTGGGACCAAGAGGATGCAGTTTCCGGTCCTTAAGAGGTTCAGTCGGGGTCAAATACGCATCAGAAAGCACCACAATCGAACTAACCGGGCGTGACCGGCCCGGTTTGCTTTCTGAGGTTTTTGCGGTTCTTGCTGATCTCAAATGCAACGTGGTTGCTGCTGAAATCTGGACTCACAATTCAAGAATGGCTTCTATTGTCTACATCACTGATGACGAGACAGGACATCCAATTGATGATCCTGATCGACTATCTAAAATCAAACAACTTCTCTTTTATATTCTCAAGGGTGATCTAGACATGCAAGGTGCACAAACCGCGGTATCAGTGGAGTCCACTCATACACAAAGGCGGCTCCACCAGCTGATGTATGCGGACCGTGACTATGACCTGTCGGATGGGACTAGCGGGACCCGAAACGGTCTGGTGACCGTAGAGAATTGTGCCGAGAAAGGTTATACTCTGGTGAATGTCAGGTGTACTGATCGGCCGAAACTATTGTTTGATACCGTATGCACGTTGACAGATATGCAATATGTCGTCTTTCATGCAACTATCATTGCAGAAGGAGCTGAGGCTTTTCAGGTAAATCTCATGACTCATGTCCAACTAAAAGTGTTTGTTTGTGTCCCATATTAGCTACTATAATGTGTTTGACCCTTCACTCTTTGGAGAGAACATTAACAATTATATGTATCTAACATGATCTCTAATCTCATTCGGGCGTGTTGGAGTCCCACACTGCCTATCTATATCTATGAACTCTTTTGGATACAAAATCAACAACTCCAATATATCTACTAATCTTAATAAATAATTTAAATATGGGAAACTTGTGTAGGAATTTTACATCCGTCATACCGATGGATGCCCGATTAGCTCAGAGGCAGAGAGGCAACGAGTGATTCATTGTCTAGAGGCAGCTATAAAAAGACGAGTCTCCGAGGTATGAAACGCAAATTCTATGATTGAATATTGTCCAACGCTATGTATTTACTATTTTAAAACTTTTTGTAATTTTCATCCACCACAAGCAAACTCTTTTTCAACTCCACTTCGAAAATTTGTTGGGTCCACTTAATTGCTGGAAAAAATGATTTTTTTTTTTTTATTTTTTAATTTTTCACTCAAAAAAGTACAGAATACATGAAAACTATTAAGTTAAAAAACAAAAAAACATAAATAAATGATACACGTATATTAAATTTATCTATAAATAACAACATAAATGATCTATCTCTTTTTTTTTTTTGTATATTTCTTTCATTGGGGGAAGTTTATTTTGGCCCCACATGGAATATTTTTTTTTGGATCTAATAATCATATGATATACAGGGCCTAAGACTAGAACTATGCGGTGAAGACAGATTGGGGCTATTATCAGACGTGACTCGTATTTTCAGAGAGAACGGGCTATCAGTGACTCGTGCGGAGGTGACAACAAGAGGTTCTAAAGCCGTAAACACATTCTACGTGATGGATTCATCGGGGTCTCAAGTGAAAAGTGAAACAATTGAAGCAGTTCGCAATGCAATGCTAGTTGAGACCGAGACAATGCTTAATGTGAAGGAAGAGGAAACATTTAGAAAGTCGAAAGTTAGTGGACAGGAAAGTGGAGGAGGGTTTTCATTGGGTAATCTGTTTCGGAATAGATCTGAGAAGTTTCTTTACAATTTGGGTCTTATTAGATCTTGTTCCGAAGTGGCATAAAGTATGTTAATGGAAGAGGGTAGTTAGATGAGGTTTATGCGTCAAATGTGTTGTTTAATTAGAGAGCAAGTGTAAATATACATATATATACATGGATGGTTTGGCCTTAAGACTCATTCAAAGTCATTCATTTATAAGGGCTTCTTGGACTAACTTTATTGTTATATTATGTATATGTTAAACTAAAACATGAAATTTGGTTTAATATGAATTAATTATCTGATATAAAAATTAAGATTCGATTTATATAAACTACTTTATCTCAATAATTTCTTGAAATCTTTTTACATTTGATATTTAATTTTTTTATTACTCTAAAAGTTTCATTTTTATGTTAATGAGGCTTTACAATTTAAATGCATTGTAAAAAGTAGTCATATGTTTATGCAACAATTAAATTAATATGTTTTTCTTTAGTTATTAATAAGTAGTACGGTTAATATGCAGTATACAAAATATTAAAAAAATAATAATAAAAAAATAAAACATTATCAACATCACACTGTATATCCCAGTATTGGATTGATATTGGATAACGGCGTAATCCCCGAAACTTTGGATTATATTAGTAAAAATAGTTAAGCATGCAGCAAGTAGGACAAAGACGTAAGACAAAGAAACGCATGTCAATGTGATTGAAAGTTGAGCAATTTAATGATATGGCTTTTCAATCTTATTTTATGTCAAAATCAGCTCCTACTTAATGTTAGGTTTTGATT
This sequence comes from Lactuca serriola, assembly GCF_051521515.1. NCBI lineage: Eukaryota > Viridiplantae > Streptophyta > Magnoliopsida > Asterales > Asteraceae > Lactuca > Lactuca serriola. Next base: position 269,114,792 of record NC_136415.1, read on the forward strand.
TTAATGAATAAGGGTGAGGGGTGATAACTTTCGACCCAACTCATAACCCGACACTAACTCAACCCGAAAATAGACGGGTTTGAGTTGAGATTTTTTACCCACCAACCCGTCAACTGCCAACCCGTCAACCCGTTTATTTCATGGTTGGGTTGGGTTAAAATGTTTTCAGTATCTATTCTGTATGTATGATTGATTCTAAACCAATCATTTTAGTTATTTTAAGAAAGTAATTAATGCATATTAAATGTTGAAGATGTAATTAATATCCATTATATCTTCAACATGTAATATGCATTAATTACTTTTTTAAAATAACTAAAATGATTGGTCCAGAATCAATCATACATGCACACAATGTATAGTGAAAACAAAATAACCTAACTATATATATATATATATATATATATATATATATATATATATATATATATATATATATATATATATATATATATATATATATAGGGAGTGCTTCACATGAGAACCAAAAATGTTAAGAACCGTAAGAACCTTTAACTTTAGATGTTTATAAAGGGTTTAGGGTAACCCTAAACCCTTTATAAACACTTTAAACCCTTGATAAACACCCTAAACCCTTTATAAACATCTAAAATTATAGGTTCTTACGGTTCTTAACATTTTTTGGTTCTCATTTGAACCTTTACCTATATATATATATATATATATATATATATATATATATATATATATATATATATATATATATATATATATATATATATATATATATATATATATATATATGGGAGCGTTCAATCGAGAACATTTTCCCCGCGAGAACATTTGAGAACAAATTTGTACCACATAATTTTTTAATTAAAACTATAAAATAATATTTATATAAATCAAAAAATAGTTACAAACAATTAAAAAAACTCACTAACACCACTCACCACCCAACCAACACCACCCACCACCACCACCACCCATCACTACCCACCACCATCACCACCCACCATTATCACCACCCAACCACCACCACCTACAACCACTACCTACCACCCATTACCACTACCCATCACTACCTACCACCACCAACCATTACCCACCACCACCACCTATCACTAACCACCACCAACCAACACCCACCACCCATCAGTACCCACAACCCACCACCACCACCACTAACAACCACCACCCGCCACCACCGCCACCACCACTACCCACAACCCAACCACCACCACCCATAATCACTGCCCGCCACTACCTACCACCCATAACTACCCACCACAACTAACCACTACCCACCATAACCACCGCCCACCACCACCAACCACCACCTGCCACCACCACTCATCAGTACCCACCACCACCCATACTACCCACCAGCACCTATCATCATCCACTACCATCACCACCACTACCACCACCCGCCACCACCATCACCACCCACCACTACCACCACCCAACCAGCACCACCTGCCACCACCACCCGCCTCCACCACCCATCACCACCGCTTGCCACCAGCACCTACAACCACTACCTACCACCACCACCCATCACTACCCACCACCACCAACCATTACCCACCACCCACCACCATTACCAACAACAACCACCACCTGCCACCACCCGCCGCCAGCACCCACCTCCACCACCCATCACCATCACCAACAACCACTACCTACCACCCATAACTACCCACCACCACCAACCACTACCCACCACCTACTACCCACCCACCATAACCACCCCCCAGCACCACCAACCACCACCCATACTACCCACCACCACCACCCACCACCCATAACTACCCACCACCACGAATCACTATCCACCACCCATCACTACCCACCACCGACCACCACCCACCACCACCACCACCCACCACTTATCACTACCCACCACCACCAACCACCACTCACCATCATCACCACCCACCCAGCATCACCCACCACCACCACCTACACCTACCCACCACTCACCAAAACCACCAAACATCACTATCACCACCACTTGCAACAACCCACCCACCCACCACCACCCATCACCACCACCCCGCCTTCACCATTCGCCGCCACCGCCCCCACCTCCACCTACAAAGATTTGTTATTATGTTTTTTATTCATTAGTTTTTCACGTGTATATAATCACATGTGATTATATGTATCGAGTCACATGTGATTATATGTATCGAATCATATATGATTTATATGTTACTAAATACATATAATCACATGTGATTAAATACACGTGAAAAACTAATGAATCGAGAATGCAAAAATGAATATATCCACGTAAATCATATGTGATTAGATACATATAATTACACGTGATTATATGTATTTAATAAAATATTATTTACGTGAGCCGTATTTATTTTCATGCTTTTAATTTTATAATGGCATCGTGTATTAAATCATATGTGATTATATGTATTTAATCTCATATGATTTACATGGACAATATTTGTTTTCACATGTTGATTCAGTAGTTGTTCTTGTGTAATTAATCATATATGATTATATTTTTTTAATCACATATGATTTGTATGGAAAATATTTATTCTTGCATCGATTCAATAATTGTTTTAATATATTTAATCACATGTGATTATATGTATTTAATCATATATGATTTATGTGGACAAGATTCATTATTTCTTTTCTCAGTTTAATAGGTGTACTCATGTACTTAATCACATGTGATTATATGTATCAAATCACATATGATTTATATTGATAATATTCATGATTCAATATTTTTTCTTATGTATTTAATCATATATGATTTTATGTATTAATCACATATGATTAATGTAGACAAAGAAAAAGGATTTAATAAAAAACGTGAAAATAAATCTTGTGTACAGAAATCATACATGACTAAATGTACAACAACTATTGAAGAAGAATGTGAAAATGAATATTGTCCACATAAATCATATCTAATTAGATACATATAATCTCATGTAATTAAGCACACAAGAACAACAACTGAATCGAGAATGCGAAAATAAATACTTTCCACATAAGTTCTATGTGATTAGCTACATATAATCACATGTGATTATATGCATTTAATCGCATATGATATATATGGTAAATAATTATCTTTGTGTTCTCGATTCAATAATTGTTCTTATGTATATAATCATATGTGATTATATGTATCTAATCTCCTATGAAATTATATAGAAATCATTATGATTATATATATTTAATCACATATGATTACAGTGGACAAAGAACAATTATTGAATCGAGAATGTGACAATGTATCTCATCCATATAAATCATATATGATTGGATACATATAATCACATGTGATTATATGTATTTAATCAAATATGATTTGTGTAGACAATATTTATTTTTGCGATTCCGATGTAATCATATAGGATTTATATGGACAAAATTCACTTTCGAGTTTTAGATTCAATAATTTTCTCACATATTTAATCACATGTAATTATAAGTATCTAATCATATGTGATTTATATGGATAAAATTGAATCGATCTTGTCTATATAAACCGTATGTGATTAGATACATATAATAACATATTATTAAATATATGAGAACAACTATTGAGTCGAGAAAAGAAAAATGAATATTATCCACATAAATCATATATGATTAGATACATATAATAATATTTGATTATATCTATTTAATCACATATAATTAGTGTGGTAAAAGAACAACTATTGAATCAAGTATATAAAAATAAATCATGTCTACATAAATCATACGTGATTAGATACATATACGCACATGTGTATTTAGTCACATGTGATTTATGTCTACAAGATTCGTTTTTGTGTTCTTGATTCAATAGTTGTTCTCGTGTATTTAACCACAAGTGATTAAATGTATTTAATCAAATACAAATAAAATGGACAAAAAAACAATTATTGAATTGAGAAAGAGAAAATGAATCTTGTCCACATAAATCATATGTGATTAGATACATATAATAACATGTGATTAGATATATTTAATCACATGTGATTATAAGTATTTTTCTCAATAGTTTTTCTCGTGTATATAATTACATGTTACTATATATATATATATATATATATATATGTATATTTCATCATATATGATTTATTGAATCTATCTTTTTCACATAAATCATATGTGATTAAATACATATAATCACATGTGATTATGTGTAGCTAATCACATATGATTTATTTGGACAAGATTCATTATATCTTTCTCAATTTAATAGTTGTACTTATGTACTTACTTACATTTGATTATATGTATCAAATCACATATGATTTATATTGTTAATATTCGTTTTCACATTTCTGATCCAATATTTTTTCTCATGTATTTAATCATATGTGATTGTATGTATTTTATCACATATGATTAATGTGGAAAATGAAAAACTATTAAATCGAGAATGCGAAAATGAATCTTGTATACATAAATTATATGTGACTAAATGTACAAGAACAACTATTTAACGAGAATTCGAAAATGAACATATTCCTTATAAATCATATCTGATTAAATACATATAATCTCATGTAATTAAGTACCCAAGAACAACAACCGAATCGAGAATGTGAAAATAAATATTTTTCACATAAATTCTATGTGGCTAGATACATATAATCACATGTGATTATATGCATTTAATCACATAGAATATATGTGGACAATATTTATCTTTGTGTTGTCGATTCAATAGTTATTCTCGTGTATATAATCATATATGATTATATGTATCTAGTCACATATGATTTATATAAACATCATTGTTTTTTGTCCATATAAATCATATGTGATTAGATATATAATCCCATGTGATTAGATGTATTTAATCACACATGATTAAAGTTGACAAAGAACAATTATTGAATCGAGAATGCGATAATGAATCTTATCTACAAAAATCATATGTGATTCAATACATATAATCACATGTGATTATATGTATTTAATCATATATGATTTATGTAAAAAATATTTATTTTTGTTGTTTCGATTGAATAATTCCTTTTGTGTAATTAATCACATGTGATTATATGTATATAATCAATTAGTCACATATGATTTGAGGTGGACAAGATTCATTTTTACCTTCTCGATTCAATAGTTGTGACCTTGTACTTAATCACATGTGATTATACATATAATCACATGTGATAAATACATGAGAACTACTATATGTGGGCAATATTTATCTTTGTGTTATCGATTCAATAGTTGTTCTCGTGTATATAATCATATTTGATTATATGTATCTAATAAAATATGATTTATATAGAAATCATTATTTTTTGTCCATATAAATCATTAGTGATTAGATACATGTGATTATATGTATTTAATCACAATTGATTACAATTGACAAAGAACTGTTATTGAATCCAGAATGGGATATCGAATCCTATCCACATAAATCATATATGATTAGATACTTATAATCACATGTGATTATATGTATTTAATCAGATATGATTTATGTAGACAATATTTAAATTTGTGGTTTCGATTGAATAATTGCTTTTGTTTATTTAATCACAGGTGATTATATGTATATAATCACATATGATTTGAGGTGGACAAAATTCATTTTTGTCTTCTAGATTCAATAGTTGTGCTCATTTACTTAATCACATACGATTATACATATAATCACATGTGATAAAAATACATGAGAACAACTATTAAATCGACAAAGCGAAAATGAATTGTGTCCATGTAAATCATATGTTATTAGATTCATATAATCACATGTGATTAGATGTATTTAATCACATATGATTGATATGGGTAAAGATTGTTTTCGTGTTCTTGGTTTAGTATTTGTTATTGTGTATATAATCACATATGATTGTATGTATCTAATCACATATGATTTATATATAAAAAAAAATTCATTTTCCAAATAAAATCATATGTGATTAGAAACATATAATCATATCTGATTAAATGTATTTAATCACTTATGATTAAAGTGAAAAAAATCATTGAATCGAGAATGCGAAAATGAATCATATCCACATAAATCATATGTGATTAGATACATATAATCACATATGAATATATATATATATATATATATATATATATATATATATATATATATATGTATGTATGTATGTATGTATTTAATCACATACGATTCAATATGTCCATATTAATCACATGTGATTATAAGTATATCATCACATATGATTAATGTGTAGAAGATTTTTTTTTCGTATTGTTGATTAAATAGTTTTTCTTGTGTATTTAATCACATGTTACTATATGTATTTAATCACGCATGATTTATAAAAACAATATTCATTTTTGCATTTTCGATTCAAAAATCGTTCTCATGTATTTAATCAAATGTGATTATATGTATTAATCACAAATGATTAAATGTATTTTAAAAAAATAATCATTATATTTATATGATATATCTTTTATAGATACAAAATGTTGTAGAAAAGTAGTTTTCTATTTATGAAATATTATGAACTAATATCCTTTTAATCTATATAATTTTCTCTTATTTATTTCTCAAAAATTAAATAAGTTATTAATCACATGGATATGATATGCAAAAGAAATAGATGTCTTTTAAAGAAGATTAGATAGCCCAAAATTTAGCTCTAAGTTAAGCCCAAATAATATTTGACCTAACTATTAACTTGAAAATACGTTTGACCTTCTTAACAAATTGGAACGCCGACACAATTCGTTTCCAGCAAAATGCATCCATCGCAAACGCCGATATCTTCATCTCTGGCCGGTGCTCCCTCTCCGACGATCTTTCTTCTCCGATGAAGCTGGAGACCGAACTCTATGTCTCAACAGCAACACCATATGGAAAGAGGAAAATAAAGAAATGTGAGACTCGAACACTCCACGAACTTCTTGAGTTCTTCATTCTCATGTATCTTCTTGTCTCCTCCGCACATACGACGTAACTGAGATAGGCAGGAAGTGCGTGATGGTGGATGAATTTGATCCTAAATCAAAGAAAAATAGGATTCAGATGCTTGATTACTTTATTCACAATTTGTTGAAGATCATTTACATGATTTTGGCTCAGTCGTGAAGTGTAAATTTGATAAGGAGTGATGATAATAAACCGAATTCGACATAGTTACGAGAAAAACACATGCAAACAAAGAGAGAGAGAGAGAGAGAGAGAGAGAGAGAGAGCTACCAGGAGAAAGGAGCTGACTGCTGCTGAAAATCACAAAGCCTGACAGAGAACGAAGGTGGCGGCGGCGGTGCCGGAGAAACGATGATAACTCCATGGTTTCCGATAAGAGCTTTTTGTCGCAGATTTGATGGCAGCGACCGGTGAAACCAGATCTTGTCGCCTTCTTCAGATCCAATGAACGTGATAAAAAAATGGTGGCCTTCTAGTTCAGATCCTGTAGAAATCTGGTGGTCAATGAAATGATATCGTGAAATATGATATCCGGTGGAGATATCTCGCCGGAGATGACTGATTGACATGTAAATGTGTTTTTTCTAGTGTCACAGTGGGACCCTCCGGTCCCACAACTCCGGTGGACCCTCCGGTCCTAACTCAGTAAGCTCAGAATAATACACAACATAAATCACAAAAACATAATGCAAGATATCACAATACTCAATATACGCACATAAGACCCTCCGGTCACACAAAGGTTACCACTCTAGGTAAAGTATAGTGAGAAGACTCACGTCAGATGATGAACAACTCTTATAAATGCTGTTGTTGCGCACCGACCTCTATCTGTGAGCTAAATCCACAATTAACCCAATTAGGATCTAAGTCCAACCTCTCACTCATTGGGTCTAAAGGTAGTCCACTAACCAGCCCATCCATAACCGAAAACCCATTGGGCCCACCAAGGCCCAATAATAAATGGGCTCTCCCGAGGCCTAACTCTCAAGTGTAAATGGCAAGCCCAACACAAGGGCCCAAGACACATATATATGATATTTATCTGATTAAAATCTCTAGTAGACAAGCCTAAAAATCCAGGCCCAACCCTTAAGGCCCAATATAATATTTAGCCCAAAAAGCCCACAGCGAGGTTACGCGGGGCGTACCTCCCTTGGTACGCTCAACGTACACAAGCATGCACGAATCCTGATCGGGGACACCAACCCAGTACACAGGGCGTACTAGGATTACGCTCAGCGTACGTCCAATATGGCTTTTCCCACTCTCTTGGTCTTATCCCGTTAAGACCTTAGCTCATATCACAGATCTGGACTCCCTAGAGGCTCTTACTCCATAAAGTTTGTGACTTTAAGCCTTTGCATGGCTGATAAAGTCACAAACACCCAAAACTATCATTATCTTTATCTCAAAATGCTCATATCTCATGCATGGGTTGATTCAAATGTCCAAGTCTCGATTTTTATGACTCTACACCACTAAAGACACTCAAAGAAGCTGATAATAATCTCTGGAACTCAATATCTCATAAAGCATCCAACTTTGGGACCAAAACCCTAAAATGAACTAAAATGATGCACAAATCAAAAGAGGGAGAAAGCTTTGAGCTTTATACCTCAAAATGAAGCTCCAAACTCAGATAAACTCATATCCAAAGCCTGGAATCCCACTCCTTCTTCTTCAAGGATCCTTCTTCACTCCAAAGAGATACAAGATCACTCAATAGCTCACAAATGGACACATAAGCTCAATGGAAAAGTATTCAGGGTTTGAGAGGGTTGATTGTCTGAGAATGGGGGTCAGGAATGAGGCCATCTTATTCTTTATATAGGGACACCCCTTCATTTAGGGTTTTCACTCTATGCCTAGTACGCCCAACGTACCCTCTGGTACGCCCAACGTACTAGGTGACTCCACTTCAAATTCATGCATATGAGTACGCTAAGCGTACACACACACGTACACCCAGCGTACTCACCTGCCACCTTTCTCAAATAAGGGACTTATCCTGCTAAAACTTCAAACGGTCATAACTTCCTCGTTATATGTCTGTTTCCATTGAGCCTCATATCCACGGAAAGGTGACGAGAAGCCCTACGCTTCTAGCAACTCGACGCAGCCTTGAGGCTTCCTCACGCCCAGGTTGCATCCCACGAACCCTAAATCACGGACGATCTGAAACAGGATGTTACGATTCTCCCCCACTTGAATTAGATTTCACCCTCGAAATTGTTCCTTATCAACTAATAGATCTAACCCAATAACTCGATAAGTAACACCGAAAGGACCTCCTATCATCCAACAATCTCCTCCAATACACTTGAACCCAAACAGAAACTCTCAATCCTGAAAAAGGACAGACTCATTTGCCATTGCGGTACTAATTTTGTCTTTCCAGAACTTGAAAACTCTAATGGTCTGTCTCCCTGCCAGACCGTCCTTGAAAGATATCATCATGTTAGTCGCTCATTGATTAACAGACTCTAAGAACACTCTACCAATTCTGATTCTCTAATCGATCCCAGTCATAACTCAAAAGGAATGGAAGGGTCATATCCCACCAAGGACCCATCGCCTAAATAGCTATTAGAACTCTTCTGAAGGAATGATCCTCAAAATCTGTCCTCAGACACAAAAAAGCGATCATGTTAGCTCAGAACGATCCTCTGACACTCATAATCATAAGCCCCAGTTCCCCTCAAATGTTCCTTCCAACACTAAACACCAGGTCAAATCCCGACCCAACAGTTGGACCTCCAAGGCTACTCATTGCCAATCCAAAATTCAACTTTAGAACTCCTTTTTGGAATAGCTTTCTTGGCCTATCATGTGACTCGCGAAGTCATGAAGTTTGCATTACCTCAAGCGAACTATACAATCCCCTTCAGAACTCGCCTCACCTCCGACCCCTGTCGTCTACTACTCACTAGTTCCATGCATCTCATGGTCCTTCTCAAACCAACGAACTGGCCCACTCAATTCTAAAACACCAGACGGAAACACATCCCTCTCAGAATGAGATCCATCGAAATCCCAAACTGCTCGTCCTCCACACAGATAGAGCCAAACTCACCTATTAGAGTCTGGTTCGACACATAATTGGAACCACTCGTCCCAATCTACCGCTCAACTTGTGACCCATGTTCCATGATTATACGCATGCATTACACCTCGATCCGACCGATTCGTGACAACCCCTCTCTAACTCAAAACACAACGGGTTCCGACCACTGCCGAGACCCTAGTCTCGCCCTTGGTTCGGCCACCAGGCCTTCAGACTCCTCTAGTAAGGCTACCCAAGCCTAAGAGCCCTCTGTGTCACCCCTGACTAGTAAGGCTGCGACTCCCGCAGTTATACAACACTCTCTCAATGACTAACAAGTGTTATGGCTCCCCATACTCCTATGACACTCTCTCATTGCCTCACGAATGCTACGGCTCCTCGCAGTCTTACGACTCTCTCTCTTACTCATGTATGTTACGGCTACCTATAATCATATGATACTCTCTCTGACTTATGTATGTTACGGCGCCCCGTAATCATACGATACTCTCTCTTTGACTCATGTATGTTACGGCTCCCTGTAATCATATGATACTCTCTCTCTGACTCATGTATGTTACGGCTCCCCGTAATCATACGATACTCTCTCTTACTCTCCATGGGCTCTCTCCACAGTCTTCCCTGACAGTCCTAAGTGATTACTCCCACTCGGATCTGGTCACTCTCTTATCACCCCACATTCTCATCCTCAAGTCGTCACCCCACTGAGTCCACTAGCTCATGCTCTATGGTCCAACCATAGATAGGTACACACACCTACCCAAATTAAGCATCTCTACTTCTGACGACAATTTCCGCAACAAGACACTTTCTCCTGCTATAATTCACATTTGGATAGTCCCGTTCTATGACAATTAGCTGAAGGGTTCCCAATGGAACAATAGTCTCTCGGCACTCCACTTGTCATCTCACAACTCAAGTCTCAAAACAATCCCAAACGTTCATACCCAGATAACCCAGTACACCATAATAGAACCTCACGATGTCTTGTCTTGTCCAGGGATCTTCCACTCACGGAATCATACTTGGTTACTGCAATACACCCTCTCAGAATCTCACCATGTCTTGCCTCGACCATTGATCTTCCACTCGCGAAACTCGCAACCTAGAAATACTCTAACTCACAAATTAAAATATGGAGGAATCATGAATGACCAAGAACACGATGAAGACAATCCGAAATCCCATCTCCTACTGATCAAAACCCATGCAAGAATACTCATACCGACTCTGAAGTTGATTGCCAAACAATTGTTACCCTTCTTGGAGTGCATATAATAACCCATACATTGAACTAGAAATTCTCAACAGTCGAAACTGGACCTCAACGAGCCAACTGCCTCGAATCTCAACCACTACCACTTGAAGAGTTCCTAACCACAATAAGGTCCCTAGCCAACGGTTACATACTGTGGTTGCATCATCTCATTCTGCACCTTGTCTCATCCAAGTCTCATATTCCGTACCGTAGATCTCCATAATCAGTTCTCTAACCACACTTGACCAAATCTCTGATCCTCTTAATAAAATACTCAGTTCTCCCACACTCAGGTTTCGAAGCATCACCAATTGGCATACCAACACTCTACTCCACAGACCGTTTCACCAAGTACATCACACTTGACTCTGGGAACGTACTACGTAATCACTCAATGATCTTCCCGATGGAGACCAAGCAACTTAAAATATCCCGTAACTTAGACAAAAATCTCATAATCTTCCCAACGTGACTAGCTCTAGTCATCTCGAAGCCTTAGACCGACACACCGCTGGATACCCCAACTATTCCGAATTAGTCTTGACTCTCAATCTGGAAATAATATACTATCATGCACCTCGTCTCTGATTCCTCGACCAGCCTCCCATCGCGGGAATCATCATAAGGGCAAGAGACCTCACTCTCACAGTTGATACACAACGTAGACAACGAGGGTCATCGCCCCGATATACTCCTCTTAATCATCTGGAACTGCTGCTAAAAAGTATGTCTCCCTCAATAGGTCACTTCCTTGTTCTCTTCCATCTCAGTCCCCACTAATGACTCTTTCGTGGGATAAGAAATACCTCACAGCAAACATACTACCCAAAATACTCTGGTGAAAAGGTTGCAACCCTATGCTACCCCACGGGGTTTACCTCCAAACTATGAAACCAGAAGCTCGCTATCTCTTTTGCTTATCCCAGGAAACGGTGACAGCACATAGGGTCCCGCTCGGCATCAGGCCCCACTCGGTATACAGATTTGTCAGCCATCAGGCCCCGCCTGGCATCGGGCTCCACCCAATACACATATAAACATATAACCATACAAACACATGCGATAATCACCAAGATAATTGCGTACAATATAGTCATCGAGCCCTGCTCGGCATCAGGCCTTGCCCAGTATGCATACCAACACATAACACATGCAAGAGTCACACAGAAATCTGGCATCCTATCATAATAAACCATGGATTGACAATGGTGCCTTCGACCCGCTAAACACAGTGAGGAAACTCACCTCAATCCAATGATAATCAAATAACTGCTCGGTTAACTGAACCGGATAACCTCGTGCCAGCTAACAATAAATACAATCTTAATCAATAGTTATCCCGATAACCCAAAATCTGAGGCCCACTCCATAAACCAACTTCTTAAAGGGAAAAAATACCATTTTACCCTTTTCTTACTTGTTCCATAACCATGGTCTAGCCCAAATGCACAAAAGCCAAAAATGGCAACCGAAAGCCCAATTAAACTAAGCCCAAAACCCCTAATGGCCCAAGGCCCAAAATTGATCCATTGGGCTTCTGCTGAGAACGCCTAGAATTCGAACGTCGGATGTTCCAATGCAAACACCTGGTGTTTGCTCGCTGATTACCAGCTTCTAAACGAATGTATTAATGGCTTAATATCTCTTCTTCAGACTTTAGATCCAATTATAATGGAACGTCTAAAGCGATAAAGTTGCAAACTTTTATGGACATGCATCGCTACAATGAGCCCAACAACAAGATCCTAACTCAAAATCAACTATAAGACTCCAAAACTCTTGCATGGAAGATTATGAAAACCCAAGATTACACTTTTATGATTCTAGACTCACTTTTATGCTTGATAGGACAGTCCAAACCTCTGGTGCATTCCAAACTCACAAAGATCAAGTCTTTGGGACCAAAAAGAACATAAACTAGCCCTAATTCAAGATCTAACAAATGAGACATCAAGATCCAAACTTTATACCTCAAAATGATGCTCCAAGACGTCAAGGGTCCAGATCCAGAAGCTAGAGAGCAACCACAATACTCCAAAGATCTTCCTTATCTTATCAAGAACACTAAATGATACCAAAAAGATTAACCAAGGCTTCAAACTCTCATACACACTTGGGGTTTTTGAAATGAGGATGGAGGCCGGAGCGGTGAAGGGTTTTGAGGCCATAATATTCTTTAAATAAGGTGCAAACCATAAAAATTAGGGTTTGGTTTCTGCATGCAAACGCCTGGCATCCATCATAGAATGCCAAGCGTTTGAACGCCTAGTGTTCTATGCCAAACGACTGGTGTTTAGACCAAAATGCTAAAAATTAATATAACAAGGGTCTAAACTAAAAAGTACTTTGAATCGGGTGTTACAACTCTCCCCCATTTAAATTAGATTTCATCCTCGAAATCATTCCTTACTATCCCAGGTACGCTAGACAGCTTGAACAAACCAACCCCAACACCGATGCGGACCGAGTAAGCAACCCCAGGCATACAACGGTTTTCCAAAAATGCAACCGAGCCTATCCTTCGCAAGGCTTAAAACTTGTCTGACTCCCCAATAGAAAGCCCATACTAAACCACTACTAATTCAACTCCACTTTGTATTCCAAACTGATCACCAAACTTCTGTTACCATGTTGTTTCCACTGGAAAATAGAGTCACCGACCATTCGTTGCTGTCGGAAACTTTACACTTGATGAAAGGGGTTAGATAATCCTTTGAGTAAAATAATCATCCTGAAGTTAACGAATCCATGAACATAATGAGAAACAAGAGGCAGTATGGGAGTTAAACCTATTAATGCTAAATAAGTCACTGATTCGTTAACTGTCGCGAACCAAAACGCTACTGCTATAATCCTAAAACCCCATAACTTGCCAGACCTACACATAGGTAGAACCATTCCAAAGCACAATCACAAGGGCCTTTTCTACCATCAGAAGTGATAACATCCCTTTTGATCATGAACCCTTCAGCTGATGCCCTTGACATACAAACTTCTTAATTCATATCTTGTTGAAATAAAGACCTTGCACATCTGCCTTAACGATTCCTAACGTGATTCTCAACAAAAAGCCAACTCGCTACATAACTCATAACATGAGATCCAAGGTACACTTGCGTTTCACCCGAATCTTATGATTTATGGCGACCATTCACTAAACCGGGATAGAAAAATCCCCAAACCACCATTGAGATTTCCAATCTCACACTTGGTCTAGCCACCAGGTTCATGAGAGTCTAACTGATAAGTCTACCCTAGCCTAAGCATCACTCTATGCCACTCACTAACCACATAATCATCCCACTAAAGCTAGGATCCAATACTTTGACCTAACCGGTCTCTACCAGGTCTTACGTGCACTGCTATAATCATACGGGCCTTGCCCACGGGTGTAACATCCCAAAATTTAAGACCAAAAATTTGATTTTTAATTTAATAAATCATAAAACGAATTACTGAAAACATCATGAAGCTATCTCATATCATAAAAACCCATAAGTCATATGTCTCAAAACATTTCATAATATAATAATGTCAGAGTACAAAATCCCAAGAATGTCATAGTGCGGAAAATCATTTGTGCGATGCGTTGCTATTATGCCAACTCCTTTCCCTTCAAAGAAGAAGGTCCTGAAACAAAAAATAAAATTGTAAGAACAAAGCTTAGTGAGTTCCCCCATCATGCCACATACCATACAATAACCATATTGTCTAACATATCCGGGTACTGGACTACCCGTTCGGTCTCTTTCAACCGGTAACTGCCTAGCATATTAGGGTGCTATCGTACCCCTTCCGTCCTTTCGACCGTTACCTCGCCTAGCATATCAGGGTGCTGGCCTACCCATTCGGTCTTTTCGACCAGTACCGGGGACTATTTCACCCCTACTTCTACCATATAACATTCTAGCTCATAAACACATAAGTCATATACTGCCTAGCTTATCCGGGTGCTGGCATATTGTAACATCCTTTTTTGGATCGTCTGAGATTAGGGTTTGTGGGCTGCAACCCAAGCCTGAGGAAGCCTCGGGGTTGTGGCGAGTTGCTAGTAGTGTAGGGCATCTCGTCACCTTTCCGTGGATATGAGGTACACTGGAAACAGAGTTATATCGAGGAAGCAATGGATGTTTGAAGTTATGGCAGGATAAGTCCCTTATTTGAGTAAGGTGGTAGCTGAGTACGTCTGGTGTATGTGTATGTACACTTAGCGTATTCATGTGCATGATTTTTAAGTGGAGCCACCTAGTACACTGGGCGTACTAGGTATAGAGTGAAAACCCTATTTTTAGGTGTGTCCCTATATAAAGAATGAGATGGCCTCATTCCTGGCCACCATCCTCAGATTTCAAACCCTCTTAAACCCTAAACCTTCATTCATGGAGCTTGTGAGGGTATTTGAGAGCCTTTGAGTGTTTTTGTGTGTTCTTGGAGTGAAGAAGAAGCTTGGGAGAAGAAGGAGTGAGAGTCCAGGCCCTTGGATCTGAGCAAATCTTACTTGGGAGCTTCATATAGAGGTATAAAGCTTCAAACTTTCTCACTCTTTTGATTTGTGCATCTTAGTAGAGTATTTTAGGGTTTTTGTCCCAAAAGTTGGAGACTTTATGAGATTTTGAGCTCCAGAGACTTTGATCAACCACTTTGAGTGTATTTAGCGGTGTAATGTCATAAAAATCAAGACTTGGACGTTTGAATCAAGCCATGCATGAGATATGAGAATTTTGTGATAGAAGAGTGAGAGTTTTGTGTGTTTGCAACCTTATCAGCCATGCAAAAGCTTAAAGTCACTGACTTTATGGAGTAAGAGCCATTAGGGAGTCCAGATCTAGGATTTGAGTTAATGTCTTAATGGGTTAAGAGCAAAGGAGTGGGAAAGACAATCCTGGTTGTACGTTAAGCGTAATTCCTGTACGCCCCGCGTACTGACCAAGTGTCCCCGATGGCTTATCTGGATTCGTGAGTATGATGAGCGTACCAAGGGAGGTATGCCCCACGTAACCTCACTGTGGACTTTTGGTCTAAGTCTCATTTGGGCCTTGAGTGTTGGGCCTGGAGTTTGGGCTTGTTGCACTAGAGTTTTGGATCAAAGGAATATATATATATATATATATATATATATATATATATATATATGTGTGTGTGTGTGTATGTGTGTTTGTGCTTTGGGCCTTTGGGTTGGGCTTTCCATTCGATTGGAGAGCTGGGCCTCGGGAGAGCCCATTTATTATTAGGCCTTGGTGGGCCCAATGGGTTTTAGTTTATTGATGGGCTGGTCAGTGGGCTACCTTTAGATGTAATGAGTGAGAGTTTGGACTTAGTTCGTAATTGGGTTATTTGTGGGTTTGGCTCAGAGATAGAGGCCGGTGCGCAACACCAATGTTTATAGGGGTTGTTCATCATCCGAGGTGAGTCTTCTCACTATACTTTACCTAGAGTGGTAATTCTTTTGTGACCGGATGGTCTTATGTGTTTATATTGAGTACTATGATATCCTGCATTATGTCTATTTTATTTATGATGTGTATTATTTTGTGCTTACTGAGTTAGGACCGGAGGGTCCACTCGAGTTATGGGACCAAAGGGTCCCACTGAGACACATTGACCAGAGTGTCTTACTGTGTTATAGCCTCGAGTGGCTAATGAGTTGTGTGTGATATTTTGGGGAACTCACTAAGCTTCTTGCTTACAGTGTTATGCATTATGTGTTTAAGGTTTTTCTTAGGATCGTGGGGAGGCACCGACTTGATTGTACACACCAGTGAAAGAGTTATGTTTTGAGGATCTTGGATTTTAACCAAACAATTATGGAGTTACGATTTGTAAAATTAAATAAATGATATTTTTTTGAAATGTGTTATGAGAGTTATGTGATTTTAAATGAAAATTTTGTTTGAAAATTTCTGCTGTTACAAGTTGGCATCAAAGCCTTGGTTTGAGGGATTCGGATGTACCTTCGGGTATGTATGGACTCAAACTGGGGATTTGAGAAATTTTTCCAAAAAAAATGATTTTTCTAAAACAAGCAAGAGTTTCTAAGAGAAAACGAGAAGGAGTAGTGTGTACAATCAGCCAGAGCCCGAATAGTAATTTCCCAAAATACCCTTATTTATTTGTGTTATGAGTTATTATTGAGATATTAGTGATGCATGCTAGAAGATAGGCTAGGTATTTAATATATTAGAGCTAGAGTTTCCAAATTTGTGATGCCTTAGCCTAGGAATTGTTGTTATCTGTGATGTGCTTTGAGTATGTGCAGAGTAAGAGTATCCAACATGAATCTTTTAGAGAGAGCTTTGAGTAGAGGAGTAATCTAGGAGAGATACCTAGGTGAGCATTGGAGAAGCCTACTGAGGGAGTAGTTAGATACCTGCGAGAGGTAGGGTTGCTTGAGTTCGATGATACCTTTTGAGTGTGAGTAGAGCAAATAGTGTTGTAACCTAGATTGGTTTTATGTGTTGGTGGAGATTATTCGATGCCCGAATGTTGCTTCCTTCATGCTTTGTGGACCTCTTGATGATGGGAGCCAACTACTAAGTGAATATGACGATATTCAGGAGGTAGATGGCTGGCATCATAAGGATTTCTTCAGCAGCTAATGGCAGAGAAGCGTGAGAACCTAGGAAGAGCCTAGGGAGTGACCTTAGTCAGATGAGTACGCCGAGAAAGGAGAGTATTCGCTGGGGAGCGACCAGGTTTAACGAGATTGGTGATCGAGAAGGTTGAGCACCTACTTAGGAAGTCAGGGACGATCCGTGTGAAGAGTATGGGTAGATGTGGCAGGTAGTATGGGCACGTACTACTGAAAGAGGACCCTTACTCGAAACAGGGAGAATTCCAGAGGTTCGAAGTAGCATATTGGGAGGTGATAACATCGTTCGAGTACCATGATAAGCAGCAGATTGAGAGGTGATAACATGCTTCGAGTACCATGATTTGTAGCAGATTGAGAGGAGATAACATGGTTCGAGTACCATGATTCATAGCAGATCGAGAGGTGATCACATGGTTTGAGTACGATGATTCGTGGCGGTTAGTGCATCTAGTTTTACCAGTTATCCCGTTGTGATTGGTTAGACTGAGATCAGATGTGATAGAGTGTAGGGCCATAGGGCCATGTTAAACGAGTTTCAATGGAGCATACCTTGAGAGGGAAATCAAGTTAGTTTCCGGAGACATTTTTGGTGAGATGCGAGTTGGAGTCTCAAGACTCAGGGATGAGTAGAGATGATGCTTATTCGAGGATCACGGTCTGAGTTGAGAAATCGAATGATAGATGAGGCGTCATCTTCTGTGGTAAGAGTTTCACTTTCCCCATTTCCTGGAAGAAGCAAAAGAGATGACGAGCTTCCGGTTTTCAAAGCTTGGTGGTAAACCCCGTGGGGTAGCATAGGGTTGCAAACTTTTCACCAAAGTATTTTGGGCAATATGTTTGCTGCGAGGTATTTATTATACTATGAGAGAGTCATTTGTGGGTCTATGTTGGAAGAGAACAAGGAGGTGCATTTTGTGGGAGGCATACTTTTAGCGGCAGTTTCACGTGGTTAAGAGGAGTATATCGGAGTGGTGGCCCTCGTTGTCTTCATTGTGTATCGACTGTGAGAGTGGGGTCTCTTGCTTTTATGACGATTCCCGTGATGGTAGGCTGGTCGAGGAGTCAGAGACGAAGTGTATGATAGTACATTATTTCCGGACCGAGAGTCAGGACTAATTCAGAACAGTTGGGGTATCCGATGGTATATTGGTATGAGGCTTCGAGATGACTAGAGGTAGTCACGTTGGGAGGATTCTAAGATTTTTGTCTGAATTACAGGATATTTGGAGTTGCTTGGTTCCATCGGGAAGATCATTGAAGTGATTATGTGGTACGTTCCAAGAGTCAAGTGTGATATATCTAGTGAAATAGTCTATGGAGTAGGTTGTTGGTATGACAATTAGTGATGGTTCGAACCCTGAGTAGGGGAGAACTGATTATTCTATTGAGAGGATTGATGATTCGTTCAAGTGCGGTTAGAGAACTGGTTATGGAGATCCGCGGTGCGGACACTTGAGACCTAGGTTATTGGTGGATGAGGCGAGGTGCAAAGCGGGATGATGTATGGCTATGTGTTTAAGGAAGGATGAGTGAATCCACGACATGTGGTGGTCAAATAATTTATTATGGCTAGGGATTTTTCGAGTTTGCAATTGTTGAGTTCAAGGCGGTTGGGTCGCCGAGTTCAGGGTGTAATAGCTGAGATTTGCGGGTATAGGTATAGATTGTGATCTATACTCTAGGAGGGGAAATAGTTGATTTGTCAACCAATTTTAGAGTCGGTGTGAGTAGTTCGTATGGGCGGTGATCAGTAGAGGGTGGAGCTTTGGATTTTCGTCAATGTGTTTTTAGTCGTTAACGATTCCTCTGTTTTTTAGTTTGTGAGATGGGAGTATTTCGAGGTTTCGAATTGCGTAAATGGAAGATCAGTGATTGAGGCAAGACATCGTGAGATGATGTTATGGTGTATTGAGGTGCCCAAGTATGGTGTCCTAATTTTTGGTCATGTTGAGACTCAGGTCGTGGGATGGCGAGTGGAGTACTGAGAGACTTTGGTTCCAATGGGAACCCATCAATTAAGTGTCGCCAGAGTGGGACTGTCTAAGGGTGTATCTATGCTGATAAAAGTGCCTTGCCTACGAGAACTTACATTAGGAGTGGTGGTGCATAAGCTGGGTGGGTTTAAGCACCTATTATGTTGAGTTTCGAAGCATGAGTTGGTGAGCTCAGTGTAGTGATGGCTTGATGATGAGATTATGGGGTGATAAGAGAGCAAGTGGATCCAAGTGGGAGTAATCACTTGGGATTATCAGGAAAACCATGGAGTGAGCCCTTGGTGAGTCAGGAAGCGAGAGAGTGTTGTAAGACTACGGGGAGCCGTAGCATCCATGAGTCAGCGAGAAAGTGTCGTGATACTGCAGGGAGCCGTAGTATTCACCGATTAGCGAGAGAGTGTTGTGATACTGTGGGGAGCCGTAGTACTCACTAGTAAGCGAGGGAGTGTCGTGATACTGCGTGGAGTCGTAGTATTCACTGGTTAGCGAGAGAGTGCTATGATACTGCATGGAGTCGTAGTATTCACTAGTCAGCAAGAGAGTGTCGTGGTATTGCGGGGAGTCGTAGTATTCACTGGTTAGCGAGAGAGTGTGGTGATACCGTGGGGATCCGTAGCATTCATGAGTCAGTGAGGGGGTGTCGTAGGAGTATGGGGGGACCGTAGCACTCAGTAGTCGATAAGAGTGAATATTGTTCTGCCAGGAGCTGTACTATTCACTAGTCAAAGTATGACGCAGAGGAGTTCTTAGGCTTGGGTAACCTTACCACTTGAGTCTTCTAGAACCTGGTTGCCGGACCAAGGGCAAGACTGGGGTCTCCGTATCGGTCGAGGATTGTTGTATCCCGGGTTGAGGAGGCATTATCATAATGAGAAGGAATTGGAGAGATGGTGTGTGCATAAATTTGCGAATCGCGGGTTCGGGTTGAGTATCAGATTGGAAATGAGTGGTTCCAATTCTGTTGTGTAATCAGACTATCGAGTTGAGTTTGGGAAAATTCGTGTATTGAGTAGGCAAGATAAGGTTCCAGATTCATAGATTGGTTTCATTTTGAGGGGTAATGATCTCCATCTAATGTCTCAGACCGGAGTGGGCCAGTTTTATTGGTGTGGGAAGGACCGCGAGACACATGGAACCGGTAGTTGGTAGACGACAAAGGTCGGAGGTGAGACGACTTCAGTGGGTAAAGAGAACTCTGTCACTTGTGTTTCAACTACTGGGTTGGAGTTGGCCTGGTGCTTAGTGTTGGAAGGGACATTTGAGATGAATTGGGACTTATGATTAAGGGTCTTAGAGGATCGTTACGAGCTGGCTTGAATGCTTCCTTGTCTGAGGACAAAGTTTTGAGGATCATTCTTTCAGAAGAGTTCTGATAGATGTTCAGGCGGTGGGTCCTTAGTGGGATATGACCTTTCCGTTCCTTTTGAGTTGAGATCGGGATCGATTAGAGAATCAGATTTGGCAGAGTGTTCTTAGAGTCTATTATTCGATGAGCGATTAACATGATGATATTTTCGAAGGTGGTCTGACAGAGAGACAGACCACTAGAGTTTCCAAGTTCTGGAGAGTCAGATCGAGTACCACAGTGGCAGAAAGGTCTGTCCTACTTCGGGGTCGAGAGTTCTTGTTCAGTTCAGGTGTCTTTGGAAGAGCTTGTTCTATGATATGAGGTCCTTTCAGTGGTGCTTCTCGGGTTTTTGAGTTCGATCTAGGGGTTGATATGAAGCGATTTTGAGGGTGAACTCTAATTCAAGTGCGGGAGAATTGTAACATCCCTTTTCGGATCGTTTGAGATTAGGGTTTGTGGGTTGCGACCGGGGCATGAGGAAGCCTCGGGGTTGCGAAGAGTTGCTAGAAGCGTAGCGCATCTCGTTACCTTTCCGGGGATATGAGGTACATTGGAAACAGCGTTATATCAAGGAAGCAATGAAAGTTTGAAGTTGTGGCAGGATAAGTCCCTTATTTGAGAAAGGTGGCAGGTGAGTACGCTGGGCGTACGTGTGTGTACTCATGTGCATGATTTTAAGTGGAGCCACCTAGTACGTTGGGTGTACCAGACGGTACGCTAGGCGTACTAGGCACATAATGAAAACCTAATTTTGGGTGTGTCCATATATAAACAATGAGATGGCCTCATTCCTGGCAACCATCCTCAGATTTCAAACCCTCTTAAACCCTAAACCTTCATTCATGGAGCATGTGAGTGTACTTGAGAGCCTTTAAGTGTTTTTGTGTGTTCTTGGAGTGAAGAAGAAGCTTTGGAGAAGAAGGAGTTAGAGTCCAGTCCCTTGGACCTGAGCATATTTATGATGGGAGCTTCATATAGAGGTATAAAGCTTCAAACTTTCTCACTCTTTTGATTTGTGCATCTTAGTAGAGTCTATTAGTGTTTTTGTCCCAAAATTTGGAGACTTTATGAGATTTTGAGCTCCAGAGACTTTGATCAACCCCTTTGAGTGTATTTAGTGGTGTAATGTCATAAAAATCAAGACTTGGATGTTGGAATCAAGCCATGCATGAGATATGAGCATTTTGTGATAGAAGAGTGAGAGTTTTGTGTGTTTGTGACCTTATCAGCCATGCAAAAGCTTAAAGTCACTAACTTTATGGAGTAAGATCCATTAGGGAGTGCACATCTGGGATTTGAGTTAATATCTTAACGGTTTAAGACCAAAGGAGAGAGAAAGTGTCACACCCCCAAACCGGAACGACAAAAACTTCCGGGGGTGGATGACTTCATGTTAAGTATCACAACACATGCATTGTAGTAATCAAAGTAACAACAACCATCATATTAATAATATAACGTTTACATGATGTTCCAAACATTTCATGATTTACATTATAACAAAAGATAATACATAATGTTCCGTCTTTGCAACATCTTTGAGGGTACCTGTCTACTAACGTTCCTGAGAATACACGTGGTTTGAAAAAGTTTCATCATTAAAGTTGGTGAGTTCGTAAGTATTTTGTTTTAGAAAACAGGTTCTTTGTTCTTTGTAATACATGAGGTGTTCCTCCAGAAAATCCTATATTTTCTAATGTGATGAATGATGAGTAAGATGACTCTTACTAGCTCTTCCTACGATTACTTAGTGTATACAAGTTATATACAATCCAGATCGAACAGACAATCAATTGTGCGGTTCTGCACCAAGCCCACAACCAAACAAGGAACAAGAAATGAGACGAAAATCACACATCCATTGTTTGTCGGATCCTCATTATATATAACCCTAACATATTCACTAGGTACTTATATAGTTAACTATAATAGTCCTTTGAGATATGATGAAAGTATTCCTTAAGAAAATCCTATATTTTCTTAGTAAAATGGTGACCATAATAGTTCCTTTTACAATTACTTCGTTTATACTAGCTATATATAATCTAATATCGAACGGACAATTGAATGTGTAAATCTGCCCTAAGTCCACAACCAAACGAGGAACAGGAAGTAAGGCGGAAATCACACATTCTACTGTCTATCAGATATTAATTATATATAACTCTGACGTATAAACTAAGGAATTATAGAATTAACCATTTCAGGTCCTTTATGTTATAATAGTTTGTAAATAAGTGTTAAAACTTTTGTAAATATGTTTGCTTGTAAAAATAACGAAGTTTATCCCAAAAAATCCTATATTTTCCATAAAACCGATTTGTAGTCTTAATCGTTCCAAGACCGAAATGCACAAGTAGAAATACCATACTTAATTTAATGATACCTAGTTTTATCTATGAATAAAACTAGCTGCATATATGTTTGCACTGAAAACTAGATATGAAGTTAATGCCCTCCTATGATTACTTAGTACGTATGAATTATATAAAATTGAAATCGAATAGACAATCGATTGGGTGAATCTACCCTAAGCCCACAACCAAACTAGGAACAGGAAATGAGACGGAAATCACACATCCCACTATCTACCGGACATTAATTTAATATAATCTTGATGTAAGCGATAACTAATCATAGAGTTATTTCCCTTTATGACTGTGTAGAAGTATATCTTTATGTAAATGATTAGTTAATACTTATTGTGAATATTCATTATAACCATACTAATATGACTGGTGGTCTACACGACGTTCTTTTGGCATCATAAAGTTAATGACATTTGTCACCCCTGAGCTTCCATTCCAATTGTAGCTAACAATCAGGGCGTGGGATTGTCAATCGTGTATAGATATGTACACAAACACACGCTCTCCCTCCAGGAGACTCTGGTTATAATTAGGATTTTAACGGGTACCATATTTGGTACATCAGGCGGTTCACAATCCTGTATTATCTAGTTTACATAAAGTGAAAAACCTTTTAGTAAATAACATGTAACTTTGTAAAATAATTCCTTTGTTCCATAAACTATACCAACAATAGTTTATAAGTTTATTTCCATGTTTTAACCTGGACTTTGTAAAACAACTCGTATGTTCCATAAACTATACACATTATAGTTTTATAAGTTTATTTCCATGTTTTGATAAATTTCACATTTAAATACATATTAACAGTAAGAAAACATAATAAGTAAATTATATTTTTTAACACAAGATTTCTTGTGTTTTACTTGTATTCCCCCCTAAAAACATTGAAAAAGCTTGGAAAAATATGGGGGTATGAACTCAATTGATATATATATATATATATATATATATATATATATATATATATATATATATATATGCTTTGGGCCCTTGGGTTGGGCTTGCCATTAGATTGGATAGTTGGGCCTCGGGAGAGCCTATTTATTATTGGGCCTTGGTGGGCCCAATGGGTTTTAGTTTATTGACGGGATGGTTAGTGGGCTACCTTTAGACCTAATGAGTGATAGTTTGGACGTAGTTCCTGATTGGGTTATTTGTTGGTTTGGCTCAGAGATAGAGGCATGTGCGCAACAACAACATTTATAGGGGCTATTCACTATCCGAGGTGAGTCTTCTCACAATACTTTACCTAGAGTGGTAATTCTTGTGTGACCGGAGGGTCTTATGTGTTTATATTGAGTACTGTGATATCCTGCATTATGTCTATGTGATTTATGCTGTGTATTATTTTGTGCTTACTAAGTTAGGACCGGAGCGTCCACTCGAGTTATGGGACCGGAGGGTCCTACTGAGACACATTGACCGGAGCGTCTTACTGTGTTATAGCCTTGAGTGGCCAATGAGTTATGTGTGGTATTTTGGGGAACTCACTAAGCTTCGTGCTTACCGTGTTATGTGTTATGTGTTTCAGTTTTTTCTCAGGATCGCGGGAAGGCATCGACTTGATTATATACACCAGTGAAAGAGTTTTGTTTTGAGGATCTTGGATTTTAATCAAACAATTATGGGGTTGCGATTTGTAAAATTAAATAAATGAGATTTTTGTGAAATGTGTTATGAGAATTATGTGATTTTAAATGAAAATTTTGTTTGAAAATTTACAGTGTTACACATACCCTTTCGTCCCTATGGACCGATATTTGGGTCTATCCTACCCCTCCTACCACTATCACATAATATCATGGCATACTAGCACATAAAGCAAAACAGATACTTGCATACCAGATAATTATCACAAAGACAATCATCTCTACTATAACTCTTAGTAGTGAGCCGACATTGGTGCCTTCGAACCACTTCTACTGGACGGTAACTAACCTCAAACGTCGTGTAGTAGCTGAACTGTCCTCGACTCTAGGATCAAATGCTCTCAAACTTCTATAAATAAAAATATTCTTTACCCTTTCTTACTCATAACCCCTTTAAGGGTAAACTCTGGTCAATGGGCAAAGTCAAATTCAACATCAAATTCAAAGTCAACATCCTGGTTGACTCAACTCGTCGAGTTCCATGATCCATAAAACCCTATAAATCTTGATTCAACTCGTCGAGTTCTTTCATGAACTCGTCGAGTTCCTCTTCATAACAAAGTCGGGACATTTCACTCACAACTCGCCGAGTTCCTCCTTGAACTTATCTAGTTCTTCAATCTTCCAAAACCCAGAAACCATGTCTAACTCGCTGAGTCATCTCCTAAACTCGACGAGTTTGCCCAGTAACAGAAAAGGTTGGGGGACCACGACCCAACTTGCGGAGTTGTGTGAACAACTCGTCGAGTCCCCTATAGTCTAAACCCATTCAATCGTTTCCAGTCGGGTTTAATGCTTCCAAACAATAGATCTAGTCCCCTTGGACTAAGTTAGCACGTAAAATTTCTAACTTTACATCCATGCATGGTGTCATGAAGTTAGGGCATAGGGAAGGGCCATGGATTAATAAAGTTGGAAACTTTAAGCGTCATAAGTGATGGGTTTTAGCCATAAGAACTTTCCTATGTGCGCATGCAAAACCCTAATGCTTGGATCTAGGCTTTCTAATAAACATGCTTTGAATCCAAGACTTCTAATGACTAATTAGGTTAAATAACAACATTGAAACAGATCTAGAATCATACCTTTGAGTTCCTTGTTGATCTTGAGGTCTTGGAGCTTCTAGAGTCACAAATGTCACTCCTCTAATGGCTTACAAACACCAATAGCAAAGAAGATGATTTAGGAGAGAGGAGAGGGGAGGAAATCGGCCAGGGTTCTCTTGCTTTAGGAGAGATGTCGATTTCCTTATGCCATGGGGTCTATTTATACTTGTAGACTCCTTAAGGGTTACAACCTAAACCCTAATTGGATAATCTTCTCTTAAGGCTATCCAAATCCATTCCTTAGATATCTATATAGACGATTTTAGCTATCCTAAAACTCTTAGAATTCGTCCATCCCATATCCATATGGATTTACAGTCTAAAGTTTAACTATCAAACAATTGACAGTTTATACCCCTTTATTTAATTAATCTCTTTAAGTCACCAAATTAATTCTAATTGATTCTATGACTTATATTAATCAAATAACAAATATATTATTCATTATATTATTCTCATAATATATTAATAATATTTACTCTCTCGTAATAAATCATCCTATCAAGTTGCTATGGTGAAGGCAACCCAAAAGGACCATGCACAACCGGGCCAAATACTTGCCTAATATAGTTGCAGCCTTAGACAAATCAAATCAGTTCTGACCGGGCCCGGCACATAAGTCAAATCAAATCATCGAGCGGCCGAGATATCGCTTTTACCTTCCTAGATAAAAGTTACAGATAAACTTCGACTTATATGCATTTACTTATTCATTAGCCAACTATACACAACAATACGTTTTATAACACCGAGTTACTGATGCGTTTTCGTATTATCAATGTACAATCAATTAACAAATAACAAATCATATATCTAGGTTTTAAGACCATATGATATTATCGTCTTGCAATCACCTTTTATATCGTATTCCATAAGGTGATTCCAGCAAGCGCGGGTTTATTCCAATGCTCAAAACTAGTTTATAAGCACTCATGAACGTTGCAACAATCCTTTGCTATGTCTAACACCATTTAGACATTCTACACACCAATTCATGACAATCTTCATTCATATCTACTCCCAACATATGAACGATTGTGGACCATTTGAACAATTTCTATTATTCTTAATAATCTCAATTATTCTGGAAGTCAAAACATGAAAAATGAAACAATAGCTAAACAATTAACATAAGATAGTAACATTACTCATAAATAAAACTCCTTTATTTAATCATCAAATGTCAATTACATTTATCTATTACACGTTTCTAATACTATATAATCTATGCTAATATCATCCTTCAGCCCAATACTCCTAGCATGCTGCAAGTGCTTAACCCTACTTAGTCCCTTCGTAAGCGGATCTGCTGGGTTATCTTCTGATGATATCCTCTTCACTACGAGTTGTCCTTCTTCTACACGATGTCTAATGAAGTGATACTTTCTGTCGATATGTCTTGATCTACCATGATCCCTCGGTTCCTTGGTCGAGGCAACCGCGCCTTCGTTATCACAGAAAATCTCCATTGGCTCCTTTATGGCAGGTACAACTCCAAGATCACCGATGAAGTTCTTTAGCCATATTGCCTCCTTCGACGCTTCGCTCGCTGCAATGTACTCTGATTCGCACGTTGAATCAGCTACGGTTTCCTGCTTGGAACTCTTCCATGTCACTGCTCCTCCATTTAGGGTAAAGACCCAGCCCGACTGCGAACGGTAGTTGTCCCTGTCGGTCTGAAAACTGGCGTCACTATACCCTCGCACCTTCAAGTCATCACTCCCTCCGAGGACTAAGAACCATTCCTTCGTCCTCCGAAGGTACTTAAGGATGTTTTTCACTGCAATCCAATGTGCTTTGCCAGGATTCCCTTGATATCTGCTAACCATGCTCAAAGCGAAGGCTACATTAGGGCGAGTACAAGTCATAGCGTACATGATTGAGCCAACTGCGGAAGCATATGGTACTCGGCTCATGTCTGCTATCTCAGCTTCGGTACTCGGTCTTTGAGTCTTATTCAATTTGGCATTACTTTGTATCGGTAGTTCTCCCTTCTTTGAGTTTTCCATACTAAAACGTTTTAGTACCTTCTCTAAGTAAGTATTCTGACTAAGTCCAATTAGTCTCTTACTTTTTTCTCTTACTATCCTTATTCCCAAAATGTAAGAAGCCTCTCCGAGGTCCTTCATAGCGAAGCACTTCCTGAGCCAGGACTTAACCTCCTGCAGAGTCGGGATGTCGTTTCCTATGAGTAATATGTCATCGACATATAGAACGAGGAAGGTTACTATACTCCCACTGGCTTTGACATATACACAAGATTCGTCTTCGCTTCGTACAAAACCAAACTCTTTGACTTTCTCATCGAAGCAAAGATTCCATCTGCGAGACGCTTGCTTAAGTCCATAAATGGACTTCTCAAGCTTACACACTCTATTCGGATGCTTCGGATCCACAAACCCCTCTGGCTGAGCCATGTAAACATCCTCAGCCAACTTTCCGTTAAGGAAGGCGGTCTTGACATCCATTTGCCAAATCTCATAATCATGAAATGCGGCAATTGCTAGCATCACTCTAATAGATTTAATCTTTGCAACTAGTGAGAAGGTCTCATCATAGTCAACTCTGGGAGTTTGAGTAAAGCCCTTCGCGACCAATCGCGCTTTAAATGTGTGTACGTTTCCATCCACGTCGGTCTTCTTCTTGAAGATCCATTTGCACCCAACGGTCTTACGTCCGGGCACGTAATCAACCAAATTCCAAACTTGGTTATCATACATGGATTGGATCTCGCTATCCATTGCCTCTTTCCACTTTGCAGACTCCGGGCCTGCCATGGCTTCCTTATAGCTATTAGGTTCATCAAGGTTTACTAGTGTACCATCACTAATATACGTGTCCCCTTCGGTAGTAATATGAAAGCCATAAAACTGGGGATGAACTCTAACTCTATCGGAACGTCTAAGAGGTAAGGATTCATCAATCGGTTCAACCGGAGTTTCCTCCTCGGGTTGAAAGCCAACACCAGAGGTTCCTTCATCTTTCGACTCTTGAATCTCTTCAAGTTCGATTTGCCTCCCACTGTCTCCTTGGCTCATGAGTTCTCGCTCTCGGAAAACTCCTCTCCTCGCAACGAAGACAACATTGTCCTTCGGTCTATAGAAGAGATATCCAAAGGATGTCTGTGGGTAGCCGATGAAAATACATCGCTCACTTCGAGGTTCAAGCTTGTCGTGAGTATCTCGTCTTACGAAAGCCTCACAACCCCAAACCTTGATATGTGCCAACGAGGGAGCTTTCCCTGTCCACATCTCGTGAGGTGTTTTGGCAACCTTCTTAGTAGGGACTCGGTTAAGGATATGGGCGGCAGTCTCTAAGGCATACCCCCAAAAAGAGATAGGTAGTGAAGCACGACTCATCATAGAGCGAACCATATCCAATAAGGTTCGATTACGCCTTTCTGCCACACCATTCAACTGCGGTGTCCTAGGAGGCGTCAATTGTGAAACTATTCCACACTCCTTGAGATAATCGTGGAATTCAAGACTTAGGTACTCTCCTCCTCGATCGGATCGAAGCATCTTGATTTTCCTGCCCAATTGATTCTCCACTTCATTCTTGAACTCTTTGAACTTTTCAAAGGTGTCTGACTTTTGCTTGATTAAGTGGATATACCCATATCTACTATAGTCATCGGTAAAAGTCACATAGAAGCGGTTCCCATCCTTCGTGGTTGATCTAAATGGTCCACATACATCGGTATGTATTAGCTCCAATAGACCCTCGCCCCTTTCACATGTACTCGTGAAGGGTGACTTAGTCATCTTTCCAAGCAAACAAGACTCGCATGTGTCATCTTCCTTAAGGTCGCATGACTCCAACACTCCATCCTTTTGGAGTTGGGCTATGCGTTTCTTGTTGACATGTCCAAGACGACAATGCCACAAGGATGCTTTATCCATACTAGTTGAAGAATCAATATTTAAAACATCATTTCCTAAGTTATCATCAATCATAACGGTTTCATATATTCCATTACATGGTATAGCTTCAAAGTAAAAGACACCATTTAGATAAGCCAAAATAGAACCATTCTCATTATTAAAAGAAAATATAAATCCTTGTCTATATAAACCATGAAATGAAATGATGTATCTAGCCATTTCTGGCGAATAGCAACAATTGTTCAAATCTAAAACCAAACTATTCCTAAGCACTAAAGAATACACTCCAATCTTGGTTACAGGCGACGATCTTCTGTTCCCCATGATTAGATTGATCCTTCCTTGCTCCACATCCCTACTTCTTCTTAGTCCCTGCACATTAGAACAATTGTGATAACCACAACCGGTATCAAGAACCCAAGAAATAGCATGATTAGAATCATTAGATTTGATTGTGTATATACCTGCGAAAGATGGCTTGATCTTTCCCTCTTTGATTGCTTGCAGGTAATCTGGGCAGCTTCTCTTCCAATGCCCTATCTTGTGGCAGTGGTGGCACTCTTCCTCCTTTGGGTTAGAGCAGGGCTTAGCGGGATCAACTTTGGTCCCACTAAAAGAGGCACCATCTCAGGCTTTCACCTTGCGATAGTTCTTCGATGAAGCTTTCCTCTTCTTTCCCTTCCCTTGACCAATAGCCAAGACAGGAGCAGCGGGCGGATTGGGAGTAGGTGCAACAGACTTGTCCTTGAAGTTGCTCTCACCGACCCTCAAGAGACCTTGGAGTTTGCTTAGGGTGACCTCTTCTTTGTTCATGTGGTAGGTCATCCTAAATTGGTTGTACATCGGAGGCAAAGAGTGAAGCACCATATCGATCGCCAAGTCTTCACCGAAGTCAACATTTAACTTGCGAAGGCGGTCGACATACCTTTGCATCTTTTGCAGGTGCACGGTAAGAGATTCTCCATGACCCATCTTAGCGGAAATCATGTTGGTGAAAATCTCATAACGCTCTTGTCTCTCGTTTTGGTGGTATCTGTCCAATAAGTCTTGGTGCATCTCGTACGGGTACATGTCCTCGTAGGACTTTTGGAATTCGGAGTTCATGGTAGCGATCATGATGCAATGTACCTTCGTTGCATCTCGCTCATGAGTTTCAAAGGCGGTGATTTCGGCGGGAGTATCAATTTCGGGGTTGATTTTCTCGAGCTTCTCATCGAGGACATACTCCTTATCCTCATAGCGAGCAATGGTGCGAATGTATCTTATCCATTCGCTAAAGTTCGTTCCATCGAAGGTGACCTTTTGGCAAAGGCTCATCAACGTGAAAGAACTAGCAGCAGCATTGTTTGCGTTCGACATCTACAATTAGAAAGGACAAAGATAGATTAGAATAAGAACCCTAATTATCACCCAATAAGAAAAATTAGGGCTAGGATCCAACAATAACATTTACATACTAGAAAAGGGATGCCGTAATCTAACATGCAAATAAATTGAAGGTAAGTGAATGACGATTCACTAATTCTCCATCACAAAACTTAAACTATTAGTCCTAAGTGTTTTTGAGAATTCCTAGGTTTGGATGAGATTCATTGAAACTATTCAATGGCATGTTTAAATCTCGATATGCCCCTCTTGTTTGTGACTGGGATGCCGAGGATCACAAAGGGGGTGTGAATTACCATGCAAATTCACATGGTGCCTTCATTGTAACGATCACCTATT
Source organism: Lactuca serriola (assembly GCF_051521515.1). Classification (NCBI taxonomy): domain Eukaryota; kingdom Viridiplantae; phylum Streptophyta; class Magnoliopsida; order Asterales; family Asteraceae; genus Lactuca; species Lactuca serriola. The sequence goes on from NC_136415.1 coordinate 269,146,667, forward strand.
CGATGTGCCGGTAAACCACACACGCTCCATCGAACTATGATAAACAATGAATCACCCTTTGCCACCTTCGCTTAGAACCAATTAGTGTGCCGGTAAACCACACACGCTCCACTAACTTCTTAGCAAGGTGCAAAGTGTAATTTCATGGGATTGCATCAATTCACTTTTCCTAAAGTAACTAGGATTGGGAAATTTTTAAAATATGTGTAGTTACTTTATATTTCTTATTATACTTTTAATGAGAGGATGAGGTTGCCCTATCCTACCCTTTCGGCTAACGACCCTCCACCAATCAAGCAAGCGGTAGGTGTGAGTGTACACCCATTAAGCGCCATTTTATAGGCCGCAACCTTATACCCACCTTATAGATCGGCTTCGTGAATGAGGCCTACTAACGGTAAGACTAGCATTTAGTTATACATATATATATATTATTCTAGTAATATCATATTAGTATAGGGCTATATTTTAAAACTTTTAAAATCTAGGGTTTGAAATTTAAGTTGTCTAAATTAAAACTTTTAATCACAAATATAAATTTCAAAACTTGTGGGTAAGTTTTAAACATTTAAAACATGGAGGATCAAATAACAAATAATTCCAATTAACAATTAATATCCTAATTATCTATATTTGATTTTATTCAAGATTTCTTTGAAAGATAATTACCAAAATAATTAAAATAATTAATTAATTATCATATAAGGAAATTAAATATTTTATTAGTTGATAAATACCTTTAGCTAGATCAAGATAATAGTCATATATATCAAAAATCGGATTTAGATTGATCTATTACGATTAAGGTAAGTTTCCATAAGATAATTATGAAAAATTCCCGAATCTGGCCATTCCTAACGCCTGAACTCGCCGAGTGCACAAGGGGACTCGCCGAGTCAGGCCTACTCGCCGAATCCACCTTGGAACTCGCAGAGTCCGTGACTCAGAAACCTAAAAATCGAATTTTTCAGGTTTGTTTCAGTTAATCATGCAACAATTTAAAGAAAACCAAGCTAGGCTCTGATACCACTGATGGGTTTTAGCCATAAGAACTTTCCTATGTGCGCATGCAAAACCCTAATGCTTGGATCTAGGCTTTCTAATAAACATGCTTTGAATCCAAGACTTCTAATGACTAATTAGGTTAAATAACAACATTGAAACAGATCTAGAATCATACCTTTGAGTTCCTTGTTGATCTTGAGGTCTTGGAGCTTCTAGAGTCACAAATGTCACTCCTCTAATGGCTTACAAACACCAATAGCAAAGAAGATGATTTAGGAGAGAGGAGAGGGGAGGAAATCGGCCAGGGTTCTCTTGCTTTAGGAGAGATGTCGATTTCCTTATGCCATGGGGTCTATTTATACTTGTAGACTCCTTAAGGGTTACAACCTAAACCCTAATTGGATAATCTTCTCTTAAGGCTATCCAAATCCATTCCTTAGATATCTATATAGACGATTTTAGCTATCCTAAAACTCTTAGAATTCGTCCATCCCATATCCATATGGATTTACAGTCTAAAGTTTAACTATCAAACAATTGACAGTTTATACCCCTTTATTTAATTAATCTCTTTAAGTCACCAAATTAATTCTAATTAATTCTATGACTTATATTAATCAAATAACAAATATATTATTCATTATATTATTCTCATAATATATTAATAATATTTACTCTCTCGTAATAAATCATCCTATCAAGTTGCTATGGTGAAGGCAACCCAAAAGGACCATGCACAACCGGGCCAAATACTTGCCTAATATAGTTGCAGCCTTAGACACTATTCCAACAATAAGCTCATGAGTGCCTAGATCTGAAGTTAACACCTCATGATACACTAAAATCTCAAAAATGACTTCAATATGGCCGAAAAGTAACAAAATACAACCCTAAATGAAGATCTAAGCAAAGGAAAGCCTAGGTATCAACTTTATACCTCAAATGAGTCAGAAATGTAGCTCAACTTCCGGATCTACTAGCTTTCTCTTGAATCCCCAAGATTCTCCTTCCTTCTCAAGCTTCAAAATCATCAAGAACACACAACAATGGCTCAAAAACACTCAAAGGTGGATTAAGGTTTCGTGGCTAGGGTTTGGGATGATGGAGGCTGCAAATGAGGCCACCAATTGGAGGTTAAGGTGCTTAAATAGGGTGTAAAACGCTGAAAATTAGGTTTTCACTCTGGCAACCCTACTCGTCGAGTTGAGGCTCTCAACTCGTCGAGTAGGCTTCAAGTCCCGTGTCCAAATTCCATTCCTACACGACAAGTTTGGGGCGTCCAACTCGTCGAGTCCCTTTGCAAAAATGACTGATTTGATTTAAAATACATACCATGATCTGGGCATAATAAATCTCCCCCACTTATTTTAGACTTCGTCCTCGTAGTTTGCTGCATCTGGGAATAGCTACGGTTAGTGCTCCCTCATCTCGTCTTTCGGCTCCCATGTCCATTCTGTGCACTTGCGGTGCTGCAATGGCACCTTCACTAACTCGACCCTCTTGTTCCTCAGATCCTTCATCTTCATGTTGAGGGTGGCTATTGGTCGCTCGATGTAGTTCAGGATGTCATCCACATGAATATCCTCTAGAGGCACCACTACAAAGTCATCTACCAAGCACTTCCACATATGGGAGACATGAATGGTGTTGTAGATCTGACTATGCTCGGCTGGCAAATCCAGCCTATATGCCACCTTGCCCAACCGAGATATAACCTTGAAAGGACCAATGTACCTGGGGCCTAACTTGCCCCGCTTCCTGAACCGGATGACACCTTTCCAAGGTGACCCCTTTAGGAGAACCATATCTCCTACCTGAAACTACAGGTCTGAACGGCGCTTGTCGGCATAACTCTTCTACCGACTCTGAGCAGTCTGAAGCGTGCTTCAGACCTACTGGATCCTCTTGGTCGTCTTGAGTACCACTTCGGTAATCCCCATGGCCCTCTGCCCAACCTAACCCGAGCATATCTCTGTTCTGCACTTCCTTCCATATAATATCTCAAAGGGACGACGATCGATACTCGTGTGGTAGCTATTATTGTAAGGAAACTATGCCAAGGGAAGGTAGGTATCCCAGCTGCCACCGAAGTCTATGACACACGATCACAACATATCCTCCAAAGTCTGGATGGTATTCTCACTCAGACCATCCGTCTGCGGGTGAAAAGCAGTGCTAAAGTGTAGACGAGTACCCAACTCCTCTTGAAATTTCTTTCAAAATCTGGAAGTAAACCGTACATCTCGATCAGAAATCATGGTGAATGGCATTACTTGTCGAGCTACTACGTCTCTGATGTAGATGTTGGCCAACTTCTTGGCCAGAATGCTCTCATGGATCGGAATCAAATGGGCACTCTTGGTCAATCGATCCATGATGACCCAAATCGAATCCACCCCCCGTGCGGTCATGGGAAGCTTTTTGATGAAATCCATAGTAATGTCCTCCCACTTCCACACAGGGATATCCAACGACTACGTCTTGCCGTGTGGCCTCTGGAGCTATGCCTTGACCTTCCTACAGGTCAAGCATCTCTCAACGTACCAGGCTACATCCCACTTCATGCAGGTCCACCAGTAATCAGGGTGAATATATTTGTACATCTTCATCACCTTGGGATGGATGGAAAATCTGGACTTGGGTGCCTCCTCCATCAGGATCTGGCGCACACCACCTGCGTACAGAACCCACACCTTGCGGTGAAGTGTCAACATATTGCGACTATCATAGTCGAAGGAGGAAAACTATCCCACTATATGCTCACTCTTACGATGTTCCTCATTCATAGCCTCCTGTTGGGCCTCCCGGATCTTTTCTAGAAGCGGATTCACTACTTTCATCCACAGACAGATGTCTCTGATCAGGGCTGCGAATGCCTTGTGGCTAAGAGCATCGGCCACAACATTGGCCTTCCCCGGGTGGTAGAGGATGTCACAGTCGTAATCATTCACCACATCTAGCCACCGACACTGCCTCGTGTTCAGATTTGGCTGATCCATGAGGTACCTCAAGCTCTTGTGGTCTGTGTAAATGGTACAACAAACCCCATAGAGGTAGTGTTGCCAAATCTTGAGGGTGAAAACAACCGCCCCCAACTCCATATTCTGCGTCGGGTAGTTCGCCTTTTGAGGCTTCAGCTGCCTCAAGGCATAGGCGATGACGTGCCCCCTCTACATCAATACTGTGCCCAAACCTGAGATGGACGCATCATAGTACACTACAAAATCCTCTACGCTCTCTGGTAGAGATAAAATCACCACCTCGCACAATCTCTGCCTCAACGTCTTAAACGCTGCCTGCCGCTCAGGCCCTCAGCAAAATACCACAAACTTCTTCATCAGTCGGGTCAAGGGTACAACTATCTTGGAGAAGTCTTGTATGAATCTCAGATAATAACCTTCTAACTTGAGGAAACTCCGAATCTCAAATGGAGACTTCGGAACCTCCCATCTTATCACGGGTAACGGTTGACAAGGTTCCCTAGAAACAGCACCTCGCGCAACCAGAACTCACACTTGGAGAACTTGGCATACAAGCTCTCCCTCCTCAAGGTATCTAACACCTACTGCAAGTGCTCCTCATGTTGCTCTTATGTAATGGAGTAACCCAAGATGTCATCAATAAAGACTATCACAGATCAATCCAACATCGGTCTTCATATGCGGTTCATGAGGTCCATGAACGCGACAAGGGCGTTGGAGAGCCCAATGGGCATCGTGACGAACTCGTAGTGGCTATAGCGAGTCCGGAAAGTAGTCGTCTATACATACTCATCTCTGACTCACACCTGGTGGTAGCCTAAACGCAAATCTATCCTGGAGAACCAAGATGCCGCATGTAGCTGGTCAAAGAGATCATCAATCCTCGGGAGTGGGTAACGGTTCTTCACCGTTACCTTGTTCAGCTCCAGTAATCTATACACATCCGATGTGTGCCGACCTTCTTCTTCACAAACAGGATCATCTCTCCCCAAGGTGAACTGATCAGCCTGATGAGTACCTTGTCTAACAGCTCCTTCATCTGTGTAGACAACTCCTGCATCTCGGGTGGAGCCAACCGATATGGTGCCTTGGCTATCGGAGCCACACCAGGGACTAGGTCAATCCTAAACTCCACCTGTCTCTTTGGAGGTATCCCAAGCAACTCCTCTGGAAACATGTCCAGGTACTCTTGCACCACTAGTACATCACTCACGGTCTCCTTACCCGCCTCCTAGGTATCCATAACATAGGTGACATACCTTGCGTAACCCTGTTGGAAGTAGCGCCTAGCCCTTGCTGCCGAAAACAAAGCTGGTCCAAGCTGCGACCTCTCGCCCTGAATCACCAGCTTTCCCCCACTTAAGGTCCTGACGCATACCAGCTACTGCGCACAGTCGATCACTTCCCCATTAGGACTCAACCAGTCCATGCCTATGATAACCTTGTTCCCTCTCAAAGGAATGGGAACCAAATCCACAAGATACTGCTCGTCGTACAACATCAAGACGCAATCTCTGAAAACCTCTGATGCCTGTACAGATCGATTGTCAGCAATTTCGACCTCTAAAGGACAATCCAACATGGCTGAAGACTCAGAAAACCTCTTGCTAAGTGCAAGAGAGACAAATGATCGGGTAGCCCTCAAATCTAATAACACCTGAATTAGGATATCGTTCACAAGGAACGATCCTAAATGAAGCACATAAAACATAGATCATAAATAAGATAACCGAAATGTAGTAATAGTTTGGGAGAATAAAACATACATGTCACCACATCCGGTGCAGAACACGCCTCCTCAGCGGCCAGCTGGAAGGCTCAACTCCTCACAACTAGAGCATCTGTCTTGCACAAAGTCCGACCAAGTCATAGCGTCAATAGATGGGGCTTCCAAAGTGTCACTGAATTCCTCCCACCAATCTCTAGCTCTGTCTCTCAAACATCCCGCAACATACCGGACCTTCGACCCCTTAGGGCAAAAGCTCGTCAACTGTGCAGACTCAATGCCAACAATCAACCTCCGGGCCATAGTGGGGGCCTTCACCCCGTGAAAGTCTGGCACACCACATCCCATGAAATCCTTAAAGGAGAGTGTGCGCGTCCCTGACTGGCCAGATGATATGTCACTCCTGAACGCCCCAAGGCACTCCTCCATCAGCTCGATGATCCCTTCCATGATCGACCCGAAAATCACCGAGGTCACCTCAAGTATGCCTTTTGTAATCTCAGATGCGATAAAATCGCATAGTCCATCATCAACCGGCTTGGAACCTGCACCCGAATCTGAACCTGAATCTGACCCAGACCCTGATCCTCCTGCTCCGTGACGTGTCACCACCATTCTGAAACAAACACACAATCGTCAAGGTCATACATAACCTCGAGAGGTCTCACACACTCTACAGGTTCTCTGGTTCTATCTTAGCCCTCCTTGAATTGAGTATGGATCCTCTACTTTCATTAGTATTGGCCCATACTACCTTCCACATCTATCCGTACTTTTGTCAAGGATTGCCTTGACTTCACCAAGTCCCTTTCACTACTACTACTCGTTGACTAATCTCATCATAGGCTTACCCTACGGGTAACTCTCCGAACCACTCTCCGCCATTAGCTGCATAAGAAATCCCGATTACCTTTACCTAACTGGCTCGCAAATACCACTACCTATCACTAAGACTAGATAATTTTTCGAATGAGAGGTCCTATCCTACAATGGTTGGACTCAAATAAGAGTTGCGAGATAGGTCTAGACCTAACCTTCCTAAATTATTTAGTCCTCACAATACGTAACTTAATGTATTCGTTTACTAATTAGTTAAAGATAACTAGAACTCCTAAAAGCACAAAGCAAGCAGCATTCGGGCATCGAGTTACCAAATGAAGCATATCCTATTTAGGCCATCATATTACTGACTAATTAGTTCTAGCATGTAATTCAATAAGAACATATAGCAAGCACATAAGGCATCTTCCTAGATCCTTAGCCCTAATCTAGCATGCATTTCTCATCCACATACAACAAGCATCCTTCCCAGTTCCTCAACCCTAATCTTGATGGATTATGAGCATAACATCATTCCTTTCATGTTCATGCAACCCTAATTGCTTTTGTCACACCCCAAAACTATGAACGGCGGAAACGTTCTGGGGCGGAGGACGTCATGTACAGTATCACAACAATGAAAAGTAGTAAACAAGCAACATCATCCATTGCATTAATAATATAATTATTATCCAAGTGTGTTCTGTCAAATTTTGATAAACACTAAAGCATAAATCAAAATGAAAGATGAGTCCTGAACGAGTTCCATTTTCCTTTCTCCTTGCATCGGTACCTGTCTATGATGACCTAAGGATACAAGTAATTTTGAAAGCGAGTATCAGCTTTGAAGCTGGTGAGATCATAAGTATTTTAGTGTGTTAATTTGTATGTAAGAATTTGTAAGTATTAAAAATGTATATGAACGGTAAGTATAAAAATGTTTGTAAAACAACTGTAAACGTTTAAAAAAAAACCCTAGAAATCCCTATGATTCCTACTATTATATAAGGGTGTCTCCTACTAAGACCTAACTGTTCTCAATGTAGTCTTCTACCAAGACTTAACTGTTCTAAATGTTCGTTTCTTGTAAAAGTGTGTGATTTTTCCAAGTGTAACTATCATTTACAAAATATAGTTTTTACATTAAAAGTTTAAGTGAAAATATCACTAAATATATGTACAGGGAAAATTAATGTAGTACTAAAATGTAGCGCTATAAGAACTACTGTTGTACTAACTACCTTAAACCGGATTTATATTAAGGCATCATGTGATTAATTGCACCATACTATTGACTGGTAACAACGACATACGAATGGTCGTAAAAAGAAATGACGTTTGGCACCCTGGAGACCTGCAGGTCTGGCTGTAGCTAGCAACAAGGTGTAGGATAGTCAATCCAGTATAGATCTATACGCAAACTCACGCTCTCCGTTCAAGAGACTCTGGCTACAACACGGGCCATGACATTTAAGTCATGCTCCGGTTCAAATCACAATAATTAATGTATTCATGTATATGTAATGTAATGAACTGTTCTAGCTGTAATGTACGTGCTCTCTACCTAGCAAGTATAGTAATGTACTGTAATGTTCTAGCTGTAATGTACGTGCTCTCTACCTAGCAAGTATAGTAATGTATTGTAATGTTCTAGCTGTAATGTACGTGCTCTCTACCTAGCAAGTATAGTAATATACTGTAATGTTCTAGCTGTAATGTACGTGCTCTCTACCTATCAAGTATAGTAATGTACTGTAATGTTCTAGCTGTAATGTACGTGCTCTCTATCTAGCAAGTATTGACTCATGAATGAACTGACTCATTGTATGATATCACGTTCTAGTAATGGTTCTAGTATCTTCCTAAACTACCCATATGGTAGTTTACTAGTAATCTAACTAGGACGTATGAACATGCATGTATACCCTTGCTACCCAAGGGCATTGGATGAACTGGAAGGACCTTTTATGACTATATATGTAGACATGATATATAACTAATATTTAAACGACCTTCGGACGAGTACCCGATATCCTATCAGACCACATCCAAATCGAGGAAAAGGAAACAAGGTGGATAGCCTTCCCAAGTCTTTTAAGTATTACTTATATAACTATACATATAGTGGCATGCAATTTATAATATAAAATCATAAAATAAGTTTTGTAAAACCTTTGAACATAATTATTATCTAAGAAAAGATCGACTTGATGTCAATCTATTAAACGATTTGAAGGAATGGGTTTGATAAAACAATTTAGTATAAGGAAACATTTGTTTGAATCACAATTGTAAATAAGTTGGAAATAAAACATATAGACTAAAATGTACAGTGTAATAAGGAGTTTTAAACATATAAAATGTTTATAAAAATCATTTGAAGGAAACTGTTTGGTAAAACGGCTAATGAGTAGTAAATCATTTGAATGCTGCTTATTAATCACATGTTATTGATATAATGAGTAGCATGATTCTACTTGTATCCCCCCGTAAAACATTTAAAAATAGTTAAAACATTGATTAAGGGGTATGAACTCACCTGTAGCAAGTGGATTGGAAGGAAGTATCGGATAAGTGCTTGGTGTCAAGTGAAGACTTAGACACGTACAAAGATCCTAATAACAAATAAGGATATATGTATATAAAAAATTAGTCTTGAAACAACTAATAAACAAAGTCAAGACACGCTAAGGCATGACAAACACTTTGTATAAGTGTTATAAGTGCTAAGGAGTGCATCTAAGTGTTGTAGGGAAAGGCTAGTGTGTTTAGGGTTCGAGGGTAAACTCCCTTGGATTTTATGGTTTTGAAGGTCATGACACAAAGAGTTTATGGTCGTAAACTCTAGTCCTAATGACTAGGTGTTGTTTTGTGGTTTAGCAAGCCTCTTGAAGCAATTCTACTAAGTGGTTTGGCCTTTGGAAGGGACTAGGACCTCAAAAACACTCCTTGGAGGAGTTTACGGTCTCATGGACTTTTCCCTTTGGGTTTACTACCGTAAACCCTCATGAGGAAGGGTATAGCCATGTTTTCATGCCCTTAACACAAACTGGTAAGTGTATGAGCTAGTTTCTAAGCCTATGGAAGAAAAATGATCAACTTAAACCCACTTTAGGGTGTTTACGGTTTTGGGAGATCCCCAAACCTTAAACACCTAAATTTGATGGTCTTTTATGTTTTTCTAGGCTTAAACACAATAAGGAAGGCTTTAAATATGTCAAGGATGGTTTATACATCAACAAGGACTTAGATTTGAGGCTTAGACACACTTTGGTGTCATTTATGGTGTTTACGGCCCAAGCATCTCCTTGGACCGTGAACACCTCAAGTCTTGTGTTCTTGACATATAAATGTAATACTAGCTTAAAATCACTCAAGGATGGAAGCACTTACTATTAGAAGGCTTGATTTGAGCTAAAAGGCCAAGAACACTTAGTGTGTGTTCTTGGTGTTTTGGAAAATCTAGACAAAATACATAAATGAATGGATTAAAGGATGTACAATCACTAGATTAAGTGATATACTAACTTGAAAGGGTTAGAACACTTACTAGTTTGAAGATCTAGAATAAAAACTTGGATGATACTTGAGAGAATATTTTGGAGTTTACTCTTTTGGTGTTTGGGGAGTAAACTCAATAATGAGTAGTCTTGGGGAGTAAACTCATACATAGGTATGAGTTCACGATTTTTGGGTGATTTTTCAACCAAAACATAAAAGTTTGGTCGGGAATTTCTAAGACGCGAGGTGTTTGCGGTTTTCAAAAATTAAAACCCGAGACGACACTTTCTTTCACCCGTTCATTTAAAAATAATATTAAAATAATCAAACGAACTTTATATTTCTTAAAAATAATAAATAATGACATTGACTTATGATACGAAGTGGTTGACTTTTAGGGTTTGACCGAATGGAAATTTCGGGTTGTCACAGCTTTGATCTCGGTTTTTCTAATTAAACATACAACATTGAATACCAAAGCAATAGACCCTAGATCTAGCATGTGGTAATCGATATTAACAAAAGAATAGGATTTAGATCTTACCTTGATTGTTATGTAGCAATAATAATATCAATTCCTCTTGATCTTGACTTCTGAAAGCTTAGTGCCTCAAATGTTGCACCTCTAATGGAGTCTCAAACACCATGAGCAACAAGATGAACAAGGAGAGAGGGAGGAGGCACCAAAACGTCCAAGAAACTCCAAGGAATGCTTAGCCATGTTTTGGGTGACCTAGGGGTCCATTTATACATGTGTGAGCTGCTAGGGTTTTCAGGGAAAACCCTAATTCTCTGCTTAGGCCTTAAGCAACTCATGGAGTCCCTTTACAAAGCCCTTGGACGAAATCCATATGGGCTTCGCATAGATTTCGTCCAATCCTCTTTCCAATAGGAATCCATAGCCCACAATGCAATTATCTTATAATTACAATATTAGTCGCCCAACTTTAATTAATCTCTTTTGGCCACAAAATTAATTCTTAATTAATTCTTGACTAATATTAATTAAACAATATGATTTCTCTTTTAATATATTATTCACATAATATATTAATAAATAATAATTAAACCTCTTTATCCTTGATTCATCCTATCAGTTGCTATGGTGAAGGCAACCCAAAAGGACCATGCTCACAATCAGGTCAAGTACATACCAAAATAGTTATAGGCTGAAACACCTAATCCAATAGTGTCCCACTTGGATAAGTCTAATAACTATTTTGCATATGACTACAGAACCTGATCAGCAATCGTAGTTTTCAAAAGCCGTTGTCGAACTCTGATCATATCAGAAATGTGTCCTTTAGATAAGGGATCATATATTTATCTATTCTAGATATCGTATGAACTGAGACATGGATTTTAATCATACTCTCCGTTCATGTGTTGTTTCCCGATTTCCGATTTATGACAACTCACAACAGACTACCATTGATCACATCAACTTAGTCTCGGCTTGGCCAACTGCTTAGGGTGTCATCACTAAATCATCGAGGGTCCCACATATATCGCTTTTATCCCACTTTAGGTAAAAAGAACAGATTAAATTTGACTCAATGCTTGCTTGTACCCACTCATCAAATCTTACACAACAATATGTTTTACAACACCAAGCTACTAGTGCGTTTACATATTATCAATGTGCAACCGACTTGCAGAATACAACTCACACATGTCGGTTTAAAGAATAAAAGATATTATCGTCTCACTAATCACCCATGATAAAATCCATGAAGTGATTCAAGTGAGCATGGGTTTAATCCAATCCTCAAATAATATTCATAAGCACTCATGAACGTTGCACCAAACCTTTGCTATGTATAATACACTTTAGACAATCTACAAACCAATTCATGACAATCTTCTTTCATACCTACTCCCAAAGTATGAGCGACTATGGAATGTTTGAATAATCTTATTATTCGGGAATTCAAAACATGCAAAGTGAAACACAAGAATAATATTAATACTATATAGCCTCAGACCTTTGAGTATAAATAAAACATTTTTATTTAATCACCATATTGATTACTCATTATTTGTTGTTTTGGGTAATCAACTTCTTACTTGAATTATAACAACAGTTGTCCCATACACGAAGCATGCACACTATGTTTACCTATGGTTCTTGCTTTGTGAAATAGATCAATTGAACACATTTCCAATGATGGTCATTTCACAATTCCTAATCATTAGTGTAAGAATACAAAAGTCTCGCCACTACTAGAATATGTTAGATTCTAACATTTTTTTGCAACGGTCCTTTTGTAATGTCACGACAAAAAAGTCACCAAGACTCAGCCAATGAAATTACAAAATGCTCTATTGGAGATTGTTACAAGACAATTCCATAGATGTGAAGTCTCACATTCAAAGCACATTCCTTTAAACATCCTTCTTGCATAAAAGTTTCTAATCAAGACATAAATTTTTTTAACATCCAACTCCCAATATGGAAACATTTCCATATTTGCCATATGACAACTCATTCTAAATAGAGTCTTATCTATTCATAATAAAGTCAATATGGTCCATCCATTAATATACATCCAACTGTCCACAAGCAATCAATCTTCTGCAAACCTTAGATTGTCCTTGACAGTTGTTTAATTATTTTAGTCAAATCCGGTTCTAGTCCTTTTTCCCTCTTAATACCCTAGGCATTTGGAAAATTTTAGAACGGTCAAATATTACAGCATATGCAATCGATCCTATACCAGAAGCGTATGGGACAAAATTCATAATGTCTTACATAAAAGCATGATACTTTATTAGCTATTTGCCATAATATTTCTATTTTCCTCATTCTCAAAATTCGAACTATGAAGATGGATGCTATAATCATAATCAAAATTTGAGGACGCATTTAATATATCCTTGACTAAATTTGATTAAAATTTCTCAATCTAAGATTTTAGATTTCGAAACAAAGTATACCATTCTTTCCCTTAATTATAGCAAAACAACTTTTCAACCCCTACAACCTTGCAAAGTGAAACCTTTTGTTTTCTATAATTAATATTGCTAACTTGAAACACCTAAAATATTAATCATGCTCCCACTAACATGATGATTATATTCATTCAAGCATAACAATTATGCTACAACTAGCTTTGACACATATTTAAAAATCAGCTAAACTTCTTAGAAAACAATACTTATTGACTTCCAAAGTTCATTTTCCTAATACGATATGCTATGATAAGCCTTTATCTGATCATCTCAAACTCATACACCTTTCCTTAGATAACTCACATGTGTGTCTAAACTAATTTAGAACTTATATTACTAAGTCCCAAAATGTTCAGACTAATTGCCTAATCTCACAATTCGAATTATGAAGAGGGATGTCGTAATCATAATCGAATTTGAGAATGCAATCTACATAATTGCAATCTTCTTAAAATCTCTCTTAGTGAAATTGTTTCCTCACAATCATTTTCATGAAGGAGAGAAACCTTATGACACTTAGATTTTATAGTGTATGTGCTCCTATCCATGTGAATTTGCCATAACCATAATCGTAAGATAATATTTGTGACAAATCCAAACTCCTATGGAAAAAACTTGTTCATTCTTGATTTCTTGTCATCAAGGGTCCCACCATTGCTTCCAAGTTATTTTGCAGCTCACCTATACTAGTTAATTTACTTTCATTGAACAAGGTGCTTGCCTTATACAGTCTATTGAGAACTCGTAGAACTCATATGCATAATCAACTCAATTGGATTGGCACAGAAACAAGAATACGTCAACACAAAAAGTTACAAACCACAAGTCGTGTGCTAATGTTTAATAATAGGTTTACTCTTGATTAGTTCTTGAAAATTTTCAAGATCATTTAGACTCCCACTAACCTCTTGACTTAAAAGATTCTCTTATTAAGAAAACATTTCTTGACAAACAAATATTCAAGAGTTAGTGTAGATTCTTATCAAGACAAACACTACACACAATTGGTATTAGTTGGTCTTTGTCTTATCCAAGACATCACAATTTACCAAATTCAAATGTGCAAGAGTAAGAAAAAACAATTTTCTACTTTACATTTGATGAGTGTGTTAAAACTTCTTAAGATGTGTCACTCAATTCACAATCTTGGAGTACGACTCTAAGACTTGACTTTGGAACGAAGTATGACTCATCCTTTTTGTTTAACCATTTCAACAATTTCTGATTCCACTACTTAGCCATACTAGTGCACTAAGATGTCCTTAGAGGATTAATTGTGATATGGTTTCATAATCAACAAGATGATCATAAAACACGATACAAAAGTACTCTCCTTCTTCTTAGATTGGAGAAACTTTTATCTTTTTGCCTAATTGATTCTTCTTATTCGTTCTGCCATTCATTGAAACTTTTCAATGATTCAGAATTATGCTTAATCTTGAAAGCATAACCACATTTACTAGACTATTAGTAAATTATAAGGAATAGTCTTATTGTTATTTGTGGTGGACTTGACTAGTGCACAACATTGTGTTCTAGCCCTTTAGTCCTTCACTTGACTCACATACTTGTGTGATCAAGGAATCAGTCTTAATTTCCTACGTACCAAGATTTCCATACATCACATGATTCAAATCATATGATTCCAAGCTTCTGTCCAACTAAAACTTGGGCGATGTGAATCTTTCCTTACTTAGAAAAATTATGACATTACCATAAATAACATGACTAAGAATCACATCCACTTAATATTGCTTTCAATAGAAACACACAAGCATCAATTTTCATAAATAACATTGTAAGGAGTTGTAAATAGAAACCAAATTTATTTTATTTATAAAACTGTGCTGAAAAACTCGTCCTTACAATGCATATTCAAATGAAAACTATGCTATTTTCATATTCCTAAGCAATCTATCATAACTCTAAATGTAGCAGCTTTAAATCCAATCATCGAATCATGCGATCAAAATCCATTTCTTCAAGATCAGACTCAACTCACTTCTTCCTTTAAGCTTGCTCTTTTTTTTCGATCCAACAAAACATCAAAATGTAATCTTATCACATCATGTATTAAGAATCAAAAAAATAGAAAACTTACTAGAGTTAGATAGTGGATTTTACCTAAAGCAGAGTCATACATCATGACTCTCCCATCTCTTAGATCTTTCAGGTAGTCAAGGCAGCTTCGTAACCAACGCCCCCTCTTTTGGCAGTAGAAATATATGGATTCTTTTGGAATGGTACACAAGACTATCTTAGACTCAGCTTTTCTCTTGCGTAGTGAAAACTTTTCTGAACTTCCAATGTTGCCATTTCCCATAGAAGGATGGGACATTGATTTACCAGACAAATTTGATTGACCAATGCGCCAAATCATCGCTGATTCAGTAGCAATAAGCAAATAAGTCAAATCAATGAGGGTAACGTCGTAGTCCATCATATAGTGCTCTATAATGAACTCAGTATATGATTTGGCAAGTTAGTGAAGAACAAGTCAAGTTCCTTGAGGCATCGACACCCAACATTCCCAATCTATCAATATGCAACTTCATATCCAAGACATGAGCACATACAAACTTTCCATCTTTGTGTCTTTTTGCCAATAGGGCTTGAGTGACCTTGAACTTTTAAGTCTTCGAACACGTGGGTCAGGGAGAATTATTGGAGGAAGTGGTGGAAGTGAAGCATGATTTCTGTTGAAGCAAAAAAATAAGTGACCCTCTTGAACTTCAGCTACCGCAGCCTCCAAGCCACCACAGTCAAGCAGTCTCTTCGTCAATCATCATCCGAAGTCTTTAGCACCGCAGTCTCTATCTTTATTTAGATTATTTTGTCTTTTTTGTAAAACACTCTATTGTCAGTATGCCTTGCATGGCTACTCTTAGATTGGTAAATCTATTATCTTTTGAGTCTCTATAAATAGAGCTCACTCTCATGTATTGAACACAGTGAACATCGCATCCATTTCTAATACACATCTTAAAGTTTTCTTTCTATCTTACTTATCCAATCTTCTTACTCTCATAATCAATCATCATATCTCTTCGGAGCAAGTCTCTTGTGACTTAATCACTAAGTTTGATCTCACTTATTAACTTGGTTTGAATGCATTCCTCGTTATGAATCTGCTTATGTGTATACTTGATATAATAATTGTTGTCATTTACATTTCTTTACTTTTCCGCAACTAACTCTCTAACTTCTAACTCTTAATATTATTGTTGAGCTTTTGATCCTTCGAGATTAACTATTCCACTATATACTTGTTCTAACGTTTGTTCAAGTGTGTCTCAAAGTTTTTCTCTCAACAATTTCCATTTCCACAATCCAATCATGGAATATCATCTTCATGTGGAAAACTTTTTCCAAAGGATTTAGGAAGACCATAGTTGTCAGACTTTGACATCTATAAAACTGGAGAAATTCAAGTTAGTTGATTGGAATCCTTGATATAACACCCAAATGAAATATAAAGGATAGGATCCAACACAATATCCTACAATATGGAAGAGGGATGTCATAATCCAAATTGCAGAACATTTGAAGGTCGGTAAATGACGATTTACCAAGTTCCACCATGAGAAACTAAAATGAAAATTAAGTTTTAAATGAATTGAAACTCCTAGATCTTTTGAGATTCATTGAACTTTTCAATGGCATGTTTAAATCTCGAGCATGCCCTTCGTTTGTGACTCGGATGCCCAGGATCACAAACAAGTTGTGGATAACCATGCAAATATACACGGTGCCCCCAATATTACAGTCACCTAATCGACGTGTCGGTTAACCACACACGCTCCATCGATCTATGACAAACGTTGAGTCACCCTTTTCCACCTTTGCTTAGGGCCCAATTAGTGTGCCTGTTAACCACACACGCTCCACTAACGTCTTAGCAAGGGTAAAAAGTGTAATTTCATGGAACAACACCAATTCCACATTTTTCCTAAAGTAACTAACATTTTGGGAATTTATAAAACATTTAGTTACTTCATGTTTCATTATACTTATAATGGAAGGTTATGTCCTATCCTACCCGTTTGGCTAACCACCCTCCACTAGTCAAGAGTGCGGTTGGTAAGAATGGATACACAATGGCAGTCATTTTACAGGCCGCTTCCTTAAACACTCCTTATAGACTAGCTTTGTGAATGAGGCCTACTAACGGTAAGACTGCCATTTACTCATACATATATAATATTAAACTTTTAATTCTCTATAGTATAAGGGTGTATTTTATACTTTTAAAATACTAGGTGGTTTAATTTAATAAATTAATTATTTTAATTTGATTAACCTTAAACCATATAATCATGGATTTATTAA
Organism: Lactuca serriola; assembly: GCF_051521515.1. NCBI lineage: Eukaryota > Viridiplantae > Streptophyta > Magnoliopsida > Asterales > Asteraceae > Lactuca > Lactuca serriola. The sequence goes on from NC_136415.1 coordinate 269,163,980, forward strand.
TTATCCCCTTTACTTAAACTCTTAATTAAATCAATACAACCATAAGGGTGTAATTTGAAAATTTCAAAATACTAGGGTTCTAGAATTTAATATTTCAAAATTAATACCTTTTAATTAAATTTTAAATTCCAAATCTTGAGAACAAATTTTCAATTTCAAAATTTTAGGGTTTAACTATTTAAACTTCAAAAACTAAAACTTTTAAGTTCAAATTTAAACTATAAAACCTAAAGGGTGTAAATTGAAACTTTTCAATCTAATAATAATCTTATATTATCCATATTTAACAATATCCATTAATTTTGATAAGGATAATCATTCCAAAGATAGAAAATCGATTTTAGGGAAAAAAACGACTTTTGGTAATTATCCTTAACAAAATCTGCAAAAAAAATTGAAAATCCCGTCAACAGCACCTTGGACTCGCCGAGTCCACTGATGGACTTGCCGAGCTCAGCCTACTCGAAGAGTCCACTGATGGACTCTTCGAGTAGGCTGGCGGCGCAGACAACAAAAAATTTCGACTTTTTGATCCTTTGGCAGTTCACTTTTGCATCTATTCAACTAGAAAAACGACCTAGGGTCTGATACCACTAATGGATTATGAGTATAACATCATTCCTATGGTGTTCCTGCTACCCTAATTGCTTTGATCTTGGTTTTTCTAGTTAAACATGTAACATTGAATACCAAAGCAATAAACCCTAGATCTAGCATGTCATAATCGATATTAACATAAGAATAGGATTTAGATCTTACCTTGATTGTTATGTAGCAATAACAATCTCAATTCCTCTTGATCTTGACTTCAGAAATCTTAGTGCCTCAAATGTTTCAACTCTAATGGAGTCACAAACACCATGAGCAACAACATGAATAAGGAGAGAGGGAGGAGGCACCAAAACGTCCAAGAAACTCCAAGGAATGCTTAGCCACGTTTTGGGTGACCTAGGGGTCCATTTATACTTATGTGGGCTGCTAGGGTTTTCCGGGAAAACCCTAATTCTCTGCTTAGGCCTTAAGCAACTCATGGAGTACCTTTAGAAAGCCCTTGGACGAAATCCATATGGGCTTCCCATAGATTTCGTCCAATCCTCTTTCCAATAGGAATCCATAGCCCAGAATGAAATTATCTTATAATTACAATATTAGTCCCCCAAGTTTAATTAATCTCTTTTAGCCACAAAATTAATTCTTAATTAGTTCTTGACTAATATTAATTAAACAATATGATTTCTCTTTTAATATTTTATTCACATAATATATTAATAAATCATAACTAAACCTCTTTATCTTTAATTCATCCTATCAGTTGTTATGGTGAAGGCAACCCAAAAGGACCATGCTCACAATCGGGTCAAGTACATACCAAAATAGTTATGGGCTTAGACACCTAATCCAACAAATGTAGCATGTAGTTCTCATAATCATATCGTAACAAACATGTATGGGTATCTTGGGGAAAACTTACTTAAGCTCGGCCGATTGCACGCATCACACACCTTGTGCTTTCTCAAAACTCTTTATTTTAATTTTTAGCAAAATTATTTCCTTGTAAAAATCTTTCAAACCCGCTATTTGAGTCCAAACATCCCCGAAGGTGTGTCTGAATCCCTCAAACCAAGGCTCTAATACCAACTTGTAACATCCCAAACTTTATGACCAAAAGTTACATTTATAATTTAAAAATTCATAAAATGGATTATTGAAAACATCATGAAGTTATCTCATATCATAAAAAACCATAAGTCATATGTCTCAAAACATGTCACAATATAATAATATTAGAGTACAAAATCCCAAGAACGTAATAGTGCAGAAAATCATGTGTGCGATGCGCTGCTATCGTGTCGGCTCCTTTCCCTTCAAAGAAGAAGGACCTTAAACAAAAACTAAAACTGTAAGCATACTGTCTAACATATCCGGGTACTGGACTACCCCTTCGGTCTCCTTGAACTGGTAACTGCCTAGCATATCAGGGTGCTAACCTACCCCTTCGGTCCTTTCGACCGATACCTCGCCTAGCGTATCAGGGTGTTGACTACCCCTTGGGTCCATTCGACCGGTTCCGGGGACTATTTCACCCCCTACTTTGACCATATAACATTTTAGCTCATAAACACATAATTCATATACTGCCTAGCTTATTTGGATGCTGGGCTACCCCTTTGGCCCTATCGATCGCTATTGGGGTCTATCCTACCCCTCCTACCACTATCACATAATATCATAGCATACTAGCACATAAAGCATAACCGATAGTGACATACCAGATAATTATCACAGAGACAATCATCTATACTATAACTCTTACTAGTGGCCCGATATTGGTGCCTTCGACCCACTTCTATTGCAAGGTAACTCACGTCAAATGTCGTGGAGTAGCTGAACTATCCTCGGCTCTAGGATGAACTCATCTCAAACTCCTACACATAAAAATCTCCTTTACTTACCCTTTCATACTCATAACCCCTTTAAGGGTCAACTCTACTCAATGGTCAAAGTTAAAGTCACCATCCTGGTTGACTCAACTTTCCGAGTTGGTCCATTAACTCATCGAGTTCCATGATCCATAAAACCCTGGAAATCTCGATCCAACTTGTCGAGTTTTTTCATGAACTCGTCGAGTTCCTCTACATAACAGAGTCGGAATACTTCACTCACAACTATGTCATCGTTCTCAAAAGACTCAAAAGACTCATAACTATCCTTAATCTCACAAAACTCCAAAAAATCTCAAACACCCAGGCGTAGGCTTGAAAGTTGACTTGAAACCTGTCCCTACAACCTCACATCATGCACCATTTGAAACATCACATGTTACTCCGGGCTCCAAACTCGCTTGGGTGCCCAAATTAACCACTTAACTTTTGTAGGCTTTGTGCAAGGAGGATCAAGAAGAAGAATGGTTGATCGACAGTGCCTGCTCCTTGCACATGTCCAGAAGGTTAGAATACCTTCGGGATTTCAAGCCTATTTGCAATGGTCGAAATGTTACATTCGGCAACAATGCGAATGGAATCATCTGAGTTTATGGTGTACTCACTACGGGGAACTTTTCAATTCAGAAGGTTGCTTATGTAGAAAGCCTTAAACACAATCTCATTAGTGTTGGCCAATTATGTAAGGCAGGGCATCGAGTTGAGTTTGATGATCAATTCTGTTATGTGATGACGAATGATAGAAGCCCCTGCTTGATCAAGTCATGATCCGAGGGTACCATGTATCCTCCAGATGTCTCTCTCATCATTGGAAAACCGCAACTGTGTTTTCTCTCCAAAGCTGTATCCGAAGTTAGCTGGTTATGGCACCGCAAGCTCGTTCATCTCAATTTGAACTATATCAACACCTTGGTTACTGGAGAGCTGGTCAGAGGATTACCCATTCTCAAGTTCAGCAATTACACTCTATGTCCTGCTTGTGAATGTGGTAAGCAGTCCAAAGCAAGTCACCCCATGGTGATTGACTCATCAACATCTGAACCACTTGAACTTCTACACATTGATCTCCACAGTCCATCTACCGTAGCCAGTCTTCATCACAAAAAGTACATACTAGTTAGAGTTGATGACTTCACTCGCTTCACTTGGGTATTCATCCTCAGAATCAAATCCGAAACACCTCAGATTCTCATCAACTTCATCAAAGAGATAGAACTCCAGATCAAGCTGCCTATAAGACGCATCCGCAGTGATAATGACACTGAATTCACTAATCATCCTCTCAACAACTTCTTAATGTCAAAAGGTATCTCTCATAACTTTTCAGCTCCTTATACACCTCAACAAAATGGTGTAGTTGAGAGAAGGAATCGTACTCTAGTGGAAGCAGCTAGATCCATGCTCAACTTCGCAAACCTTCCTCTTTACTTCTGGGCTGAAGCCGTAGCAACTGTATGCTTTGTTCAAAACTGAAGCATCGTGTGCAAACGCCTCAGTAAAACACCATATGAGGGTCTCAACAACCGGAAACCAAATGTTCATTTCTTTCACATCTTTGGGTGTAGATGTTTTGTGATCAATAACATAGTTCAGCTTAACAAATTTGCACCGAAGTCCGATGAAGGCATTTTTCTTGGCTACTCGACGAACAAGGTTGCTTATCGGGTACTTATCAGACCTATGAGGCTTATCATTGAAAGTTTTGATGTGAAGTTCGATGACTCTTACATCCGCAACGCCCCTCCATCTATTGACACCACTGCCATCATGGACAGTGATATTCCTGCTTCTTCAGGTCCTCTAAACCTGATTGAAGTCAATTATGATGACCTTTTTGACCCTGTTGAAACTACAAAACTATCCGAAGTTCTTGTGTCACCAACTGCTCAAGAACAACACGCTGATGTTTCTGGTCCATCTTTATCCGAAGTAGCATCTCTCCATACTTTCACCTCTCCGGTTGAGGGGGAAAGCTCTACTCTAGATCAAGCAACAACCATCGAGGTTCCAGTATTTGATGATGCTCAAGCTCCTCTTCCCAAAAGATCACTACCATCAAATGTATCTTCGGATTCGGATGATCAAATCATAGAGACAATTGACACTTGAACCGATTCAAGAATCATTTCTCTCCCATTAGTAGTCCAAGGGGAACCTTCTCAGGTTCCAGAGGAACTCCCATCAGCAATCCAGGGGGAACCTATCCAAGCAGCTCAAGAAAATTTCATTCGCGCTCCAACAAGCCAAGATAACTCTGCAGGATGTTCTCAAATCAAGGGGGAACTGCCCTTCCCATCTGAGGAAACCTCTGATATTGAAAACATTCCTTCTACCACAACCGCTGACCATCTGATGCCTCGTCTACACGTATGGACGAAGGATCACCCACCAGGTCAAATAATTGGCAATCCATCCGCATGTATCCAGACTCGATCTGCCAAAGGCTTATCTGACCATTGTCACTGCGCAACGTTCATGTCCGCAGTCGAACCCTGATCGATCAAAGAAGCATTATTGGAACCTCATTGGATTTCTGCGATGTAAAAAGAACTGGAAGAATTCGAAAGAAACAAAGTGTGGCAAATTGTTCCCATACCGCAAGGCCATACTATTGTTGGAACAAGATGGGTGTTCAAGAACAAGTTAGATGAATCTGGTGCAGTTATCAGAAATAAGGCAAGACTAGATGCAAAAGGGTATAGTCAACTGGAAGGTGTTGACTACGACGAAACATATGCTCTGGTGGTAAGAATGGAAGCAATTCGAATCTTTTTAGCATATGCTGCCCATAAAAACATCAAGGTACACCAAATGGATGTTAAAAGTGCCTTTCTCAATAGGGAATTGAAAGAAGAGGTTTACTCGTAACAACCTCCCGGTTTGAAAATATTGAATTCCCTGACCACTGCTACAAGTTTCAAAAGGAAGTCTACGGTCTGAAGCAAGCTCCAAGAGCTTGGTATGAGACTCTTTCTAAATTTCTAGTCTCTTCAGGCTACAAAAGAGGAATGATTGATCCCACGTTGTTTAGAAAAAGCAAACGGTGACCACCTTATGCTTGTACAAATATATGTGGATGATATCATCTCTGGGTCGACTGATCAAGGAGTGGTGACTGATTTTGCTAAGCTCTTGTCAAACAAAATTCAAATGAGTATAAATGGAGAGATTAACTTCTTTCTAGGTCTTCAAGTCAAACAAATTCAGCACGGGATATTCATTCATCAAGAGAAGTACACCACTGAAATTTTGAAGAAATATTATATGAACAACTGCTCCTTGGCTAAGGTCCCTATGGCCTTCAGATATAAGATCTCTGCTGATCCCTCTGGCGAATCTGTGGATCACAAGACTTATAGAGGCATCATTGGCTCTCTTATGTACATCACCGCAAGCCGACCGGACATTGTCTTTGCTACTAGTGTATGTGCAAGGTATCAGGCTGACCCAAAAGTGTCACACATGACCGCAGCCAAACAAATTCTCCGGTACCTGAAAGGAAGCAAATCTCTTGGTCTATGGTACCCCGCAGGCAATGATTTCAGTCTGCAAGCGTTTACCGATGCGGATCATGCTGGATGCAAACTTGATCGAAAAAGTACATCTGGTGGATGTCAATTTTTGGGAGGTAGACTTGTCAGCTGGTCCTCAAGAAAACAAAGTTGTGTTTCTTTGTCTATCGCATGAGCAGAATATGTGGCCGTAGCCAGTTGTTGTTCTCAGGTTCTATGGATGAAGACACAATTGTTAGACTACGGATACAGAATGCTGCTGATACCAATCTACTATGATTCTGAAAGTGCCATAGCAATTTCTCATAATCCTGTTCAGCACTCCATGACGAAACATATTGAACTACGGTATCATTTCATCAAAGACCACATTCTGAAAGGTAACATCGAACTCATCTTTGTCCCTACTCATGAAGAGATTGCTGATGTCTTTACAAAAGCACTTGACTCTACCAAACTCAATGCATTCTTACAAATGTTAGGGATGATGAATCCGGACCCCCAATTCTTCATGAATTTAAAGGTACCGTAGACCCTCTTGGTCTCCTTTGCGATTCTAGTTGAAAGACACTTATAACAGATGGTTTTGGTACATCTTGTGTACCACAGTCAATGTACCGCAACCATATGTTATATATATCTTTCATGGGTCCTTATTGCTTATTGTTACTAACCTTTTGTACAAGTGCTCTTCTCAGTTTCTCCCACTGCAGTCATCCGCAATGACAAAGAAGCCATCTGCAATGATGTGTTCATCCGCAGTCACATTAATTTATTTACAGATGGATCATTCTTTTTGAAAAACAAGAATAGTGTGCTATTTAATGATCCTTCATTAAATAAAACATTAAATAAAAAACATTCCTTTAAGAAACTGTCACATTCTTTTCTTCCAAAAACCTCATGTCAGACCTATTTTAGGTATGATGACAAAATAAAAGATTTTTCAAATCAAATCCTCTAATATGTCTTTTCCTATTACCCCAAACCATCACATCCGTTACAACTTTACTTTATCCAATGAATTTTTCTCACCCCTCCACACGTTCTCAAGATGTGATTCATCATCTGACATTTCATTAAATGCAGACCTTTTTCTGGTTAATACCAATTTCAATCTTTATCCCTTTTTGTCAATCTGTGGTTAAGATTAAAGATGCTCATTCAAAGATAAACCCAAACGTTTCCCGCTCCAATAAACCACTATAAAACCCTTTTCTTATCCACAAAGAAACTTTTACGCTCTCAAAACCCTTAATCCTTCTCTGCATTCTTCAAGCTCTTACCAACTCACCATTGGTGAAATCCGAAGCTTCCAAGAAACAAACAAAAGCCTCTAGATCAGTAAACTTAACTGGTTCAGACACTCCCTCAATTGCCTCTAGCAATTTCAGAGCAGTTTTCGAAGATCAACCCACATACAATGCTCCAACAAAACTGATGATGAAGTTCTTGAAGAATCATCCTCTATTTGGACCATTCGATGCATTCACAGACATTGTTCCACTCTCCAATCTTTACAAATGTGCTTTCTCTGCCTATCGCCCAATTGATAACCCTCAAGAAGTCCACCTAAACCTCATTAACGATTCTCTAGTCATTCTATCCAAAGAAAAGTTTCTTTCAGCTATTAACCTTCTGATTTATCCCTCCGTTAAGTTTTTCACACCATCAATGGCGGACATCACCTCAGCACTGTATCAGATGGGCTATCAGAAGCCGATCAAAGCAATTGGTGAATTCTAGAAGAACCAATTGCCTGTGGTCTGGTAGTTTGTATGTCATTTTATCATCCGCAGTCTGTCCGGCAGAACCGGAGGCACGGATAACATGGGCCTAAAGCTTTTGGATTTGGTTTGGAGTATCTACACAGGCCACAATGTGAACTACGGTCAGATCCTTTGGGGTGACTTTCTGAAATACATTCCCAAAGAGAGCCCAAGGCAAAATCCATCCGATACTTTCGCCAGATTCTGGTCTCTCTGCAGATCTGATTTGCATGCGGATGCAAAGATTGACATGGGTGATGACATTAATTTCTTCGTCACCAAAGATCTAAAAACGTACAACCCTTCCTCTGATCAAACAATTTTTAGTCCAATCCGCAGAATCCCTACTCATATTCTTTCTACCTTTGGTCTCGAGACTGCTGATGTCTTAGATCAGATTGAGGCTACGGAAGGTGTCTTCCTACCCCGCCTCTTCCATCCGCAACCTTAAACCCTGAAGGTACCGCAATCCCTTCTTCTACAACTCTTTCAAACGTCTCTCACTCCAAAAGAAGAAAAACCAAGGTTCCTACCCTTCATGGCCCCTGTCATTCAAAGAAATCTGGAACTCCTAAAAAGGATGCTCCCAAAACCTCCAAACCCTCTAAGAAAAGAAAAACTCCACCCGCAATCACAACTGTTGAACCAAGTCATCATGACTCCAGCAGTGCCTTTGAAGAGGATAACCAACCTATCTCTATGCTCAAGAAACATAAACCTGATCCCAGTAGCCAAATGCATGACCGGACCGACACCTCAGCCTCTCAACAGGCTCTGGTAGTCCTTCGGATGCCTGCACATCCATTCAACACTACTATCTTTTTCATTTTAGACTCCGAAAGTGAGTCTGGATCACAGCAAAGAGGAGAATCCCCCTAGTAGAATCCCAAAGTGATAATACTAGTTCTCGCCCTAAAGTCTCCAGGGCTTCCCAACTGCATACTTTTTCACCTGAGGAGTTAAACTCCATTGTAACGACCCAATTTTCACGTCCAAAAATTTCATTTTTATTTAAGTGATTTGCAAAACATTTGTAACAAAATATCATCCGTTCATCTTCAACTGATACACAGGTCCTGTCCTTGACTCGCCGAGTTGTATGAACCACTCGTTGAGTTCATATTCATCCGTAAGAAGATTTCCTTGGACTCGCCGAGTCTGCTCATGCACTCGCCGAGTCCCATTAACGTCCAGAACAATGGCTTAGTCTAGAACGTTGAGTCATCCCCCGGGACCCCCTAAAGCCTTTCTACACTCAATTGGGTCCTTATGACCCTCAACTAATATGGGGCAGAAGCCTAGAACACGCCGAGTCGAAGAAGGGACTCGTCGAGTTGGTCACATCCACTCACTAAATCTTCGATTTCTGATGTACAACCCTTCATCAAAAGGTAGATCTATGCTTCTACAATCGATCTAGCATGTAAAGTTACAATCTTTACGTGTTTGCATGGGACTTTGAGCTCAAAAGGTCCTTAAACAAGCTCTTTCAAAGCATGGGGTCTTCTTTGAGTGCAAGAGCCACTCCTTTCTGCCTTGTAACCCCTCTAAGGACCTAGAATCGAAACATCAACTCCAAACCATACTTGCAATCATGGTTGGTGACCAAAATGGCTTATAAAAGCCCTAAAACTCCACAAAATGGGATCTAACAAATGAACTAACAAGGTATAGACTTTATACCTTCTGAAGAATGCAAAGGATGCCCAAAATCGGATCCTTCTAGCCTCCTCTTGATCCTTCAAGCTTTTTCCTTCCTTCCTTGGTTCACAAAAACACCGAAATCACTCCAAATTCCTTAGATTGCTTCAATAACGACTAAGGTTTGCTATGGGGGCCTTCTTGGAGCAAATGGGAAGAAGGAGGCCGAGTTAAGGTGTTTAAATAGGGTGTAAACCCTCAGATTAGGGTTTTTGTCCAAACACGGCCTACTCGCTGAGTCCGGGACCCGACTCGTCGAGTCCACAGCTTATACCCTGCGTCTCATCCCGCTTCTACTCGGCGAGTTGGTCCTTCAACTCGCCGAGTCCAAGGAGAAAAATGCAAAAATAATAAAAGAATATGTACCAAGAACCAAGTGCTACAACTCTCCCCCACTTATTTTAGACTTCATCCTCGAAGTCTGCTGCTCGATCCTGAAACACCTCGGGGTAATGTTCCATCATCTCGTCCACCAGCTCCCAAGTCCACTCCGACCCCTTCCGGTGCTGCCATTGCACCTTCACAAGTTCCACTCTTTTGTTCCTCAAATCCTTCGACTTCCGGTCGAGGATTGCCACAGGTCGCTCAATGTAGTTTAGCCTGTTATCAACCTGAATCTCCTCCAAGGGTATCACTGCTGAGTCGTCCACCAGGCACTTTCGCAACTGAGAAACATGGAAAGTGTTGTGTATCTGACTGAGTTTAGCTGGTAAATCCATCCTATACACCACCTTGCCCACCCGGGCTATAATCCTGAACGATCCAATGTCCCTGGGGCCCAACTTGCCCCACTTCCTGAATTGGATAATGCCTTTCCATGGCGACACCTTCAGAAGAACCATATCCCCGACCTGGAACTCTAGGTCTGATCGGCGCTTATCGACATTGTTAGAACAAAGTCCTTTTAGGATCGTATGATTCTAAGCAGGATATTAAATAAGAACGTAATAAAGAACACACGAATGGCACTGAATATGTCGTATGATTAATGTGATAACACCTCAGAAGAGCTCGATAAAGAACTTCAATCTGTAGAGGTGTTTAGGGTTACAAGAATCTACGTAATTAACCACCTTTATCAATATACGCATACATGCATGCATATATATACTATAACCCTAACAACTAATCTAGATAACAACGAAATCAATCTAGATAGACACGGATGGACAGGCCCAATCCGGATACAAAATATAGGTGGCCCAAGACGCAACACAACCGGACTCAACAATCTCCCCCTTTGCGTCTTTGGAGCTGAAACCTCATTCTTTTTTAACAACGGGAGGCTTCTTCACAGTTTTGAACACCTTCGGTATAACTGCTATCATATGATGACGAAAAGTAATATACCAACGAAGCATGTCAGTAAAGTTCTTCTTATCAGTCACTGAGTTCTGCTTGCATCGGTGTATGATATTGATGATATGCTCCAAACAGTCCGTTGAAAACAGATGCTTATCAGCCGGAGCAAACAGAAACCCGAGTCCTTCTCCTTTCGTGAACATAACAGTTAGATTTGCTGAATCTATTTGTCCCAATTTCATCATGTTTACATCACCTGGTTTAGGCGTCGGCTTCACAGTCGGCTTCTTATTCATCACCTTTGCTATTTCTTGATCCATAGTTGCAAGCTCATGGATATAGGAGGCCAACATTCTCTTAAGATGATCTAAAATCGGCTCATACTCCCTAGGATCAAAGAGCAGAATGTTGTATAGCAGAATCCACTCATGAGGATTGAGATTAGGAAGATCTACTAGAGAGATTACAGACACCGTGTTTGCTGAACCACGGGTGATTTTGAAATTGACATTTACGAATCTCCCAGCAGGTGAAGGCTTCAGTACCTTAACTTTTACAATCTTTTGAGCACTCCAAGTTAAGTACTGCGGTTGACCATACTTCAAGTAAAAATCGATCAATTCCCTATCAACCTTCGGATGTGGATGTGGAAACTCAACAGTCGGCTCAAAGCAGTGAAACGTAAAAGCTTTTCTGGTAATAGGCATATCGAACTGCGAGTCTTTAGAGTTATCACAATCAAACGAAGCAACTGGTTCCAACCAATAAATAGAAGGAAACTCAATAGCTTGATTGATAAGTGTGTCTCTGTTCCACTCAGGAAATAAAGCCTTCTTGCATTGCAAGACATCCTCTTCTTCGTTGGTTCTCTTTTCCTACTCCTCTGCTTCATTAACCACTTTCATTGTTTCATCAAGCTCTCTGTTTGTTTGCTTTCGTTTTAGAGCATCAGATATAGTTTCATCAACATCACTTTCACTATCATCATTAATCCCTTTCTGCTTTTATTGAGAACCAGAACCCGAAGCTAAATTAACCTTCGGTTCTGTTGTGACTTTCGGTTGTTCATCTTCTGTCTTCACAATCGGTTTCGGTCAAACAAAATAACGAGCGCTACTCTCTCACCCTTGTTTTGGACGTACAACCCCCTCCGAAACACCTTTCATTTCACATAAAATTGCAATGGCAGGAAGGAGTTTGGATTGAAGATGATTTTGAATAGTCAGAGTTAAGATTGGATCATGTGCTTCAAGCAGATTAGTCAGCATGTCTTTCACATCTCCTACACACCTTTTATAAACAGCCCTTTGAACTTTCAACAAAGAAATTTCTTTCTCTGCCTGGGCCTGCTGCACTTTCTGAACATCAATTGTGGCTTGCTTTTTAGCCAAATCCTCCTTCAAGGCACCCTCTGTTGCCAGATTAGCAGCCAGAGCATCAAAACGAGAATCCACTGAGTTTAAGAAAGAAGTGGTTTATGTTTTAAGCTCAGAGTGTACAGCGTCAAACTTAGTAGTTTCATCGTGAAGGGACTTAGAAAAGGAGTCCATGGAGGATTGATAGTGAGCTGTATGAGTGTCAGCATGAGACTTTAATGACTCAAGAAAAATCTGAGTAGTATGAACAATCTCAGAAACGTCTTTGGTGGCCTGCTTACAGGTGGAGGTAGACTCATTAACTGCCTTCGCAGAATTGTCAATTGTCGGAGTATACTGCTCAATGGTTGTCTCCAGAAATGCTTTAAGAACAACACCTCCATAGGCTTCGCTGTCGGCAAGCAAACGATCCAACTTCTCATGAATGCTCTGTATTTGTTGACTTGTGAAAGGAGCATCAGTCTCATCATCGGTTTGAAGTCGGTAAGGACTGTAGTAGATTGAGTCAAATTCCTCATTGTCTCCCCCAAGAATAGCACCAGAATCAGTGGATAGGGTTGTGAAGGTAGTTTGGTATCGATTGGAGTTGTAGTCGCAGTAGTAGCCCCTGTATCAGATATATTGACTTCTACGGTGGATTTGGGAATGGTAGTGGTTGTGGATTCGGTTATAAGTGGAGAGGATAAGGATATAGTAGAAATAGGAACAGAAGTAATTGGAGGTGGGGTTGGCAAAGTTGTTGCTGGAGTGGTAAGGGGTGTAGTAACAATGGGAACAGAAAGTGGAACAGTCTGTTTCGGTGATTGGGTTGGAGTTGGAACTCTGTTGTGTTTTGGAGATTCTGGTGGAGTAGGTGATCGTGGAGGAGTAGGTTCTCTGGGTGAGAGATGACGAACCTCTTCTTCCTCACTTTGCTCATCTGCATTATCTGTGCTTGGAGGAGTGTTCCCTCTATGTCTACGAGCCATCTTCTTTATCTTTTTCGGTTTCGGTTGAGAAGTATCTCCTTCACCAGACTTGTGTTTAGAGGACTTGGACTTACGTTCCTTAGGATCCTCTTTCTTTGAAACCCTCTTTCCTCTGTTGGTAGGCTTTTCTAGTGCATCCAAAGCTGCTTGCTGCTCTGGAGACAGAACTCTCGGTCCGATAGGAGGAAGTTTCCTATAGTTAGCCAAGACATTGCTCTGTTCTGCAACACCACGATACATGGTTTCAGGAATCATTCCATAATGAGAAAACTTGAGCGGATCAGAAAGAATAATCTTCTTTGTATGGAATGTGGCAATAGAAGCAAGTAGAGCATCCTGCATGATCGGAATCTCCAAAGAGTTAATAGCCTTTCTTGTAATCAGGGTCCAAAAACGCCCACATGAAACTTCAGAATGCCATGTCGATGTATTGAGACTCTGCACCACCTGAGAGTAGATTATAGAGCCATAATCAAGATTGATCCCATTGTAGAGGTCGTAAAGAATGGCGAGAAAACCCTTGCTTGTAGTATCGGAACCACCACATCGTTCTGCCAAACCCTTAATCAGTAGAGTGAGCAAGCCATTCCACTAAGATGGTAAACATGATTTCTTCACTTTGGTGATGGTAGTCAGCACATCGGTATACCCCATCTCGTACATCATCGAAAATAGTTGAGATGTGGTAATGAAGTCTGGCGAGATAATAGAAGAATCTACTGCAAGATTTATAATCGAACAGAACTTCAACTTTGAAACGGAGGCCTTCTTGTCATGGATGTTGAAGTAGATACGATCTTTGTTTTTGTCATAAGTTGCCGTGGAATAAACTTCTGATAACAGCGACATTGGGACTGCTTCAACCTGGGTTAGGGCTAAAACCTGGGGGAATATTTTAAACATTCCACAACCTGTAGCATATATGAATCATATAAGAACGGATTAAGTTCAATGATCATATTTTGGTTAGGTATAATGGTGAGCAAGGATGATGATGTCGTGTGTTCATGTACTGAAGAGGAAGTCGCCATTGATGAATGAAGAAAATGATGAACGCTGTTTACTCGTCATTTGAGAGACTTGAATGTTGGTAAGTGTGAGAGAATTGAATGCTGGTAAAAGACAAATAAGATGTTCAGCCCTTTATATACCATTGCCTAGAGAGAGAAAATCGTGATGATTATGATGAGATCACTAAACGTCGCCTGAAAAATCGCGATGTGACAGGGTGGTTACTCCCAGATATACGTCAGCACGCATGGCTTTAGAAACCGTTCAAATTCACGCGCCTTAATCTTATCTTCAATCGGCGTTTAAACTTCCACAGTAGCCCCTCGTTTTGATACAATTAATAACCCAAAACTCAAACCAAACAGTAACCAAAATGTTGGAAAATAAAAAATTTCGTGCATAAGAGTGACAAAGATAAAGAAATAAATCAAATGTGTATGGGATGTGAGTGATGTCTTATAATTAGACATAAAGCAGAGGATTTCGGGCAAGAATCACTTCCTTCAAAGACAAGAGAGACTTGAAGTGCTTGTGTGGTTTCCCGAAAAATACGATCAACTGTTTGTTAATAAACATTTAAAGGCTTCTTTTAATCATAGGCTTAGGGTAGCTTATCTTCAACCAAACTTCGAGTTTCAACATAAAACCGAACGTTGGAAGAAGTACCTGTGAGACTGATGTGGTCTGTAGAACAGGTAGGTGGGTTTTATTGTTTTAGTGACTATAGAGAAATTAGAAATCTCAAAAAAAAAATAAACTGGATCTCTTTGGGAAGAAATGCCTTGGTAGTAGAAAATTTCATAAAAGATCACACAAAAATAAAAAGAGAGATTTCTTCAGGTAACCAGTAAGTTCTTGAATTTATAATTCCCCGTCAATTCATTTTTGGTGTTGGACATTGGGTTTCACTCAGCACGTGGTAAATGTATCTAAGATCACAAACACAGATGTTGTGTAACCATAAACCTCAGTGGTAAAGATTGAGAGTCTCAAGGGTTACGTTGGTGAACCGAAAGTAGATGGAGAATATAAGGAGGTGGCTAAAGAACTGAATGTACCTTCTGCGAGATAATCATGACACAGCAGAGAAACTATTTACTCATATGAGAAGAGTAAGGTAGCTCATATGGAAGAAACGATAGGTGTTAATCGAATCATTAAGGCCCGCTCAAGATCGTAGAGGCTTAAGACAACATGCAGCAGCATGCTTCTAGGGACCCTTAACTAGTTCATTTTGAAATTGAATCCTACCTTCCTTAGATCCACAGTCGATTATATAGGTATTTATATCACCTACGAAAAGTAAAGAAACACACCAAACAAGCCAAACAGACAATCATACGAGACAAATAAAATAAAAAAAATCAAAAAGATAAAATATTTTTGGAATTTTTGAAATTTTCTGAAAAAGAATTAAAAACAGAAAGATAAAATATTTTTGGAATTTTTGAAATTTTCTGAAAAAGAATTAAAAACAGAATGATAAAATATTATTGGAATTTTTGAAATTTTCTGAAAAAGAATTAAAAACAAAAAGATAAAATATTTTTGGAATTTTCTGACAAAGAATAAAGACAGAAAAATAAAATATTTTTGGAATTTTTTTGAAATTTTCTGAAAAAGAATAACAACAGAAAAATAAAATAATTAAGTTCAAATCAAAAGAGAGATATGTACAGAATATACAACCGAAACCTTATTTTAAATTAGTGAAGCGCAATAGACCGAGCGTTCGGTTCATTTCGGTTCCAGAAAATTACAGAGCCGAGATAGACCGAGCGATCTGTTCATTTTGGTTCCCTAAAAGTCTAGAGCCGAAATAGACCGAGCGGTCTGTCCATTTCGGTTGTCTAATTTTAATGAGAGTTTTGAGGATTCGGTACCGACTCTCCTTCCATTGTGCCCAAGCCTTGTAAGATTTTGTTAAAGGTTGCTTCTGGTAAGGCTTTAGTAAAGATGTCAGCCAGTTGATCAGCAGATCGTACAAAGTGTACTTCCACGTTCCCATCTTCTATATGATCCTTGATGAAATGATAACGAAGTGCAATATGCTTGGTTTTTGAGTGTTGCACTGGATTATGACAAATCCTAATTGCACTTTCAGAGTCACAATAGAGAGGAATCTTCTTCATACTTAGTCCATAATCTCTTAGTTGACTTTGAATCCAAACCACTTGGGACGTGCACGATGCTGCAACAATATATTCAGCTTCGGCTGTGGATAACGAAACACAGGTTTGTTTCTTGGAGTGCCAACTAACAAGTTTCCCATCAAGAAATTGTCATCCACCTATAGTACTCTTTCTGTCCAGTCCACATCCTCCTAGATCAGCATCAGAGAAGGCTTGGATAAAGAATCCAGATCTTGCAGGATACCAGAGACCGAGAGATGAAGTTTTCTTCAGATATCGATAAATGTTCTTCACAACAAGCATGTGAGGTTCTCTTGGATTGGCTTGAAACTTGGCACAGTAACAAACAGAAAACATAATATCTGGCCTACTAATTGTTAGATACATAAGGGACCCGATCATTTGACGATAGAGTGTTATATCCACAGCAGGTTTCTCCAAAGATGGGGTTAGCTTGGTGCCAAATGCCATAGGAACCTTCACTTTTGAGTCACCCTTCATTCCAAATTTTTTCAGTAAGTTCTTGGTGTATGCTTCCTGGTTTATAAAGATACCTTCTGGTCCCTGTCTTATATTCAAACCAAGGAAAAAGTTAATTAGACCCATTGTGCTCATTTCAAATTTAGTCTCCATCAACTTCCTTAATTCAACTGTTAAGCTAGGATTCGTGGAGCCGAAGACGATATCATCAACATAAATCTGAACAATCATCAAATGTTCGCCTTCCTTCTTACGAAAGTAGGTTGGGTCAACCGAACCTTGTTTAAATTTTGACAGTTTCAAGAAGCGAGTTAGCATTTCATACCAGGCTCTCGGTGCTTGTTTTAGCCCATAGACAGCTTTATCCAGCACATAGCAGTGATCTGGGTATTTTTCATTCACAAAACCTGGCGGTTGCTCAACATAAACGGTTTCTTCTAATTCTCCATTTAAGAAAGCGCATGTGACATCCATTTGGAAAACTTCAAAGTTCTTGTGAGCAGCATATGCAAGAAAGATTCTCACAGATTCTAACCTTGCCACTGGAGCAAAGGTTTCTTCATAATCTATCCCTTCTTCTTGACATTATCCATTGACAACCAACCGAGCCTTGTTACGAATGACATTCCCTTCTTTGTCCAGCTTATTTCTAAACACCCATTTCAGCCCGAGAACAGAAGCATCTTTCGGTGTAGGAATCAACCTCCAAACTCTCTTGCGTTCGAACTCATGGAGCTCATCCTGCATTGCTTGAACCCATTTTGAATGATCAAGTGCAACATTTACAGTTTTCGGCTCAATTTTGGAAATAAATGAATTGAACATACAAAATTCCACTTTAGAGAATAATGCAGTTTTTTTCGCCTTTAGTTGAGATCGAGTAAGAACACTTTCTGAGGTTTCACCAATAATCTGTTCTTTGGGATGGTCTTTTGTCCATTTTACTAACGGAGGATAGCTTGGATCATATTCTGGATTCAATTCAGCTTCTACTCCCATGTCAACATCTGACAAATCACCCTCACCTTCGTCAGTAGAACTATCAATTTCTTTCTCCTTCTCCCCCTCGACTGGCGAAGTGAAATCTCTGTTAGTATCAGAGTCTGCACTTCTGGTGGAAGTTGGTTTCTCCCCCTCTATTTGCTTGTCACTTGGTTGTTTTGGATCAGTGTTTGCCCTATCAGTCGAACCTGTAGATGTAGGGGATGAACTTGAATTCTCCCTCTCAACAGAAACTTCGGTTGTCTTGGAAGTGGTAGTGCTCTCCCCCTGGAATGTTGAATCTTTGTCTGGAGAGCCTGTTGAGGACTTAGTACTTGGTGGTTCGCTTTCCATCTCTTTAGTAGCTTCGTCTATGATCTTCTTGAGATTATCGAGTTTGTTATCTGCTGCCGTTTCCTCTGAATGAATTGCCTTTTCTGGTTCATCGAATAGCCGAATGTATTCCTCAAACAGGTTGGATATTGGAGCCGAGACCTGTCCAGATTCAGGGAATATGTCTCCTAAGGCACTTTCAGTCCTTTGAACCTTCTACATATAATTGTCATTGAAGGTGACATAATAAGTCTCTTCAATTGTTTTGGAACACTTATTCGACACCCTGTATGCTTTTGATGACAGAGAGTAACCCAGAAATATGCCCTCATTGGCTTTAACATCAAACTTATTTCGGTTCTCTTTAGAATTAAAAATAAATCACCTTGAACCGAAGATATGGAAAAATTTGACATTCGGCTTCCTAGTGTTGATGATCTCATAAGGAGTTATGGAGAATCGCTTGTTGAGCAAAGACCAATTCTGGTTATAGCATGCAGCGGAAATTACATCAGCCCAGAAGTATAAAGGTAGGGACGCGAAACTTAACATGGTTCTGGCTGCTTCACATAACGAGCAGTTTCGTCTTTCAACAATCCCATTTTGCTGTGGTGTATAAGGGGCCGAAAAATTATGAGTTATCCCCTCATCAGCCAGAAAGTCCTCAAAATCCTTGTTCTTCAATTCTAGACCATTGTAACTTCTGATGTTTCTGACCGTTTTCTTTAGTTGTACTTCTATTTGCTTGATGAATGCCTTCAGTTTGGGAGTAGCATCTGATTTCTGCTTAAGAAAGAAAACCCAAGTGAAGCGTGAAAAATCATCTACAATAACAAGAATGTACTTACTTCTACCGATACTCTCTATAGCAGAAGGTCCACATAAATCAATTTGTAATAGTTCAAGTGCTTCCACTATCTTAGTATTGATGCGTGTAGGGTGGATTCTTCTGCTCTGTTTACCCATCTCACATGTTGTACATAAATGCTCCTTTTCGAATTTGAAAATAGGAAGGCCTCGAACGTGATCACCAATCACTAATTTGTTATTGTCTTTGAAATTCAGGTGTTATAGACGTCGATGCCATAACCCGCTTTCATCAGTGTTTGCCTTTGACAGCAGAAAGATAGCTAGTGTCCCTTGAATTGGGTTAAGATTCAGAGGGTACATCTCTCCCTTTCGTGCAGATTTCAATAGTACCTTCTTGGATTGTTTTTCCACTATCTCAGACCCCTCATCATCGAATGATACCTTCAAACCCGTGCCTACAACTAATTGCGACACGCTGATGAGATTGTGTTGCAATCCTTCTACATAAGCCACCTTTCTGATCGAGAAGTCTCCATTAGTTATCATGCCGTATCCTTTGATTGTTCCATAGGAATTGTTTCCAAACTTCACAGACCCACCATCTTTCAGGGAGGAAAACTCTCTTAGCTCCTCCTTCTTTCCTGTCATGTGACGCGAGCAGCCACTGTCTATATACCATTCGTCGTCAAACTGCTCGTCACTGATTACCTGCAAATTCAAGCAGATTTAGGAACCCAAAGTTTCTTGGGTCCTGGTGAGTTTTTCACAGAGAAAGGAATAACTGCAGAAACATTAACTAAAAAGGTTCGTTTAATGAGAGTGGTTTGAACTTTTCTTTTAATGGTATACACCTTGATTTTAGTTTTGTCTTCTTTAAATTTTAGTGTATCAGTTGGGGTTGATTTTGATGGTTTAGGATTTTTAGTTTGATACCTAGGTTTAGTAGAGGATTTCTTATTTTCCTTCTCAGAATCTGATACTTGCTTTCCATTTCCTTTGATGTCCTTTAAAGAATTTGGTTCAACTTGGGATTTGGAGGATCCATTACTAGGATTGGGACCGAATATGGGTTGTGAGCCAAATCTAGATTGAGGACCGAATCTAGGTTGTTAGTCGAATCTAGGTTGAGGACCAAATCTAGGTTGTGAGCCGAATCTGGGTTGAGGACTGAATCTAGGCCGAGGACCAAAAGTGGGTTCAGGACCGAGACATGACTTTCGGTTCTGGGATTTGGAATAGTAGGAATTTGGACTAAAATTTTCTTTCAACTTTTCCTTTCCCTTGTCCATGGATCCTTTCCTGAAAGGCTCATAGTTGGGATTTTGAGAATTCCGATTCTTTTTCCTTTCATTCAGATTAGTGGCATATCTCTGATTTCTCAAGCGTTTCTGTTCAGCTAGCTCCTTCTGAGATTTGTGAATATTGAAGTTGGACTTTGGTTTCTCCTTCTGAGTTGCAGTTGTCTTTCCTTTCTTTTTAGATTCTGTACTCTTCTTAGTTTGAGCTTTCGGTTCTTCCCTTTTGATTGGAACATCATGTTCAACCACTGGTTCCTCAGGAACATCTTTGGTTTCACTTGAGCTTGGAATATTAAAACTGGAGGGTTTATTGATGGGCTTTGGTATGTATCTACCTTTGACTCTCCATGTGGTTTTATCAGATAGTCCCACAGTTTCGCCTGCGGTTTCAATAGGAGCAGACCAGAAATAGTCTTTGCATCCTTCAGCGTTATCTTTGTCAACTAAGATTCTTAATTCTGCCGTTTGCCTTTGAGTGACCCCAGTCATAGCATATACCTGATTTGGAACGGTCTGAACCTTTTGATAGACCATGGCCTTTTCCTTTAGTTTTGGTTTCTGCTCTTTTGACAGACGAGCAAACTTAACGGAGTTTTCTGATATAAGGGGTTTTTCATTCTCGGTTTCATGTTTCATAAACTTCGAGCAATCAACTTCATCTTCTACTGAGATTTCACTCATCTCGCTTTCCGCATCAAATTCAGGCGAATTATCTAAGTTTATTTTATTATCTCGAACAATTCTGGCATCTGACAGATCGAATGTTTGTAGAGTTTCAGTTTTAATCTTTTGCCTATCATTTTCATCTAAGATATTTTTCAACATACTCTTATGTTCTTTAGAATCGATGAAGGTTTCTATCTTATTCAAACCTAGCCTATACGAACTTGATTTCTCTTCAGAGGATACTTCTGATACACATTCTGCTATAACTTCATCTTCCTTAAATTCAAAAAAGGGCAAAATCATTTTATGAATTTTCTTGCCAATTTCACAGCTTGAATGTAATTGAGCAATGTTAGTATAAAGACGCTTCGCAATTAAACAGAAAACATTTCTTTGTTTTAATATCTTTAAATTGTCTCTTTGCAAATAAATACATTCATCCCTAGTTCTAACTAACTCTGCTTCCTTCTGCTCAATCCACATTCTCCTTTCCTCACTTTTTGAAGACACCCTGCCGAGTTGGTCAGTTAGGTTAGAATTTGCTAAGCGGGTTTGCATGAGGCTACTACTTAGGTTAGAATATTTAAAATTTAATTCATTTAATTCTTCTTGATATTCAATTTTTGAGATTTTAAGAGACTCAAGTATAGAATGTACCTTTTTGATCAATCGATCACAGTCGTTGATCTTCTCACTCACCGGCTTGGCCGCAAAGAACTTGTTATCTGTCAGCTTCGGTTCCGTATCTGCAATTTCGGTTGATGGACCAGCAGTGACGATAAAGCACTTTCCACCCGAACCTTCATTCTTTGCCACATATGCCTTTCCATGAATGGGTCTTCTAACCTCTTCGTTTTCCGAATCGGTTGACCAGACTTCTACGCTACCAAATTCATCTTCCCCAGCATTCTCCTGTATGATTAAGGCATTCATTGAGTTGTTGGACGCCTTTTTCTTCTTAACCTCTTCTAATTTTCGCATATAATACGCCTCATCATCTTCACCTTCTATTTTCTCGGCCATCTTTCTCAACATGCAATCTTTGGCAAAATGGTTCTTGCTGTGACAATAGTTGCAGTCGTATCCAGAGTCTCCCGCAAGCTTGCTCTCCTTTTTCTCTTCATCCTTTAAAGAGGAGACTTTTGGTTCATCCTTCATCTTTTCAGAACTATAACTTCCTTGCCAGTTTCGGTTCTTGCTGACGGGAAATTTTCTCCTTGCAAATTTCTTTGGATTTGTGACCATCAAGGCATACTCCTCACTTGTAAGGTCGTATTCTGACATGTATGTCTCTTCTTCTTCTTCTGCATTACCTTTTCCTTTAGAAACAAGAGCCAATGATCCCACACCAGAGATCACTTTCGCTTCCTTGGTTACAATACTTTCATGAGACTTTAGTATTCCTACTAGTTTTGCCAGCGAGTACGATTTGAACTGTTCATGTGCCTTCACTATGGAAACCACAGCCATCCATTCTGGTCTTAGCCTGTTCATGAACATTACTTTCTGCTCAATCAGCTTTCTCTCTATCCCATGCTTGATCATCTTACTGACGAGATGATTGAACCGATCAAAGGTCTGTACAAGCTTCTCTTCAGGTTTCTGGTTGAAAACTCCAAATTCTGACAGCAACAGAGTTTGAATGGAGTGTTCTAGGTCTTCATCAGTTGAGTAAAGTTCCTTTAACCTATCCCAGATCTCTTTAGCAGTTGTGCATGAACCTACTAGCCGAAAGGTATCAGATTGCAAGGCAAATCTTATCATTCGCATGGCTTTAACGTTACACAAGATCTTGTCCTTCTCATCCTGTGGCATCTTTTCAACATCTGTCACCAGCTTGTTGTAATCCGTTTGCGTCTTAACAGTCGTGTTAGTCCCCGAATGCACAAACGGTCCACGAGTGATAGCTTCCCAGATGAGATAACCATTGTCTTCAGCTCCAACTACGTAATCTTCAAAGTGATGAGCCCATACTTCGTAGTCTTGAGTATAGAGTATGGGTACTCTGGTTGTTGATCCGATGCTGTTTGAGATGTTTATGGGGTTTGTATGCGAATCATCGTGAGACATGGTGAGCTGCTAGAATCAAACCTGTAAACTTGAGATTAGGGTTTTATGAAAAACAAAGTTGTCGTCGTTATGAAGACGACGACTTCTATTTATACGATAAAAGCAGAAACCCTAACGTATTATGAATACAGAAGTAATGTGTATTGATCACACAATCTCCTGCTCTGATACCAATTGTTAGAACAAAGTTCTTTTAGGATTGTATGATTCTAAGTAGGATATTAAATAAGAATGTAATAAAGAACACAAGAATGGCATAGAATATGTCGTATGATTAATGTGATAATACCTCAGAAGAGCTCGATAAAGAACTTCAATCTGTAGAGGTGTTTAGGGTTACAAGAATCTACGTAATTAACCACCGTTATGAATATACGCATACACGCATGCATATATATACTATAACCCTAACAGCTAATCTTGATAACAACGAAATCAATCTAGATAGACACGGATGGACATGCCCAATCCGGATACAAAATATAGGTGGCCCAAGACGCAACACAATCGGACTCAACATGCATAGCTTTTCTGCCGGCTTTGAGCAGTCTGAAGCCTGCTCTGGACCTGTTGAATCTTCTCTGTCGTCTTGAGCACTGCCTTAGTGCTCCCCATTATCCACTGGCCAACCTCGCCCTAACATATTGGGTTCCTGCACTTCCTCCCATATAACATATCGAAGGGAGGACAATCAATGCTCGCATGATAACTATTGTTATAGGAGAACTGTTCCAATGGAAGGTAGGTATCCCAACTACCTCCGAAGTCTAATACGCATGCCCACAGCATATCCTCCAGGGTCTGGATGGTCCGCTCACTCTGACCATCCGGCTGCGGGTGAAAGGCGGTGTTAAAATGTAGACGAGTACCCAACTCGTCATGAAACTTCCTCCAAAACCTGGAAGTGAACCGCACATCCCTGTCTGAAATTAGAGAAACTGGAACACCGTGCCGCGCCACCACCTCCCGAATATAGATGTCGGCCAACTTCTCAGCCAAGATGCTCTCCTGAATCAGGATAAAATGGGCGCTCTTGGTCAATCGATCGACGATGACCTAGATCGAATCAACTCCCCGTGCGGTCCTGGGAAGCTTGGTGATAAAATCCATCGTGATGTCTTCCCATTTCCACAGTTGAATATCCAATGACTGCATCTTGCCGTGAGGTCTCTGATGCTCGGCCTTGACCTTCCTGTAGGTCGAGCACCGCTCCACAAACCCAGCGACATCCCGCTTCATGCAGGGCCACCAATAGTCCAGATGAAGATCCCTATACATCTTCGTCGCCCTGGGATGAATGGAGAACCGAGATTTGTGCGCCTCCTCCATCAGAACCTGGCACACACCCTTGTGATATGGCACCCACACCCTACGGTGTTGTGTCAGTAATCCTCGGCTGTCATAGTCGAAGGAGGAAACCTGCCCCACGTTCCGCTCGCTCTTCCGATATTCCTCCTTCATGGCCTCCTTCTGGGCCTCCCGAATCCGCTCCAACAACGGAGACCCCACTGTCATCCTCAGGAAAATATCCCTGATCGGCGCTGCCTTGCGGCTAAGTGCGTCAGCCACCACATTGGCCTTACCCGGGTGATAAAGGATCTCGCAATCGTAATCCTTTACTACGTCCATCCACCGACGCTACCTCATGTTTAGATTCGGCTGATCCATGAGGTACCACAAACTCTTATGGTCCGCGTAGATGGTACAGCGAACCCCATATAGGTAATGACGCCAAATCTTGAGGGCGAATACACCAGCCCCCAACTCCAAATCATGTGTCGGGTAGTTCACCTTGTGAGGCTTCAGCTGCCTCGACGAGTAGGCGATGACATGCCCTCTCTGCATCAATATTGCGCCCAAACCTGAGATGGACGCATCACAGTATACAACAAAATCCTCCATGCCCTCTGGCAGGGCTAAGATTGGCACCTCGCACAATCTCTGTCTCAGTGTCTCGAACGCGGCCTTCTGCTCAGGTCCCCAGCGAAAGACCACGACCTTCCTGGTTAGCCTGGTCAGGGGCACGACTATCTTGGAGAAATCCTGGATGAATCTCCGATAGTATCCTGCTAATCCTTGGAAACTCCGAATCTCAGATGGAGACTTCAGAACCTCCCATCTCATCACGGCCTCCACCTTGGCCGGGTCCACTAAGATCCCATTCTGGTGTACGAGATGCCCAAGGAACTACACCTCCCGCAACCATAACTAACACTTGGAGAAATTAGCATACAAGTTCTCCCTTCTCAAAATCTCCAGAACCTCTCGCAGATGCTCCTCGTGCTCCTCCTGCATCTTGGAGTAAACCAAGATATCATCAATAAACACTATCACAGATCGGTCTAACATCGGTCTACAAACGCGGTTCATGAGGTCCATGAATGCGGCATGAGCATTGGTGAGGCCGAAGGGCATCACCACAAACTCGTAGTGGCCATAGCGCGTCCAAAATGTTGTCTTCTGCACATCCTCCTCTATGACCCTCGTCTGATGATATCTTGAATGCAGATTAATCTTGGAGAACCAAGATTCTCCATGTAGCTGGTCAAAGAGGTCATCAATCCTCGGGAGTGGGTAATGGTTCTTCACCGTCACCTTATTCAGCTCCCGGTAATCTATACACATCCGATGCGACCCGTCCTTCTTCCTCACAAACAGAATTGGGGCTCCCCAAGGAGAGCTACTCAGTCTAATGAATCCATTGTCTAATTGCTCCTGCAGCTGTGTAGACAACTCCTGCATCTCGGGAGGAGCCAACCGATAAGGTGCCTTGGCTATCATAGCCGCACCAGGGACTAGGTCGATCCTGAACTCCACCTGCCTCTTCGGAGGTATCCCTGGTAACTCCTCGAGGAATACATCCGTAAACTCTCGCACTACAAACATATCACCCACTGTCTCCTTACCCGCCTACCGGGTATCCACAACATAAGTGACATATCCTACATAACCCTGCTGAAGGTAACGCCTAGCACTTGCTGTTGAATATACCATTGGTCCTTTTTGTGGACTCTCACCCTGAACTACCAACTCTCCCCCACTTGGGGTCCTGATCTGAACCAGCTGCTATGCGGAATCTATCACTGCCCCATTGGGGCTCAACCAATCAATGACTATAATCACCTTGTTCCCTCTCAACGGAATAGCAACCAGGTCCACCAGATAACGCTCCTTGATTAATCTCAGCACACAGTCTCGGAATACCGTTGATGCTCGGATCAGCAATCTCTACCTCTATAGGGCAATCCAACATGCCTGAAGACGCAGGAAACTTCTTGCTAAGCGCAAGAGAGACAAATGATCGGGTAGCCCCCGAATCAAATAGTACCTGAACTGGGATACCGTTCACATGGAACGATCGTAAACAGAGCACATACATAACATATCAAAAACAAAAGACATAACATATCAAAATCATAGCAGCGCATCATAAAGCACAAAGATGCTGCTGGAATGCCCGACTCCTCACCACTGGAGCCTCTTCCTTGCCCTGCCGACCATCAGTGATCCGCAGGGTAACTGGAGCTGGTGCCTTCACTGGCACTGATGCTGCTGTCAACTGGGGGCAGTTGGCCTTCTTGTGGCCCCTCTGGTTGCAGTGGAAACATAGCAACTCAGACGTCTGAATAACCGGTGCAGGGAAAGTACAATCCCTGCCGAAATGCCCCGTCTTGCCGCACTTGTAGCAGCCCGACAATCCCAGTCTACACACCCCCTCATCTGGCCTGCCGCATTTCCTGCAGCGGCCCGGTCCCGACTCGCCTTTCGTCCTACCATCTGATCCCTTAGGCTTCTTCCCCGAAGCCCCAGTCGTTTGAACCTCCTCTATCTTTCTTTTCCTAACATGCTCCAGATCAATCTCCCTCCCCCTTGCCCTGGCAATCATGGAATCCAGGGTAGGGCACGCTGAAAAACTAACATGCTCCCGAATGTCGGCCCGTAGCATTTCGTGGTAGCGGGTCCTCCTCATATCCTCATCTCCCGCATACTGGGGCACCAACAATGCCCTCTCCCGAAACTTGGCGGTGATCTCTGCCACTGTCTCCGTAGTCTGTCTCATGTCCAAAAACTCCCTGGCTAGCTGTTGAAGCTCTACAGCTGGCGCAAACTCTGCTCGGAACCGGGTCTCAAAATCTGACCATGTCATAGCCTCAATAGCCGTGGCTCCCAGAGAGTCACCAACCGACTCCCACCAATCCCTGGCCCGGTCCCTCAAACATCCTACTGCGAATCGTACCATCGACCCCTCGGGGCAGAAGTTGGTTAGCTGTGTGGACTCAATGTCTGCAATCCATCGTCTGGCAGCAGTGGGGTCCTTCGCCCTATGGAAATCCGGTGCACCACTGCCCCTGAAGTCCTTAAAGGATAGTTTGCGGGATCCTTACTAGCCAGATGCCATATCACTCCTGAACGCCCTGAGGCGATCCTCCATCAGGTTGACTCTCCCTTCCTTGATCGACCCGAAGATGATGGGGGTCGACTCAAGGATGACTCTAGTGATCTCTGACGTGATAAACTCGCGTAGCCTCTCATCTACTGGCTCGGAACCTGATCCCGAACCCGATCCCTCTCCTTAATTGCCAATTACTGGCCTCTATCGTAGTACGACCATTGTGCAAAACATAATACCAATCGTTAGTGATGCCGATATTCCTCGAGGGATCACATCCACCACAAGTTTCCTGGTCTTGTCTCAACATTCTTCAATCTAGGTATGGATCCTCTGCTTTCAGTAGTACGGGCCCATACTACCTTCCACATCTATCTATACCTTCCTCAAGGACTGCCTTGACTCCACCAAGTCCCTTCTACTGATTCTCTGCTATTCCCATACTAGGCTCACCCTAGGGAAAATCTCTAACTCCACCCAAACTGGTCCTCAGCTGCTGAAGGCCTCCTTGTAATGCCAATTAGCCATTACCTAAATACCATCACATGTGAAGAGGCTCAGATCCTTCGAGTAACAGACTCGTCCCTACAAGGGTTAGAGTCAAACAAGAGCTGCGCAATAGGGCCAACTCCAGCACTCTGAGATTATTCAACCCTGATCACATGTGACGTGACGTATTCACCTAATGCCTAACTCCCATCACTCGGAGTCCCACAAAGCACAAAGAAAGCGGCATTCGGACGCAGGAAAACTACTCAAGCAAATCTGTCCTCATAATGAGAAGCTGAACTAGCATATAATGCAGAGCTCATACTACCATGCATAACCTAAACAGACTATCCTACTACTGTCTACTCAATACTACCGTGCAATTCTCATAAACTGAAGCACATAAAGCAGGAACCTAAGGCATCATTCCTAGATCCTTAGTCCTATTCTAGCATGCTGTTCTACTGAGACTGATAAACATAAGATAACTGGTAAGGGTACTATGGGGAATACTTACTTGAGCTCGGCCGGTTGCGCACATCACACACTTGTTCCTTCTCAAAACTCTTTTGTCTAAGATTTTAGAAAGTCATTTTCTTGTAAAAATCTTTTAATCCCTTACACCCCCGAAGGTGTGTCCGAATCCCTCAAACCAGGTCTCTGATACCAACTTGTAACGACCCAATGTTCACGTCCAAAAATTTCATTTTTGATTAAGTGATTTGCAAAACATTTGTAACAGAATATCATCCGTTCATATCATTTAATAAAACATGTCTCGTATCTGAAAAACCGAATCGTAAAAACATAATAACATGAGAGTACAAAATCCCAGAATAGCTCATAGTGCAGAAAACATAGAGTGTGTGAATGATGTGCCGCTACCACGCCAGCTCCTTCCCCTTCGCTGAAGAGGTACCTGAAACCAAAACTGTAAACTGTAAGCACGAAGCTTAGTGAGTTCCCCCATCGTACCACATAACAAATGAATCACATAGCATACATACTCTCGGGCAATTCTGGGGTGCCCGACCTACCCAGTACGACCGTTCTGGGGTGCCGACCTACCCATGCGGCCATTCCGGGGTGTCGTCCTACCAATGCAGCCATTTTGGGGTGCCTTCCTGCCCATGTCGAGCCATTCTGGGGTGCTGACCTACCCGTCGGTCCTAACAACCGAACTTGGGGACTATTCCCCTCCTCCTACCACTATCACATATAACATATCATGTCAGCATATAAACATACTATCACGTACTGTCAGACATATCTGGGGTGTCTGGCCTACCCTTCGGTCCTAACAACTGAACTCTACTACTATCATATATAACATATCATGCCAGCATATAACATATCAGGTAGTAACAAAACTAAATGATATCACAAAGACTATCATCAAACATACAACTCCTACTGGTGGGCCGACATTGTTGCCGTAAACCCACCGCTACTGGAAGGTAACTCACCTCGTAGTAGTTGCTGATCAGTGCGGGAATCCTCTGACTGCTGCCGCTGCTGCTTCAGAAATCCTCCGGCTATAATTCCCACAAAACACTTAGTCGTACATTGCTAACTATTCTTAAGGTAAAATGATCATTTTACCCCTCACCAAATCAAAGTCAAAGTCAACTTCCAGTTGACCTGACTCGCCGAGTTGGCTCGCCAACTCGCCGAGTCCCTATCCTTTCATTTGACCTTATGTCTCTACTCGTCGAGTTAGGCGATGACTCGACGAGTTTTCCTTCTAAATGTTCATCGACTGAATCCTCATCCGACTCGCCGAGTTGTATGAACAACTCGTCGGGTTCATCTTCAACTGATACACAGTTCCTATCCTTGAGTCGCTGAGTTGTATGAAGAACTCGTCGAGTTCGTCTTCATCCTTAAGAAGATTTCCTTGGACTCGCCGAGTCTGCTCATGCACTCGCCGAGTCCCATGAACTTCCAGAATAATGGGTTAGTCTAGAACGTTGGGTTACCCCCGGGACCCCCTAAAGCCTTTCCACACTCAACTGGGTCCTTATGACCCTCAACTGATATGGGACAGAAGCCTAGGATTCGCCGAGTCCAAGAAGGGACTCGTCAAGTTTGTCACATCCACTCACTAAATCCTTGATTTCTGATGTACAACCCTTGATCAAAAGGTAGATCTATGCTTCTACAATTGATCTAGCACGTAAAGTTACAACCTTTACGTTTTTACATGGGACTTTGAGCTCAAAAGGTCCTTAAACAAGCTCTTTCAATGCATGGGGCCTTCTTTGAGGGCAAGAGCCACTCCTTTCTGCCTTGTAACCCCTCTAAGGACCTAGATCCGAAACATCAACTCCAAACCATGCTTGTAATCATGGTTGGTGACCAAAATGGCTTAGAAAAGCCCTAAAACTCCACAAAATGGGATCTAACAAATGAACTAACAAGGTACAGACTTTATACCTTCTGAAGACTGCAAATGATGCCCAAAATCGGATCCTTCTAGCCTCCTCTTGATCCTTCAAGCTTTTTCTTCCTTCCTTGGTTCACAAAACACCAAAATCACTCCAAATGCCTTAGATTGCTTCAATAACGGCTAGGGTTTGCTATGGGGGTCTTCTGGGAGCAAATGGGACGAAGGAGGCCAAGTTAAGGTGTTTACATAGGGTGCAAACCCTCGGATTAGGGTTTTTGTCCAAACAGGGCCTACTCGCCGAGTCCGGGACCCGACTCGTTGAGTCCACAGCTTATATCCCGCGTCTCATCCCGCTTCTACTCGAGTTGGTCCTTCAACTCACCGATTCCATGTCCAAAAATGCAAAAATTATAAAAGAATATGTACCAAGAACCAGGTGCTACATCTATCCTCTTGAACGTTACCCAAACACTACAAACACATTCCCATCCGCAGGGCACTTCTTCCGCATATGCCAGAACTAAGTCGAGGCCAAACTTGACAACGGGTCAAGGAGACCGATTAAGCTCAGGAAATCCTACTCAGCTTTCATTAGAAACTAGTGGCTTAGGCACGGTGAGCACAAACGTGCAAGGATCTGTGAACCCAAGAGACACGTTGGTGCGATTTACAGGAATTGACGGTGAAGACTAAAATGATTCATGGAGGAAATATCAACCCTCTAACAAGACTGAAGCCAAGAAATATCCCGCTTTTTGTAGGGCATTTCAAGCTCGTAAGGATCAACAAGTCAAACAACAGCAGCTCAAGGAACAAGAGATTCAAGTTGTGGCCAAGTATTGGGTAGATGCCATAAACAATGCCAATACCGTAGCCACCATCATCAAGGTTCAAGACTGGATGACCGCAATGGCCGAAACAGTTCAGAAAGCTAAGGACGTTGTTGCTGCTCAACTTATCTCTCAAGCTCCCCCCCTCTCCCACTACTGCAGGTTCACAAGATGACGAACCTGAAATTGAAGTGAGCTCTGCTCCCATTTTTTGCTTCGATGATGATGAACCACAAGAGGTAAACAAATCCTCTCCTTCTGATGACGATCTGATGATGTTTGATGAAGATGAAGAATCCAGTGGTTCTCATCACTCCACTACTAAGCCAAAGGAGAAGAAGAAGAAGAAGAAGAAGTAGGCAGTCACAAGGAAGGAATTTCTCAGTCTTCAGACTAAGGTTGATCAAATCTTAGTTGCGGTCAAGCCAAATCAACCGCAACCAGAAGACATTCTTTGACCGCAGTCCCTGATGGAAAGAATAGAAAGACTGGAAACCATAGAGAGAATGGCTGCAGAGCGTATCTCTTTGAAAGTCGAAATGGGAATCAGATCACTTGACAATAATCGTCAAGCTGATCACAAGGAATTTATGGTTGCTGTAGAACGCCTCATCTCTGAGGTTACCGCAATCAAAATCGATCTCGAAGCAGCCATTGCGGATCAAGCATCACACTCTGAGAATTTGATTGCTGAGACTCATATTGCTTATGAGTCCGCAATCTCCATTCTCCAAACAACAATCAACAGAATGCAACGATCTCTATCTACCAACTTCCATGGGCCAGAAATTCTTCAACTCACCAAGGAAATTCATAAACTACTCTTCAATCCCTCCATTCCCAATAATCAAAAATTGGCAGAAGCTCTCAAAGCACAATTTCAAATGGTGTTTGACAAGGTAGATGGCCTTATTCAATGGCTTGAGGAGGCTCCGGGTCTGAACTCCTCAAGAGGGGAAGTGAAGAAGTCCATCTTTCCAAGAAATTCCTCTCACATCATCAAACTCCCCCAGTCTCTACTGAAAAAATTCCCACAGCACAACCATCACCGCAACCTGAAAAACAACCCTCACCGCAACCATCTCATCACACTCCACCTCACAACTCCCCTCTTCATGTTGAAAATACTCCTGAAAAACCAGAGACTCCCCCGCACTTCAAGAATCTGGAGGAGTATATGTCTTCTCCGAGCTCAAATGACTCTCCTGCCACTGCTCAAAGAAAAAGTGATTGGAGAGCAGCCAAGCTTGCTGAAGAAGTATGGATACTTTGCGGATTTGACACGGTTATGAATGAGTCCCTGATAAACTCTTGGGTCAATCCCCATAGAAGATTTCTATATGATGACTACGTCCCTCATCTTACCTCTGTG
This sequence comes from Lactuca serriola, assembly GCF_051521515.1. Classification (NCBI taxonomy): domain Eukaryota; kingdom Viridiplantae; phylum Streptophyta; class Magnoliopsida; order Asterales; family Asteraceae; genus Lactuca; species Lactuca serriola. Next base: position 269,196,300 of record NC_136415.1, read on the forward strand.
GAACCCCACTCAGAAGGTTACTGGGATGTCCCAATCTCACCAAATGCCAGATACTTCACTGTTTTTGAGCAGTTCGACCGCAACCTTCCTGACGAGAAAAGACTTCCAATAGAATTTGATAAACTTAACCAATTCTATGCTAAGCATGCCTCTCCCGTTGAACATATATGGTCTAACGATAGACCATCCGCAGTAAAAAGTTACAAGATTCGGAAGTTTATGAAGGTTGAGTTCATCCAATACACCTTGACCAGGAGGGAACACGACTACATCCGCACCCAGGCTTATTTTCCAAGTATGAACCCTGAAGAAGTCTTTCTCATCGCCAAGGTTTTTCAGTACAAGTCTAAGATGCATTCGAAGATGAAGATTGCACTTGAAAGGGCCAGTACCTTTCTTAAGGAAACAGTCTGCGACTTCGCCAGGATCGACGCAGACATTCACCCCACCATCTCCAAGATAGTCGATCTGCCACCGTTTAACCCCGCACTGATGCCTACCGAAGGCTTTGAAGAAAGAACTTTGGGTACAACCAACTATCCTGAGCTAGGAGTCATTTTCAAGAGAAATACAGACAATGTCAAATACTTCATCTCTATGAATGCCATGCATCGTCTCACCAGAAAACAACTTGACATCTGCCAAAACGCAGTTGAAAAATCCAAGCATGCCACCGCAGAGGTCAAGTTTGAAATACTTAGAAGAATTAACTAGTTGGAGAACATCAGGAAGTTTTGGTGGATCCTGATCAAGTTCCTTAAACTTGATAGCTGATCAGAGTTAAAGAGGTCACCTAGGGGGAAATTGTTGAAGCAAAAAAATAAGTGACCCTCTTGAACTTCAGCTACCGCAGCCTCCAAGCCACCGCAATCAAGCAGTCTCTTCGTCAATCATCATCCGAAGTCTTCAGCACCGCAGTCTCTATCTTTATTTAGATTATATTTGTCTTTTTTGTAAAACACTCTATTGTTAGTATGCTTTGCATGGCTACTCTTAGAGTGGTAAATCTGTTATCTTTTGAGTCTCTATAAATAGAGCTCACTCTCATGTATTGAACACAGTGAACATCGCATCCATTTCTAATACACATCTCAAAGTTCTCTTTCTATCTCAGTTATCCAGTGTTCTTACTCTCATAATCAATCATCATATCTCTTCGAAGCAAGTCTCTTGTGACTTAATCACTAAGTTTGATCTCACTTATTCACTTGGTTTGAATGCATTCCTCGTTATGAATCTGCTTATGTGTATACTTGATATAATAATTGTTGTCATTTAAATTTCTTTACTTTTCCGCAACTAACTCTCAATCTTCTAACTCTTAATATTATTGTTGAGCTTTTGATCCTTCGAGATTAACTATTCCACTATATACTTGTTCTAACGTTTGTTCAAGTGTGTCTCAAAGTTTTTCTCTCAACAATTTCCATTTCCACAATCCAATCATGGAATATCATCTTCATGTGGAAAACTTTTTCCAAAGAATTCAGGAAGACCATAGTTGTCAGACTTTGACATCTATAAAACCGGAGAAATTCAAGTTAGTTGATTGGAATCCTTGATATAACACCCAAATGAAATATAAAGGATAGGATCCAACACAATATCCTACAATATGGAAGAGGGATCCGTAATCCAAATTGCAGAACATTTGAAGGTAGGTAAATGACGATTTACCAAGTTCCACCATGAAAAACTAAAATGAAAATTAAGTTTTAAATGAATTGAAACTCCTAGATCTTTTGAGATTCATTGAACTTTTCAATGCCATGTTTAAATCTCGAGCATGCCCTTCGTTTGTGACTGGGATGCCCAGGATCACAAACAAGTTGTGGATAACCATGGAAATATACACGGTGCCCCCAATGTTACAGTCACCTAATCGATGTGCTGGTTAACCACACACGCTCCATCGATCTATGACAAACGTTGAGTCACCCTTTTCCACCTTTTCTTAGGGCCCAATTAGTGTGCTGGTTAACCAATTCCACATTTTTCCTAAAGTAACTAACATTTTGGGAATTTATAAAACATTTAGTTACTTCATGTTTCATTATACTTATAATGAAAGGTTGTGTCCTATCCTACCCGTTTGGCTAACGACCCTCCACTAGTCAAGAGTGCGGTGGGTAAGAGTGGATACACAATGGCAGTCATTTTACAGGCCGCTTCCTTAAACACTCCTTATAGACCAGCTTCGTGAATAAGGCCTACTAACGGTAAAACTGCCATATACTCATACATATATAATATTAAACTCTGAATTCTATATAGTATAAGGGTGTATTTTATACTTTTAAAATACTAGGTGGTTTAATTTAATAAATTAATTTTTTTAATTTGATTAACCTTAAACCATATAATCATGGATTTATTAATTATCCCCTTTAATTAAACTCTTAACTAAATCAATAAAACCATAAGGGTGTAATTTGAACTGTTCAAAATACTAGGGTTATAGAATTTAATATTTCCAAATTAATACATTTTAATTAAATTTTAAATTCCAAAACTTGAGAACAAATTTTGAAACCTTTCAAAATTTTAGGGTTTAACTATTTAAATTTCAAAAACTAAAACTTTTAAGTTCAAATTTAAACTATAAAACCTAAAGGGTGTAAATTGAAACTTTTCAATCTAATAATAATCCTATATTATCCATATTTAACAATATCCATTAATTTTGATAAGGATAATCATTCCAAACATAGAAAATCGATTTTAGAAAGAAAAAAAAAAAAAAAAAAAAAAAAAAAAAAAAAAAAACGAGTTTTGGTAATTATCCTTAACAAAATCTGCTCAAAAAATTGAAAATCCCGTCAACAGCAGCTTGGACTCGCCGAGTCTACTGATGGACTTGCCGAGTTCAGCCTACTCGAAGAGTCCACCGATCGACTCACCGAGTCCACTGATGGACTCGCCGAGTCGGCGACGCAAACAACAAAAAATTTCGAGTTTTTGATGCTTTGGCAGTTCACTTTTGCATCTATTCAACTAGAAAAATGACCTAGGCTCTGATACCACTGATGAATTATGAGCATAACATCATTCCTATGGTGTTCATGCAACCCAAATTGCTTTGATATAGGTTTTTCTAATTAAAAATACGACATTGAATACCAAAGCAATAAACCCTAGATCTAGCATGTGATAATCGATATTAACATAAGAATAGGATTTAGATCTTACCTTGATTGCTATGTAGCAATAAAAATCTCAATTCCTCTTGATCTTGACTTCTGAAAGAATAGTGCCTCAAATGTTGCACCTCTAATGGAGTCACAAACACCATGAGAAACAGCATGAACAAGGAGAGAGAGAGGAGGCACCAAAATGTCCAAAAAACTCCAAGGAATTCTTAGCCACATTTTGGGTGACCTAGGGGTCCATTTATACTTGTGTGGGCTGCTAGGGTTTTCAGGGAAAACCCTAATTCTCTGCTTAGGCCTTAAGCAACTCATGGAGTCCCATTAGAAAGCCCTTGGACGAAATCCATATGGGCTTCCCATAGATTTCGTCTAATCCTCTTTCCAATAGGAATCCATAGCCCACAATGAAATTATCTTATAATTACAATATTAGTCCCCCAAGTTTAATTAATCTCTTTTAGCCACAAAATTAATTCTTTATTAATTCTTGACTAATATTAATTAAACAATATGATTTCTCTATTAATATTTTATTCACATAATATATTAATAAATCATAACTAAACCTCTTTATCTTTAATTCATCCTATCAGTTGTTATGGTGAAGGCAACCCAAACGGACCATGCTCACAATCGGGTCAAGTACACACCACAATAGTTATGGGCTTAGACACCTAATCCAACAAATGTAGCATGTAGTTCTCATAATTATATCGTAACAAACATGTATGGGTATCTTGGGGAAAACTTACTTAAGCTCAGCCGATTGCACACATCACACACCTTGGGCTTTCTTAAAACTCTTTATTTTAATTTTTAGCAAAATTATTTCCTTGTAAAAATCTTTCAAACCCACAATTTGAGTCCAAACACCCCCGAAGGTGTGTCTGAATCCCTTAAACCAAGGCTCTGATACCAACTTGTAACATCCCAAAATTTAAGACCAAAAATTTCATTTATAATTTAATAATTCATAAAACGGATTATTGAAAACATCAGGAAGTTATCTCATATCATAAAAAACCATAAGTCATGTGTCTCAAAACATGTCATAATATTATAATATTAGAGTACAAAATCCCAAGAACGTAATAGTGCAGAAAATCATGTGTGCGATGCGCTGCTATCGTGCCAGCTCGTTTCCCTTCGAAGAAGAAGGACCTTAAACAAAAACTAAAACTGTAAGAAAAAATCTTAGTGAGTTCCCCCATCATACAGCATACCATACAATAATCATACAGTCTAACATATCCGGGTACTGGAGTACCCCTTCGGTCTCTTTCAATTGGTAACTGCCTAGCATATCAGGGTGCTGACCTACCCCTTTGGTCCTTTCGACCGATACCTCGCCTAGCGTATTAGGGTGTTGGCCTACCCCTTGGGTCCTTTGGACCGGTTCCGGGGACTATTTTTCCCTATGCTTTGACCATATAACATTCTAGCTCATAAACACATAAGTCATATACTGCCTAGCTTATTCGGGTGCTGGGATACCCCTTGGGCCCTATCGATCGCTATTGGGGTCTATACTACCCCTCCTACCACTATCACATAATATCATAGCATACTAGCACATAAAGCATAACCAATAGTGACATACCAGATAATTATCACAAAGACAATCATTTATACTATAACTCTTACTAGTGGGCCGACATTGGTTCTTTCGACCCACTTCTATTAGAAGGTAACTCACGTCAAATGTCGTGTAGTAGCTGAACTATCCTCGGCTCTGGGATCAACTCCTCTCAAACTCATACACATAAAAATCTCCTTTACTTACCCTTTCATACTCATAACCCCTTTAAGGGTCAACTCTGGTCAATGGTCAAAGTTAAAGTCAACATCCTGGTCAAAGTCAACATCCTAGTTGACTCAACTTGCTGAGTCGGTCCATCAACTCATCGAGTTCCATGATCCATAAAACCCTGGAAATCTCGATCTGACTTGTTGAGTTTTTTCATGAACTCTTCGAGTTCCTCTTCATAACAGAGTCGTAACACTTCACTCATAACTCGTCGATTTCCTCATTGAACTCGTCGAGTTCTTCAATCCTACAAAACCCAGAAACCATGTCCAACTCGTTGAGTCATCTCCTAGATTCGACGATTTTGCCCAGTAACAGAAAAGGTTGGGGGACCATGACCCAACTCGCCACGTCGTATGAACAACTCGTCGAGTCCCCCGGAGTCTAAACGCATTCAGTCGTTTCTAGTTGGGTTCAATGCTTCCAACCCATAGATCTAGTCCCCTTGTACTAAGTTACCACGTAAAGTTGCTAAGTTTACATCCATGCATGGTTTCATGAAGTTAGAAACACTAAAACTAAGCTATATAAGGGATCTAGGGCATGGGGAAGGGCCAAGGCTTGATAAATCTAGCAACTTTAAGCCCCATAAGCTCATGAGTGCCTAAATCTGAAGTCAAAACCTCATGATACACTCAAATCCCGAAAATGACTTCAATATGGCCCAAAAGTAACAAAATACAACCTTAAATGAAGATCAATGCAAAAGAAAGCCAAGGTATCAAATTTATACCTCAAATGAGTCAGAAATACAGTTCAACTTCTGGATCTACTAGCTTCCTCTTGAATCCCCAAGCTTCTCCTTCCTTCTCAAGCTTCAAAATCACCAAGAACACACAACAATGGCTCCAAAACACTCAAGGTGGATTAGGTTTTCGTGGATAGGGTTTGGGGTGATGGAGGCTACAAATGAGGCCACCCTATGGAGGTTAAGGTGCTTAAATAGGGTGCAAAACCCTGAAAATTAGGGTTTCACTCTGGCAGCCCTATTCGTCGAGTTAAGGCTCTAAACTTGTTGAGTAGACTTCAAGTCCCGCATCCAAATTCCATTCCTACTCGACAAGTTTAGGGCCTCTAACTCGTCGAGTCCCATTGCAAAAATGACTAATTTGATTTAAAATACATACCAGGATTTAGGAATTAAAACAGGTATCACCCAGTCTATACCAACAAATGGTCCACGCCTACGGGTCTCACCCCATCAAAAGGTACACAGGTCTAACCTCATCTTGGATCCCAATGGCCCTCCTCCTATTACTTCAAAATGCTTTGCGAAAATATTGTCCGCCTTGCCCAATATACGAATTGATCCTCCTTTATACCAACGACCACCTCAACGATGGTTGTAAGGGTCGAAGTCTTGTAAAGAGTCGAATAGTGTTTAGTGTATTTTCGTATGTAATGTATTTACTAAGTCACTTTTGTACGAAGCGTAATGGTTCCAGACTTAGTATTTTTTGTACTCTCATGTTCCCTATAAATAGGGACTGAGCTTTGGTTTAGACTAGCGAGTTTTCCAAAATTCGTAGTCTATGTTTTGTAACTGAGCTTGTTGAGAGTAATAAAACTTCAAAGACTTATTTACTTTTTGAGTTAATAACATTGATCAATCTTATTCTTAATTGATTTCTCGTATACAATTTCTTTACAATGGTCTATCTCAGTCTTCCGAATACTATGATCCCCTCGCTGACTTAGAACATTTTCACAACTGTCTAGTATCCTGATGAATGCTATGGTTACCTCGTAGTCTTACAACACTTCAATATTTCCATGGTTACTGCCCATGGTCTTACCACACCTCTACCGTACCAATCAAAATTGACCTGAGTCGAACCCGCATCCGACTAAATCCCAATTAGATGTTTGGGTCACACATCCGACAAGAACGATAAATGTAAGTCCCCAAATCGCTATGTATCAATCGGCTTTCACCATGATGGTGTGGAATCCCAATCAAGTGAATGATGCAAGATATAATATGGAATAAGAACAATATGATTATGTTGGATTTGGTGTCTAAGCCCATAACTATAAATGGGATGTACTTGACCCGATATTAGCATGGTCCTTTTGGGTTGCCTTCACCCGTGCAATTTGATAGGATGGACTTTTGAGAATAAAGATATTTATGATTTATTAATATATTACAAGTATAATATATTAATATATGAAATCATATTATTTAATTAGTATTGATCAAGAATTAATTTGGAATTAATTTTATGGTCAAAAGAGACTAATTAGATTTATGGGGATTGATTATGTAAATCAATCATTCTTGTAGTGTGGGCCAACGATCCATGATTATGTAGATGGGCTAAACTAATCCATGGATAGTCCATGGAGGTTAAACCCATGGAGCATGAGAATATGGAAAGTCATGGGTTATTAGGGGTTACAAAGTGTAACCCTAGCATGTACAACACTATAAATAGAACCCTCATGAGCCAAAATCGGTTATACCATCTCTTTTGAGATAAGTAACTTATTCTCTTAAGCCTCCTATTGCATATTGGTGTTTGTGAACCATTCGAGGCATCACACTTGAGGTGCTCAAGCTTTCAAAGGTCAAGAACTCTACCCTACTCAAGAGGTAAGCATACAAACTAAGTTTTATTATATAGCTTCAATTGTATGCTAGCTAGGGTGAATGCTTTGGAAAAACAAAATGCATGCATAATTAGTGAAAACATAGATCTAAAGCATATAGGGTTGCGTGTGCACCATTGGAGTGTTATAGTGCTCAAAACCCGACAATGGGATCAGATCCTATGATTGTTTTCTATTATATTTGATGCTTACTAGTTTTTCAAAGCTGAAAAAGTCGAAATTTTGGACTCTGACTGATTAACTCGCCGAGTCCATGAACTGAATCGACAAGTCCATTCAGTAACAGAGCAACTTTCCGAGTCCAATTCATGCACTTGACGAGTTGAAGGCTTTGTTTGCAGAATTTCGAGTTTCTTGGCCTGGTTTTGATTGGAACACTACCACAAACTGTTTTGGATCATTGAAAATGTTTTTTTATGATATGGTAGTGCTTGTACTCATCCAACCACAAGATAATTGTCAAAGTTTGAAAATAATTGTTGTTTTTATATGATAAACAAAATTGCTTTCAAATTGCTGACATGAAGTTATCTTGATTATGAGTTTAGTTAGATCTTAGATTATGTGATAATTTTAGTTGTTAGAAAATGATCTAGATTGATTTTATGACCTCCATAACTTGTCCTCAAGTTATGTAAAATGAAAGGTCTCATACATTAAAATCCAATAAAACTCATAAGTTATGAATGTGAAGAGTTTTGACAAGTTTCAAAACTTGCCCTCAAGTTTTGGAATTTGTAAAGTCTCATCAATGAAACTTTAATTCCAAACCCTAGAGTTTTAAAACATAAAATTCAACCCTTATACTTTTTAATATTATATGTTTAGTTATATATATATATATATATATATATATATATATATATATATAAGGGGGTATAAGGTTACTTCCTATAAAATGGCAGTTTAATGGCTGTTCACTCTCACCCACCGCTTCCTTGACTGGCGGAGGGTCGTTAGCCAAACGGGTAGGATAGGAAATTAATTCTCCCTCATTAAAAGTATAATAATATGTAACATCCTAAAAAAATACGAACCAAAAATTTTTGTTTTAATAATAATAAAAATCATATACTGATCGACATATCATAAAACCATATGTCAAATGTCCCAACTCATAATAAAATGTCGTGAAATAATTGTGTCAAAACAAACTATGAATCAAAACAAACTCCCAGGATTAAGACTGAAGCCAAGGTGTGTGCGATGCCATCATCCTGAGCTCTTCCCTTTACTTGCGGAAGTACCTGAAACCAAAACTGAACTGTAATCACGAAGCTTAGTGAACTCCCCCAAACTACCACATAACATACAATAACATATAAGCAACTACTGGGCCTTGCCCACTGCATCGGACCGAAGCCCGGAAACTGCATCGGACCGATGTCCGGAACTAACCAGGGCCTTGCCCTCTGCATCGGACCGAAGTCCGGAAACTGCATCGGACCAAAGTCCGAAACTAACTAGGCCTTGCCCTCTGCATCGGACCAAAGTCCGGAACTGACTGAACATAGTATAACATAATCACAACTACTAGCATAAACACATATACTGCATACTGCTTTAGACCGAGGTTCGAAAGACAATCATAAACCCATGCTTGAATCACAAGGACGTCAAGCACACCGAACTACTACATCAGACCGAAGTCTGGAACTACTGCTAACTAAACGGGTCGGCGTTGTGGCCGTAGACCCGTTCCTACTGGAAGGGAACTCACCTTGTAGCCTAGCTGCTGAAAGAACTACTCCGAAATTTGTTTTCTGTGGCTCCGGTTACACCCCGGCTAAAATTTCCATAAGTACCCTCAATCAAATACTGATAAATATACTGAGGGTAAAATGACTATTTTAACCCCGGTCAAAGTCAACTTATTGGTCAAAGTCAACATTCACTTGACCTGACTCGTCGAGTTGGGTCACCAACTCGTCGAGTCCTTACTCTCACTTTCTTGCTTCTGCTCGCTACTACTCGTCGAGTTTGGCATAGACTCGACGAGTTCCTATTCGATACTAACACTCAGTCAATCTGCATCCGACTCGCCGAGTTGTATGAACAACTTGTCGAGTCCTCCTTCAACACATGAATACTCTGACCGTGACTCGCCGAGTTGTATGAACAACTCATCGAGTCTGTTCTTGAGGCATGAAGATTTCCTTGGACTCGCTGAGTCAGGGCATTGACTCCCCGAGTCCTTCCATGAATGAGTCTAACCTCCAGCTCACTGAGTCCATCTCTTACTCATTGGTTCCACTCGGCATACCTCGAAAAAGGGAAAACAGGGGACTCGTGACTCGACTCGCCGAGTCTGAAGAACGTCTCACCAAGTCGTATACATGCAATCACTATATACTCGATTATGCTTGAAACCAGTTCATTCCATTCATAGATCTGGGTTCTTAGGGCTTGTTTAACACGTAAAGTTTCTAACTTTACGTGTAAATAAACACCAAAGGAAGGTTTTAAGGCTCAAAGCACACTATAAGAGTAGATCTAGGGCTTTCATGCAAAATGGCTCCATAAAGGTATTAGATCTAGGCTTCTGGAACTCAAACATAGCTTGATCCGAAGGCTAATCATCTCAGTGTGTCCTCTATGCTACTACCAAGCCAGGAAATGGTTCGAGAATAGTTTTAATGGTGTTCCAATGGGGATTTAAGCATAGAAACAGAAAATGGGTCGAGTTATACCTTACTATACTCCGAAATGCCACAAAGATCTTCGATCTCCTTCTTCTCCTCTTGATATACCTTCCTTCTTCTCTCAAGATCTTCAAAGAATCACACCAAAACACACAAAATGCTAAGAGAGTGAGAGGGTTTCGAGAAGGATGCTCTGGGGGGTGATGGGGGCTGACTTGAGGTCCCAAAAAGTTGATTAAATATGGTGCAAACACTTGAAATTAGGGTTTCATCCAGACTGGCGGACTCGCCGAGTCGCCAACTTAAACGTGCTCAATATCCCAACTCTACTCGATGTGTCTGGCTACTGACTCATCAAGTTCCTCCTGAAAAATTGAAAAATAAATATTTAAATAACATACCAAAATTTGGGGTGTTACAACTCTCCACCACTTATCTCAGACTTCGTCCTCGAAGTCTGCTGCTGCTGAATATGGAAACAACTCTGGGTAATGCTCCCATATCTCCTCCTCGGACTCCCACGTCCACTCTGAACCCTTCCGGTGCTGTCACTGCACCTTTACTAACTGAATCACCTTGTTCCTTAGGGTCTTCACCTTCCGATTTAAGATCGCAACTGGTCTCTCGACATAATTCAGGTTGCTATCAACCTGAATATCCTCAATGGGTACTACTGCCGACTCGTCCACCAAACACTTCCTCAACTGAGAAACATGGAAAGTGTTGTGGATCTGGCGAAGCTCTGCCGGAAGATCCAACCGGTAGGCGACTCGACCCACCCGGGCCAAAACCCTAAAAGGACTAATGAACCTGGGGCCCAGCTTGCCCCTCGTTCGGAATCTGATGACACCCTTCCTGGGTGATACTTTCAGGAGGACCATGTCACCCACCTGAAACTCCAAGTCTGAATGCCTCATGTCGGTGTGACTCTTCTGCCAAATCTGTGCAGTCTGCAGTCTACTACGAACCTGCTGGATCCACTTTGTCGTCTTGAGCACCACTTCGTTGCTCCCAATGACACGCTGACCGACCACACCCCAACATATCGGGGTCCTGCACTTCCTCCCATATAGCATCTCGAAAGGAGGGCGGTCAATACTCGCATGGTAGCCGTTGTTATACAAAAATTCCGCTAACAGAAGACAGGTATCCCAACTGCCACCGAAATCTAGAACACATGCCCGAAGCATGTCCTCGAGAGTCTGGATCGTCCTCTCGCTCTGCCCGGCCGTCTGAGGGTGGAAAGCGGTGCTGAAATGGAGACGATTCCCCATCTCGTCGTGAAATCGCTTCCAGAATCTGGAAGTAAAATGGATGTCTCAGTCTAACACCACCGAGACAGGCACTCCATGCCGTGCCACCACCTCTCGCACATAAATATCGGCTAGCTTCTCCGCCGATATACTCTCCTGGATCGGTATAAAATAAGCACTCTTCGTCAACCGATCCACAACGACCCAAATTGAATCCACTCCACGTGCAGTCCTGGGAAGCTTAGTGATGAAATCCATGGTGATGTCTTCCCATTTCCACACTGGAATGTCTAATGGTTGCATCTTGCGATGAGGCCTTTGGTGTTCTGCCTTGACCTTCCTGCAGGTCAGACACCTCTCCACATACCAGGCGACATCCCGCTTCATGCAGGGCCACCAATAATAGGGTCGAAGATCTCTATACATCTTCGTCGCCCCTGGATGGTTGGAAAATCGAGACTTGTGGGCCTCATCCATCATTATCGGCCGTACCCCTCCCCAGTACGACACCCAAACTCTCCCATGAAGGGTCATCAATCCTCGACTGTCATAGTCAAAGGAAGCTACTCGACCCACAATCCTCTCACACTTCTGCCTCTCCTCCTTGAGGCCCTTGACCTAAGCCTCTCTCATCTGCTCCAATAATGTGGAAATAACTGTCATTCTCAGACATATATCCCTGATCGAGGCTGCTGCCGCCTTGCGGCTCAGAGCATCGGCCACCACATTGGCCTTCCTTGGGTGATAAAGGATCTCACAATCGTAATCTTTCAATACATCTAACCATCGCCTTTGCCTCATGTTCAGATTCGGCTGATCCATGAGGTACCTCAAACTCTTGTGATCCATGTAAATGGTACAACGGACCCCATAAAGGTAATGTCTTTAAATCTTGAGGGCAAACACCACTGCCCCCAACTCTAAATCATGTGTAGGATAGTTAGCCTCGTGAGGCTTCAACTGTCTTGAGGCGTAAGTTATCACACGTCCTTGCTGCATCAGCACTGCTCCCATACCTGTGATCGAAGCATCACAGTAGACTACGAAATCCTCTACTCCCTCTGGTAGGGCAAGAATCGGTGCCTCGCACAATCTCTGTCTAAGGTATCGAATGTTGTCTTCTGCTAAAGCCCCCAGCAAAACACCACTGACTTCTTAGTCAGTCGGGTGAGCAGTACGGCTATCTTGGAGAAATCCTGGATGAATCTCCTGTAGTACCTAGCCAAACCTAGGAAGCTCTGAATCTCAGATGGAGACTTCGGGAACTCCCATTGCATTACAACCTCTATCTTGGCCGGATCTACTAGAATACCCTTCTGGTTGACGAGGTGACCATGGAATTGCAGCTCGCGTAACCAGAACTCGCATTTGGAGAACTTCGCAAAAAGTCTCTCCCTCCTCAAAGTCTCCAGAACCTCCCTCAGGTGCTTCTCGTGCTGCTGCTGGTTCTTGGAATAAACCAAGATATCATCAATGAACATTATGATAGACCGATCCAGCATCGGTCTGCACAAGCGGTTCATGAGATCCATGAACGCGGCTGGAGCATTGGTGAGCCCGAACGACATCACCACAAACTCAAAATGACCATAACGGGTCCTGAAAGCAGTCTTCTGCACATCCTCATCTCTGACTCGCATCTAATGATACCTGGAGTGTAAATCGATCTTGGAAAACCAAGATGCTCCCTGCAGCGATCAAAAAAATCATCTATCCTCGGGAGTGGGTAACGGTTCTTCACCATTACCTTATTCAACTCATGTTAATCTATCCACATACGATGCGACCTGTCCATCTTCTTTACAAAAAAAATCGGTGTTCCCCAGGGCGAACTGCTCGACCTGATAAAACCCTTGTCTAGCAGCTCTTGCAGCTGCGTACACAACTCCTGCATCTCTGGGGGAGCCAACCGATATGGTGCCTTGGATATCGGAGCCGCACCAGGGATGAGGTCAATCCTAAACTCGACCAGCCTCTCGGGAGGTATTCCAGGAAAATCCTCTGGAAATACATCCGGGTAGTCTCGCACTACCGGAACATCATCAACCGTCAACTTGCCCTTCTACCGGGCATCTACAACATAGGCAATATAACCGGCGCAACCCTGCAGGAAGTAGCGCCTCGCTCTCGCTGCTGAACACAGAACTGGTCCGCGCTGTGGCTTCTCGCCCTGAATCACTAACTCTCCCCCACTGGGAGTGCGAACCCTCACCAACTGTAGCTCACAATCTATCACCGCCCCATTGGGGCTCAGCCAATCCATGCCTACTATATCCTTATTCCCTCGCAGGGGAATAGGGACCAAGTCCACCAGGAACTGCTCATCGAATAACTGCAAAGAACATCCTCTGTGTACCCTTGCAACCCTAACGGTCCTGCCAGCTGCTATTTCAACCTCAAGTGGATAATCTAACTCCCCTGGAGCTCTGATAAACCTCTTACTAACCACAAGAGAGACGAATGATCGGGTAGCCCCGAATCAAACAATACTATAGCTGAAATGCCATTCACTGAGAACGACCCTATACAAAACATATAACCATAAGAAACAAAAAATAATAAGAGCAGAGATAAGGGATAAATACATACCCGTCACCACATCAGGAGTCGCTCGCGCGTCCTCAGTTGTCAGCTGAAAAGCCCTACTCTTCGCCAGCGGCGTCTTAACTCGGCCTTGACGGCCATCCGTAATCCTCAAAGTAGCAGGAGCAGGTGCGGACACCTTCCCTGCAGCAGCTAAACTTGGACACTGGGACTTTTTATGTGTGACAACCCGAAATTTATTCTGTCATTTTTAACCCCTCCTTCCGTTAATAAGCCTCGCTTTATTAAACTGTCCGTTAACCTTTTGGACTGGTTAATTAATTTGGGACTTTTTAAATGACTTAGTAAGGGTTGAAACAAATTAGAAACACCCTCATTAATCCCTTGAAAAGTTTTAGTTTCAACCAAGTCAAAATACGACCATTTAATCGGGTGCGACCAAAAGCCCCGCTTAACAGTAGTATCGGGTAGATTTCCACTGAGCCCCAACTCAAACCCCTATATAAGGGTGAGTGGAGTCCATTTGAGACTTTTTACTCTCTCACTACATTCTCTCTCTACAACTTGTTTTCGAGCTAAAAACGCCCGTTTCGAGCCCTAAACTAGTAAGTAATCTATCCTAACTTGTTGTGTAGCTTAGTTAACATACAAATTTATGTTTAAGACATCAAATAGGGGCCAAATTATATGTTTACGGACCAAGAACACTCTTGTACCGTGAACACCCTTAAGTGGGGTTTTTAAGCCCCAAAACCCCTCTAAATTACCCCTAGGGCTTAGATATGACTTGTGGACTTACACCTTCGAGCTTAGAACACTAAAACCTTGCATTTTGGAGAGTAAACATGAGTTTACGGCCCAAGAACACTCTTGGACCATAAACCCCTCTTCATAGGCCGTGAACACCTATAAAGGTGTTAGAAATGCCCTCAACCACCCCATTTGGCCTGGAAAAATGTCTAGAATTAACCACAATTGATATAGGGGCTTTAAACATTAACGAAACCATGAACTTAGGAGTTTACGGCCGTAACCCCCCTAGGATTTGTCCATGGGCCGTAAACTCCCAAAGAGTGCCCAAATGATATCCTAACTTCTTCATTTGACTTGGAAAAATGCATAGAACTTTATTTCCTACCATTTAAGACCTTAAAACACCAAAGGAATGTGCATATAGGAGCTTACGGCCGTAAACTCCTTATTTAGGGTTGTAAACTCCTCAAATGGTCCATTTAGAGCCTTAAACCCCTTTATATGCCTTATATTTGGACCTAGCCTAATTCTATGAGAGATATAAGACCTTGAAGCATCCTAGAACACACCACCCATGAGTTTACGGCCGTAAACTCATGGGGATATGTTCCAAGGACCGTAAACTCTATAAAGAGTTTACTCTTGAAGAGTAAACTCCCTATCTAGGCCATACACTCCCTTAGATGTTACCCGCGACACTTTTAAGACTTGACCAAAGTGTTTTTCGCTCATTAGAATGCGTATACATGTTTAATTAGTATTATATTTACTAATTGTATGTAAACATATGCCATCATATTTTAATAGGTCACTAAGTGTGTTCAAGTCTTTATTTGACACCGAGCACCCAACCGGCATCTTCATCCGATCCACTTACAACAAGTGAGTTCATACCCCTGGATTAACCTTTTAAACGTTTTTACATGATTTTATGGGGGGATACAAGTTAAAACATGCTAATTATCATATCAATCATATGTGATTGATAACCCGCATGCACAAGGATTTATTACACTGCCAGCTGTTTTACCGAGTATGGTACTATAAATGGTTTCCAAAACATCTTTACTTGTTTAAATCTTTTCTCAAATTGGCTCTCGCGCTGCATGTTTTACTTCAAAACCAGATACAACAGTATTTTAAACAAAGGTTTTTCTTTACTTATATTGTTTTATTAAAATTATATTCAAAACTTGTTTATGAAAGATTCTCAAGGATTTCTAAAGGTCTTCAAACTTATATTACAAAAGGATACCAAGTCATGGTTTTCTTAAGTGTAAAGGTTTTCCAAAGTTTTCGTCAAAGTTTTCTTACATGCTTCTATGCTTCTACTTTGTTATGCTTCTACTTTGTTAGATGCTACTACTTCGTTAAGTGCTTCTACTTCGTTAAATGCTTCTACTTCGTTAAACGCTTCTACTTCGTTAAACGCTTCTACTTCGTTAAATGCATGCCTATACTTGTATAGTTATATAAATAATGTTTAAAGGACTTAGGAAGGCTAGTTCGCCCTATTTCCTTTTCCTCGTTTGGATGTGGTCTGGTGGGATTGGATATCCGTCCGAAGGTCGTTTAATCATTAATTATATATCATTTATACATGTATAGACATAAAAGTTTACATCGGCCAGTTCATGTTCCTTGGGTAGCAAGGGCATCCTCCCACTCGTCACTCGTAGATCAAGGACACTAGTAACTAGTATAGGAATAGTTAGGAAGCTCTAATCACTCTTTCTAGTACGAGAATTCCACAGGAGTCAGTTCACACGCGAGTCTATATCATTTCTCCAGCGCCTCTAATAGAATTCAGAACCCGAGATGCATCTTCAAGACACGGATCTCCCCGTTGTCGAGTTGGTAACCAGAGTCTTTGGTAAAGAGAGCGGGCATTGTGTTTATAGCTACAGTCCACGGCCTACCAAGCCAAGGGGTGACAAATGTCACATTTATTCCGACGCTTGCAGGGTATCAAGTACTCTAGTGTCAATCAGTATGGTTACGAGTATCTCCATGTTTACCTTATAATTCATGGCCTTAAGGTAATGAGAATTAACACTGTATTTCTGAAACAACACTCTTAGGATCACTCTTTGTTTTAGACCTTGCTAGTTGTATCTTTCATTTGATACTGTCCGGGGTCTATGTTGCTTTGTTTTAGACTTTGCTAGCTGTATCTTTCATTTAATACTATCTGGGGTATGTGTTTCTTTGTTTAGACCTTGCTAGTCGTGTCGTACATTTGATACCGTCTGGGGTTTGGGTTTCCTTATGTTAGACTGAGCCAGGCGTATCATTCATTCGATACCCTCCTGGAGTTTATGATTTCTTTTGCCTTAGTTAGCAGTATTTTCTGCTGAGGCATATGTTATTTTCCCTAATGTTTTTACTAGTGATATTCTCCTACTTCCTTTAAAATCAAATACCGTATTTTGGTAATGATAGTGCTCAAGGGAAAATTACTCTTTAAAACATAACTCTGTCGAGTCTTGGTAGAAGACTGTTGTTATTTAGAAAATATATGATTTTCTGGAAAGGACTCTAACACACTGTAGACCCTAAACTACTACTTTTTATAAAGTTATTTTGGATAAAATGTTTACTTACGCAAATGACACTAAATACTTATGAACTCACCAGCATTTATGAAAATGCTGATACTCGCTTTCAAAATAACTTGTATTCTCAGGTCAGCAATAGACAGGTACATCCCAGGAGCTTTTGTTGAAGACAATTTAGTACCGAGCTGCACCTATACTAGTTTCTGTATTACTTTAATGTCTTTATGAAATGTAACTTATGTAAAACTATTACTATTAATGCAATGGTTGTTGTACTTTGATTACTATGTTGCATATGTTGTGATACTTGACATGACGTCATCCACCCCAGAACGTTTCCGCCGTTCCAGTTTTGGGGTGTGACATTATGTCCCCTCTGATTGCACTGAAAGCAAATCAGATCTGATGCCACAACGGTGGTAGTAGTGACTGTACAATCTCTGCTCATATGCCCAGTCCGGCCGCACTTGTAGCAGCCGGCACTCCCTGCCTTGCACGCCCCATCGTGCAATCTCCCACACTTGCCACACCGACCGTGGCTCTGCTGACTCCTAGCTTTGTGATCTGAACCCTTGGGCTTTTTGCCCGAACACCCTGAACCTGGAGCCGCCTCCGACTTCCTCTTTGTCTCCATCTCAAGGTCAATCTCTCTCTCAAGCCCTAGCAATCATATCATCCAGCGTTTTACAGCTGGACCGGCTCACAAACTGGCGGATATCACTCCGAAACATCTCATGATACCGAGCCTTCTTCATTTCCTCATCAGATGCGTACTAAGGAACGAGAAGTGTTCTCTCCCTGAACTTGGCGGTGATCTCCGTTATTGTCTCTGTCGTCTGGGTGAGGTCCTGAAACTCTCTGGCCAACTGCTGCACCTCAATAATCGGTGCAAACTCAGCCCTGAACCTAGTAGTAAAGTCAACCTAGGTCATAGCATACAAAGTTGCGTCATCTCCAATGGCATGTCCGACCTCCTCCCACCAATCCCGTGCATTGTCCTTCAGAAGACAGGATGCCAATCTGACCTTGTCCCCCTCGGGACATCTGCTCGTGCGGAAAGTGTTGCCCACATCTGCCAACCATCTAGTACTCGCTATGGGCTCCCGCGCCCCGTGGTAATCTGGAGCTCCACATGCACGAAACTCCTTGAAAGTAAGCGTGTGCGACCCCAGCATGGCCGTTACCTCAGCACAGAAGGTGCTCAACCTCTCGTCCATCAACTCTAAGATACCCTCCTTCATCGAACCGAAGATCACAGGAGTCTGCTCTAGTATGGTGCGAGTAATCTCTGAAGAGAGAAACTCCCTAGTCTACTCATCTAACTGCTCGGCTTCCGGGTCTGATCCTGATTCCCCTCTGACACCTGAACTGTCGATTGCTGGTCTAGGGCGTAATACCACCATTCTGAAAACAAATCATAATAAACTTCAGGAACATAGATATATCTCGAGGGATCACTACTACCACAAGTTTTCTGGTCTCATCTCAGCTTTCCTTGATTCGAGTACGGATCCTCTGCTTTCAGTAGTACGGGCCCATACTACCTTCCACATATATCCGTACTTTCCTTAAGTATTGCCTTGACTCCACCAAGTCACTTCTACTGCTACTAATCTCTGCTACTCCCATCCTAGGCTTGCCCTAGGGAGATCTCTGACTCTACCCAATCCAGTCCTTAGCTGCTGAAGGCCTCCTTGTAATGCCAATTAGCCATCACCTAAATACCATCACATGTGGCGAGGCTCAGATAATCCTTCGAGTAAAAGGCCCGTCCCTACAACGGTTAAACTCATACAAGAGCTGCGCAATAGGGCCAAATCCAGCACTTTGATATTATTCAACCCTGTTCACATTTGACGTGACGTATTCACCTAATGGCTAACTCCCATCACTCAGAGCCCCACAAAGCACAAAGCAAACAGCACTCAGACACAGGAAAGTACTCAAGCAATTCTATCCTCATAACAAGCAACTATACTGGCATACAATGCTAAGCTCATACTATCAGGCATAACCTAAACAGGCTGTCCTACTGCTGTCTACTCAAAACTAGCATGCAATTCTCATAAAGCTGAAACACATATAGCAGGCACATAAGGCATCCTCCTAGATCCTTAGTCCTATTCTAGCATGCTGTTCTACTGAAACTGAAACTGATAATCATAACATAAACTTGTATGGGTAATTTGGGAGTACTTACTTGAGCTCGGTGGATCGCATGCACCACACCCTTTTCCTTTTTCTCAAAACTCTTTCTCTTTTTAGGTTTTCTTTTTCAATATCTTTTTGAAAACACTTTTGAAAATCTTTCTACCATTTCCTCAGTTTGAGTCCAGTCACACCTGAGAGTGTGCTTGAATCTCTCAAACCAAGGCTCTGATACCAACTTGTAAAATCCTCAAAAAATACGACCCAAAATTTTTGTTTTAATAATAATAAAAATCATATACTGATCGTCATATCATAAAACCACACATCAAATGTCTCAACTCATAATAAAACGTCGTGAAACAATTGTGTCAAAATAAACTATGAATCAAAACAAACTCCCAGGAATATGACTGAAGCTGTAGTGTGTGCAATGCCATCATCCCTAGCTCTTCCCTTTACTTGCGGAAGTACCTGAAACCAAAACTGGAACAATAAGCACGAAGCTTAGTGAGCTCCCCTAAACTACCACATACCATACAATAACATGTAAGCAACTACTGGGCCTTGCCCACTGCATCGGACCGAAGCCCGGAAACTGCATCGGACCGAAGTCCGGAACTAACCAGGGCCTTGCCCTCTACATCGGACTAAAGTCTGGAACTAACCAGGGCCTTGCCCTCTACATCGGACCGAAGTCTGGAACTGACTGAACATAGTATAACATAATCACAACTACTGGCATAAACACATATACTGCATACTGCTTTAGACCGAGGTCCGGAACACAATCATAAATCCATGCTTGAATCACAAAGACATCAAGCACACCGAACTACTATATCAGACCGAAGTCTGGAACTACTGCTAACTAAACGGGCCGGTGTTGTGGCCGTAGACCCGTTCCTACTGGAAGGGAACTCACTTTGTAGCCTAGCTGCTGAAAGAACTGCTTTGGAATTTGTCTGCTGCGGCTCCGATTTCACCCCGGCTACAATTTCCATAAGTACCCTCAATCAAATATTGATAAATATACTGAGGGTAAAATGACTATTTTACCCCCAGTCAAAGTCAACATTCAGTTAACCTGACTCGTCGAGTTGGGTTACCAACTCGTCGAGTCCTTATTCTCACTTTCTTGCTTCTGCTCGCTACTACTCGTCGAGTTTGGCATAGACTCGACAAGTTCCTCTTCGATACTAACACTCAGTCAATCTGAATCCGACTCACCGAGTTGTATGAACAACTCGTCGAGTCCTCCTTCAAAACATGAATACTTTGACCATGACTCGACGAGTTGTATGAACAACTCGTCGAGTCTGTTCTTGAGGCATGAAGATTGCCTTTGACTCGCTGAGTCAGGGCATTGACTCGCCGAGTACTTCCATGAATGAGTCTAACCTCCAACTTACTGAGTCCATCTCTCACTCACTAGTTCCACTCGGCATAACTCGAAAAGGGGAAAACAGGGGACTTGCGAGTCGACTCGCCGAGTCTGAAGAACGACTCGCCGATTCGTATACATGCAATCACTAAATACTCGATTCTGCTTGAAACCAATTCATTCCATTCATGGATCTGGGTTCTTAGGGCTTGTTTAACACGTAAAGTTTCCAACTTTACGTGTAAATAAACACCAAAGGAAGGTTTTAAGGCTCAAATCACACTATAAGAGTAGATCTAGGGCTTTCATGCAATATGGATCCATAAAGGTATTAGATCTAGGCTTCTGGAACTCAAACATAGCTAGATCTGAAGGCTATTCATCTCAATGTGTCCTCTATGCTACTACCAAGCCAAGAAATGGTTCAAGAATAGCTTTAATGGTGTTCCAATGGGGATTTAAGCATAAAACAGAAAAGGGGTCGAGTTATACCTTACTATACTCCGAAATGCCACAAAGATCTTGGATCTCCTTCTTCTCCTCCTTATCTACCTTCCTTCTTCTCTCAAGATCTTTAAAGAATCACACCAGAACACACAAAATGCTATGAGAGTGAGAGAGTTTCGAGAAGGATGCTCTGGGGGTGATGGGGGCTGACTTGAGGTCCCAAAAAGTTGATTAAATAGGGTGAAAACCCTTGAAATTAGGGTTTCATCTAGACTGGTGGACTCGCCGAGTCACCAACTTACATGTGCTCAATATCCCGACTCTACTCGACGATTCTGGCTACTGACTCGTCGAGTTCCTCTTGAAAACTTGAAAAATAATTATTTAAATAACATACTAGAATTTGGGGTGTTACATAATAAACATTAAGTAACTAAAATTTTAAATTCCTAATGTAGTTACTTTAGGAAAAATGTGAAAAAGGTGCTAATCAATTAAATTACACTTTGCACCCTATTAAGTCGTTAGTCGAGTGTGTGTGGTTAACGAGCATACTAATTTGGGACTAACAATGTGTGGCAAAGGGTAACTTGATGTTAATCATAGATCAATGGAGCGTGTGTGGTTAATCGGCACATTAATTAAGTGATCTGTAACATTTGATGTACCAAACTAGTTTGCATGGTAATTCAAACCTTGTTTGTGATCATCGGTATCCCAGTCAAAAACTTAAAGAGCACAATCGAGATTTAAAAATACCATTGAAAAGTTCAATGAATCTCAAAGATCTAGGAATTTCAAACAATTTAAAACTTAATATTATATTCTGTTTTTCATGGTGGAAATTGGTAAATCGTCATTTTTACCTACCTTCAAATAATTTACAATTGGATTACGACGTCCCTCTTCGTAATTGTAGAATAACGTGTCGGATCCTAGCCTTAATATTTCATATTGGATGTAATATTAAGGATTGTCATCTAACCTAAACTTTGTTCTTATTCTTTTCAGATGTCTATACCAAATAATGCTTCCACACCAATTTCTTCAGGCTCTTTCTCCCTCATGAACCTATGTCGGAGGGTCATTTTCGATGGCTCGAAATTCAATGATTGGATTCTTAACATCAGAATGACTATTCGCTACGAGGAAAAAGAACATTTCCTGGATAAAGTGCTTAAGGAGATTGATGTAAAAGGGATGCGACAAAGGTGTCATGTCTAACGATTGCTACCATGACTGTTGAGCTATAGAAGTCCTATGAGGACTACTATCCCTATGAAATGTATTAAGATTTGATGGAAAGATACCATCAAAGTGCTCAGCAGGAGAGGTATCACAACCAAAATGAAGGATGGTGAACCCATCATGTCCTACTTGCAAAAGATGTAGAGATTCGTGGACCGCTTGCTTAAATTGAATGTTAATTTTGGTGAAGGGTTGGCCATAGATATAATTCTACACTCTTAACCTTCTTGTTATGATTAGTTTCGTATGACCTATCATATGAACAAGGAGGAGGTCACTCTTAGCAAGCTTGAAGGCCTTTTAAGGAGTGCAGAAAGTAACCTGAAATGCAAATCGGTTGTGTGTACTCCTACTACTACTCCTGCCCCTGTTCTGGCAATCAGACATGGGAAGGGAAATAAGAGGAAGGATCCCTCCAAGAGCCGCAATGGAAAGTCCCTTGATGGATCCTCTTCTAGTGGGACCAAAGATGGTTCTCCTAATTCCTCTTCCAATCCGAAGGATGGTGAATGTTTCCATTGTCATGAAAAGGGCACTGGAAATGAAGCTACCCCAAGTACTTGCAGGACATAAAGGATGTGAAGATCAAACCCTCCTTTGCATGTATTTACAGTATTCAATCTAATAACTCATCACGTGCTAATTCTTGGGTCCTTGATATAGGTTGTGGATTACACATTTGTTCTGATTTGCAGGGACTAAAAAGAAGTAGGGATGTGGAGCACGAGAAGATAAACTTAATCATGGGAAATAGGAAAATGTTGCCTATGAGCAAGATTGGAGTTTATTCTTTATTGCTTAGTAATGGTTTATATTTAGATTTGAATAATTGTTGTTACACGGCCGATATGGCGAAAAATATTATTTCCATTCACAATTTGTATAAACAAGGTTTTACCTTTTCTTTTAATAATGAAATTGGTGGTATTAATGCTTATTATAATGGTGTATTTATTTTGAATCATTACCTTGAAATGGTGTATATGAAACTGTTAATGTTGTAAATAACCTAGGAAATAATGTGTTACACATTGATTCTTCAATGATTTGGATAAGGCATGCTTGTGGCATTGTCGTCTTGGACACGTCAGCAAGAAGCGCATAGCCCAACTCCAAAATGATGGAGTTTTGGAGTCATTCGACTTAAAGTCGGATGACACTTGGGAATCTTTTTTACTTGGAATGATGACCAAGTCACCCTTCACTGGTACTTGTGAAACGGGTGAAGGTCTGTTGGATCTCATACACACTGATGTGTGTAGACCATTTACAACCGCCACAAGGGATGCTAATCGCTTCTATGTGACTTTTATTGATGATAACAACAGATATGGCTATGTCTACTTAATCAAGCATAAGACAGAAAGCTTTGAAAAGTTCAAAGAGTTTAAGCAAGAAGTGGAGAATCAATTGGGCAGGAAGATAAATATGCTGCGATCCGATCGAGGAGGAGAGTATCGAGCTCCTTGACTATCTTAAGGAATGTGGAACTGTTTCACAATTGACGCCACCTAGGACACCACAACTTAATGGTGTGGCTGAGAGGCGCAATAGAACCTTGCTAGACATGCTTCGTTCCATGATGAGTCGAGCTTTGTTACCTATCTCATTCTGGGGGTATGCCTTAGAGATTGCCCCCTATATCCTTAATGTAGTCCCTACCAAAAAGGTTTCCAAAATACCTCACGAGATGTGGACAGGGAAGGTTCCTCGTTAGACCACATCAAAGTTTGGGGTTGCGGGGCTTTCGTGAGATGCGAGACTCATGACAAGCTCGAACCTCAGAGTGAGCGATGTATTTTCATCGGCTACCCACAAAAGTCCTTTGGATATCTCTTTTATAGACCGAGTGACAATGTTGTCTTCATCGCGAGGAGATGAGTCTTTCATGAGAGAGAACTAATATGCCAAGAGGACAGTGGGAGGCAAATTGACCTTGAAGAGATTCAAGAGTCAAGCGGTGAAGGAACCTCAAACACTTGCAATCAACCCGAGGGGGAAAATCCGGTTAAACCAATTGACGAGTCCGTACCTCGAAGGAGTTCCAGTAGAGTTAGAGTTCCACCTGAGTTTTATGGTTTCCATATTACTATAGAAGGTGATACATTTATCAGTCATAGCACACTAGGAAATCTGGATGAACCTAATAACTACAAGGAAGCCAGGGCAGGCCCCGAGTCTGCATAATGGAAAGAGGTTATGGACAGCGAGAATCAGTCCATGTATGACAATCAAGTTTGGAACTTGGTTGACAATGTACCGGGTCGTAAGATAGTCGGGTGCAAATGGATCTTCAAGAAGAATACCAACATGGATGGGAAAGTACACATATAAGGCGCGATTGGTTGCGAAGGGCTTTACTTAAACTCCGAGAGTTGACTATGATGAGACCTTCTCACCGGTAGCGAAGATAAAATCTATAAGGGTTATGCTAGCCATAGCTGCATTTCATGACTATGAAATATGGAAAATGGATGTCAAAACCGCTTTCCTTAATGGAAAGTTGGCTAAAGATGTTTACATGAGTCAGCCAGAGGGTTTTGTCAATACAAATTACCCTAATAGAGTGTGTAAGCTTGAGAAATCCATTTATGGACTAAAACAAGCATCTCACAGATTGAATCTTTGTTTTGATGAGAAAGTCAAAGAGTTTGGATTTTCGAGAAGCGAGGATGAGTCCTGAGTATATGTCAAAGCTAGTGGGATTATAGTGAGCTTTCTGGTATGTATGTAGATGACATACTGCTCATAGGAAATGATTTCTTTGTCCCATGTTTCATTAAAAGGTACTCATTTCCCAAACATCAAACTATCTTGGTGATGTTAGACATCTTCCAGGCGTTATTCTGCAGGATCTAGACTTGATCGATGTCTTAGTTGATCATCTTCTGGCTATGGAGGAAATATAACCAAATCCTTTTGCCTCGCTAACCCCAACAAGGCATTATACAAGTATGACAACAATTTTAGATCTCCAAGAAAGAAGATTCTCTTTAAGAAAAAGGTTTCTCCAAGAAAAGCCAAGAGTTCCCATCTAAATGAATATAGCGAATCAAGTAAACCACCACAATTGAAATAAAAAAGAAAACTTTCTAATCATATCGAACCAAAAGCCAAGTCTAGATGAAATGTCCTAAATTCTAAAGAAAAATTTTCATTGGAAACAGGATTGACTATTCAATCACATCCCAAAAAAAACATATTATATAGTCATGTTAGCCCCTTCCCTTAACAAACCTGAAACCATTAAACTTAACAATGTCTTAGTGAGTTCCCCCAGTATACCACACATTCCACAATACAAAAAATGCATACAAGAAAAGCTCTCAGATCTAGTGTTTTGGTTAGAAATCAATTGAGTGAATATTAACTAAATTAAATGAGAAGTTGTGGTGTTATAGGTGAAGTGATTATCAAAATTAGACCAAGATTGCATAAGTGATTTACAAGGAAAGGCCTTGATCCTTGCTAGGATATCCAACACAAAACCTTGGGAGGTCACAATGATCTCCTGCTGTGTTTATTTGTATTAACTGAAAAAAGACTTATAGAAATGAAAGTATGTGAAGAGTACAAGTATTGCAGTGAGTCTCGTTGTGTGTAGTGTGCCAAGTACATGTGTATTTTTTTTGGATTAGGTGTCTAAGCCCATAACTATAATTGGTAGGTACTTGACCCGAGAGTAGCATGGTTCATTTGGGTTGAATATCACCAAGACAATTTGATAGGATGGAATTTCTGAGAAATGGTTATTTATGATTTATTAATGTATTATAAGTTCTAATATATTAATATGGAATCATATTATTTAATTAGTATTGATCAAGAATTAATTTGGAATTAATTTAGTGATCAAAAGAGGCTAATTAAATGTAAGGGGATTGATTGGTACATCATTCATTCTTATGGTGTGGGCCAATGATCCATGATTCTTTAGGTTGGGCTAAACGAATGTTACAAACCATGGACGATCCATGGGGGTTTAAACCCATGGAGCCTAAGGAAGAATGGAAGGTCATACACATTAGGGTTTACATGGTGTAACCCTAATCTTGCCACACTATATAAGAAGCCCCTTAGCATCCGAAATAACACACTAGTGATCCTAGAAGTTCATTGAGTCGATTTTGGTGCAAGAAATACTCTCTTAAAAGTCTCCTTTGTTTTAGGTGTGTTGTGATTCCATTTGAGGTGCAACACTTGGGGCACTAAGTTCTTAAACACCAAACTCAAGAATTTCTACAAGCTACAACAAAGAGGTAATTTTATCACTCTCTTTTATGTTGATTATGTTATTTCCATGCTAGTTGTAGGCTTAATGCTTTGGAAACAATATTGCATGTATAATTAGTGAAAACATAGATCCAAAGCATTTAGCGTTGTATGTGCACCATAGGATGTTGTAGTATACTAAAACCCATCAGTGGTATCAGAGCCAGGTTGTTTTGTATTATATTTGATGCAAAATGTGTTATTTTTCAAAGCTAAAATGTTGTCTAACTGCCCTACTCGACGAGTCCATGCTTGGACTCGACGAGTCCAGTATGGGGCTTGACGAGTTACCTGTCCAGACAACAACTTTTCGAGTTTTTTTTCCAGTTTTGGATTAGAATCATTACCACCAAAAGTTCATAAAATCTGATTTTGCTGATATGGTAATGATGATTCTCATCCAAATAAAAGATAATTGTCAAAGTTTCATGATTTGTATTAGTTTATATGATTAGGCTAATTTCTTGAAACTTGTTTGATATGAATTATTTTAACTTATGAGTTTAATTAGATCATAGGCAAATTGTTTGATCTTGTTAGCTGGAATTTTTGATCTAAATATTTTTGATGAAATCCATAACTTGTCATCAAATTATGTAAAATGAAAGGTATCTTTTTTAAATGTCATCTTAAACGGTTTTTAGTCTTCCATAACTTGTCCTCATGTTATGGAACTTGAAGAGTCTTTTACATAAATGTTTTATGAACTCCATAACTTGTCCTCAAGTTATGGAATGTCAGGAGTCTTTTCATAAAACCTATATTAAACTCATAAGTTATGGAAATCAAAAGTTTTTGAATAGTTCATGTAGAGACCCATTTTTATAACGAACGGTGAGTGCGAAAGAAATAATCTTGATATTAATCGTGTATCAAAAATATCAAGAACATATGATGAGTTCATAGAAGATGAAAAAATAAGAGAGAATATTCATAAGAACTTGGTGGGAGAGAAACTCTCCCTAGGTGGGAGAACCCACCACTTTTTCTCTCTCTAGAGATTACATTGTGAGAAGTATATTCTCTAACTAAGGAAAAGAAATACGCTAGCTTACTTTAAAAATGACCAACTCTCCCTTTATATAGGAGGGAGAGTATTTACACCAACAATACAAATAAAGGGAAAATTACAACCTAATAATCACTCATTATTTGTGGAGCATTTACATGCACCAACATTCTCTCCCTAAATGCTTACAAATGATGAGAGATACAATAAGTGATACAAGGCTATAATACAGTAATCCGACTAGCAAGTGTGGTAATAAAATGAAATCAAGTGTTGAAATGTCTCTGAAACTCAGAAGTGTTTGTGAAGTCTAAAACTGGCCATGAATCTCTGAAATGAAGGTCTTTGGCTTCAAAGCACAACCAATGAAGCAGAAAAGATAAGATCCAAATCTTAAAACCAATCATAATCACCCGAAGAAGGAGGTCACCATGAGCAAGTAGAAGATCCAATAAAAGAAACACTTCGTCTTCAAAAGTCTGGAAAACATCTCGAGTTCTCGAATCATAATACACCGAAATTCTTCAAAGAATAACCTGCTAAAAATGTGAAGCATCCAGAACATGAAGTCCGGATAAAAATAATGTGAGTCCAAAAACATGGTCTAGCAATGCCAAAAATTTGATCCAAGGACCAAAAATAAGTGCCACGTCACATTGCTAAAATAATCTTCGTCTTCAACATATCACAAATCAAAACTCGTGAAACCATAAGATCTGAACCGGATGCGAACAAAAAATCATCATGTGGTAGAGTCCGAATAATAAATAATCTGAATCGCAAAACATCGAGTAATGCCAAAAATTTGATCCGTGCAGACCAAAAATAAGTGTCACATCGCATCACTAAATAAATAATCGTCTTCAAAAATCTAAACTCAAACAATAATAACCAAATCCGGATGATATTCTCTCCCTATTTTTGATAACCAATGACCGGACATCAAAAATCAACAAATCATCGGATGAAGAGTGTCGGATACCAAGAACTAAGAGAACCTCTCCCTGGATGTATGAAGGGTCTCGATAAGAAACGGGAAAGAGTAAAATAAATACTCTTGCGGTCATGAGAAAGCGGGTGACAGTTGCTGAAGCTGTGCTGAGAAAATCTGTTGTGCCAAAAAATATATCCAAATATCCAAACTATGGTGCCGGAACACTTGAAGTGGTCTTCAATAGATAATAAAGTCCACATGCTCAAGATACATGATTTGTCAACCAAAAATCAACAAGTCATAAAATCCCATAACGTGAAGAATGCGAAACAACTTTGGTGATCAATCGCCGTTGCGGTGCAAGCGTCACAAAGATAATATGAAGTCCGACTGCGGTAGGAATATTCTTCCAATAATAATAACCGGCATGAAATGAACCAATGTGACAATCCAAGGGTGCGGTTGTGGAAAAAATTGGTGTTAAATAAAATAATTGGTGTAATAAAAAAATGGTTATAATAAAAAAAAAATGGCTAAATAAATAAAAAAAATTGGTGTAAAATAAAAAAAAATTGGCTAAAAATAAAAAATTGGCTGAAAAAATAAATTAATTAAAAAAATAATGTAGGAAAAAATCTAAATTAAAAATAGAGTCTAGAAAAAAGAGGTTTTTAAAAAGGAGGGGAGGAAAAAGGTGGGGGAGGAGGAAGAAGGAAGGGGAGGAAGGAGAAGAAGGAGGAGGAGGGAGGACGGGCGCTGGAGAGAGGAGGAAATGGGGGAATCCGAAGTTGGAGGAATAAGGTGGTTGCTGGTTACGTAGGTTGCAGATCAGAGGGGTAGGCGGAGGGGTGGGTGCGGTTGGGTCTGGTCTCCGATGGAGCTGGTCAGGTGCGGATGGTGCTGGTCGCAGTAGACGATGTGGTGCGAGACTGCTGATAGGAGCGCCTGTGGTCCTAGGTGAAGTGAGCGAGAGCCTGCGGATCCGAGCTGGAATACATCCGAGGCTGCGGTCTTGAGTACCTTCGGTCCGAAGTTGAGAAGGCTCTATTGCGGGTTAGAAGGCTTCGGTTAGCAGGCAAAGGGAAGGTTGCGGATTGTTTTGGCTGAGAGGACCTCGGTTGCGGATAGAGGCAGAGAGGACCTCAGATCTAAGGCTGAGAAGGGCTACGGGTAGGCTTATAAGGTGACTCCGGTAGGCAATTTTTGGCTGCGGTTCGGGGGTCCGGAAGGGGCTGAACAGGTGACGAAAAATGCTCTTTTTTCATGAAAAATGGTACCGCAAAGGCCATTTATTCATATTTTAATAAGGGAATCTTTTTATAAAGCATTTAAGTCAACAAGTGGGTCTTGGGAAGACAAAAAGAGGAGTGTGCAGGGGGTTTTTAGGGACAAAAGGTGATGGGATTGGACAATGTCACATGGTTTTTTTCTTTTTGAGGGAGTAACTAGTGGATTACTCTTTACCCAAAAGAGTAACAAAGACAATATGTTTTATGTACACAACACATTACGTCCAAACAATTCAATTGAAGATTTACAGCAACTAAAATATGAGAATCAAGAGCTTCTTACCTCATAGTGAGAAGAGTTGCTGGGAAAGAAAAACTTCAAAAGGAAATGCTTTTCTCCACTTTCTTCAAGAAAAATAAACTCATTAAATTTGTGTCTTCTCATTTCCAAGAACATATACCTCCTGGAACAATATCTTCATCATTTTGGAGACCACAAAAATAATTTCTTCTCCCATTTTTGCTTCATTTCTTCAACAGAAAAATAATAAGAACATGAAGAACACCATTTTCCAGCAAAAATAGAACGATCAGCAGCAGCAACATTTTTATTTTGTTGAGATAGAATCACCCAAATGATAGAAATAAGAAAGAACATCATAAAAAATTCCGGTTTGCAACCCGAAAAAATTTTCTTGCAGAAACACGGAAAAATCACAAGATAATCACCGAACGGGAGTCGTTCCCTTGAACTAATCGTGAGATCTTCAAGGTACGTCTCTGATACCAATTGTAGAAACTCATTTTTATAACGAACGGTTAGTGCGGAAGAAATAATCTTGAGATTAATCGTGTATCAAAAATATCAAGAACATATGATGAGTTCATAGAAGATGAAAAAGAAAGAGAGTATATTCATAAGAACTTGGTAGGAGAGAAACTCTCCCTGGGTGGGAGAACCCACCACTTTTTCTCTCTGTACAAATTACATTGTGAGAAGTGTATTCTCTAACTAAGGAAAAGAAATGAGCTAGCTTACTTTAAAAATGACCAACTCTCCCTTTATATAGGAGGGAGAGTATTTACACCAACAATACAAATAAAGGGAAAATTACAACCTAATAATCACTCATCATTTGTGGAGCATTTACATGCACCAACAGTTCAAAACTTGCCCTCAAGTTTTGGAATTTGTAAATGCAAAGTCTCACTTTGAAACATTTAGTTCCAAACCCTAGAATTTTAAAAGTTTAAAATTCAACCCTTATACTATTATAATATTATAGGTTTAATATTTATATATATATGTATAAGAGTAAAGTCAGTCTTACCGTTACTAGGCCTCATTTACGAAGCCTATCTATAAGGGGAGTATAAAGTTACTGCATATAAAAGGGAAAACTGCAATAAAGTCGCTACATATTGGCCTCATAATCGATTTAGTCCTCATATATTTTTTTATTTAATTTAACCCTTTAACCCGGTCAACAGGTCATCCAACTTTCAAAAATAACATTTTTTGGCCAAATTTCGAAATTTATTACAAATTTGGTCCAAAATTTACAAATTTGGCCCAGATTTTAAATTTGGTTAGAAATTTGGTCCAAAATTTACCCTTTTAGCCCAAATTTTACAATTGTATCACGAATTCATCCTAACTTTAATTTTTTTTACAACTTTTTTTCTCAAAAAATTGTTTCAAATATGTTTTTTCTTTACAAAATTGTATTTACAAAAAAAACGTATTTTCACATAAAAATCTTATAACTTCTATTTAAAAACTTTTTTATAAAAAGTTTATGTATATGAAATATCTAGTTATAAAAATATATATTTATTCAGTATATAAATATAAAAAAATCCATTTTTATAAAACAATGTATACAAAAACGTATTTTACAAAAAAAAATGTATACAAACATCTATCCCCTTATATATATATATATATATATATATATATATATATATATGTACACAAATAGGTGTGTATCTATATTTTTTTTATAAAATCATGTTTGTTTATATTTTTTTATAAAAATGTGTTTTAATAATTTTTTATATAATACGTGTTTGTATACATTTTATAAAATCGTGTTTGTATACATCTTATAAAAACGTGTTTGAATAATTTTTTATATAATACGTGTTTGTATATATTTTATAAAATCATGTTTGTATACATTTTATAGAATGTATATAAACACGTATTATATAAAAAATTATTCAAACACGTTTTTATTAAAAAAATATATAAACAAACACGATTTTATAAAAAAAAAATTATAGATAAAATCGGTGTTTGTATACATTTTTTTTGTAAAATACATTTTTGTATACATTTTTTATAAAAACCGGTTTGCATATATTTATATACTTAATAAATATTTATTTTTATAACTAGATATTTCATATACGAAAAACTTTTTAAAAAAAGTTTTTATATAGAAAATATAAGATTTTTAAGTAAAAATACGTTTTTTTTTTTGTATAAATATGATTTTATAAAGAAAAAACATATTTGAAACAATTCTTTGAGAAAAAAAGTTATAAAGAAAACTAAAGCTATGATGAATTCATAATAAAATTCTAAAATTTGGGCAAAAAGGGTAAAGTTTGGACCAAATTTGTAACAAAATTTAAAATCTGGGCCAAAAGTGTAATTTTGGACCAAATTTGTAATAAATTTTGAAATATGGGCCAAAAATGTAATTTTTGAATGTTGGATGACCTGTTGACCGGGTCTAAGGCTTAAATTGAATATGATTACCATTATTTGGGACTTAATTGAATAAAATAATATATATAGGAACTAAATCGATTATAAGGTCAATACGTAGAGACTTTATTGTAATTTTCCCCATATAAAATGACAGTTTAATGGGTGTCCACTCTCACCCACTGCTGCCTTGACTGGTGGAGGGTCGCTAGTCGAACAGGTTTGACAGGATATTTAAATTCTCATTAAAAGTATAATGAAATACTTAGGAAAATGTGAATTTGGTGCTAACCCATGAAATTGCACTTTGCACCTTGTTAAGTTGTTAGTGGAGCGTGTGTGGTTAACCGACACACTAATCTGGGACTGACAGCGCGTGGCAAAGGATAGCTTGATGTTTATCAAAGATCAATTGAGCGTGTGTGGTTAACCAACACATTGATTGGGTGGTTGTAACATTGAGTGTACCAAGCTAATTTGCATGGTTATTCACACCTTGTTTGTGATCCTCGGCATCGCAGTCACAAACTTGAAGGACACAATCGAGATTTAAACATGCATTGAAAAAAAAATTCAATGAATCTCAAAGGATCTAGGAATTTCAATCCATTTAAAACTTAATAACCAATTTCATTTTTCATGGTGGAAATTGGTAAATCGTCATTTACCTACCTTCAAATATTTTGCAATTGGATTACGGCATCCATTTTCCGATTTGTAAAATATTGTGTTGGGTCCTAGCCTTAATATTTCATTTGGGTGTTACATTAGGGACTTAAATCAACTAACTTGAATTTCTCTCATTGTAGATGTCTTGTTCAGACAACTATGGTCTTTCCAAATCTTTTGGAAAAAGATTTCTTCATAAAGATGATATTTCACAAGACAATCAAGGTGAAATATTAATCCCTTCTTCGTGTTGTAGTGGAATTTCACTTCCTCCACCTCCTACAATAATTCTCCCTAACCCACAAGTTCAAGGTCACTCAAAGCCCTATTGGCAGGAAGGAAAGTCTATATGTTCTCACGTATTGGAGATGAAGTTACATATTGACAAGCTGTGAGAGTTCGGTTTCTAAGTCTCGAGGAAGTTGGTTGTTAACTGGGTTCTTCAATCACTTTCTAAGTCATATAGTGGGTTCTTTAAGGACTATTATATGGGAGATCACGAAATGACCCTTATTGATCTAACATATTTGTTTGTTTACTGAATCAACAATGATTTAGCGCACTGGTAAAGAAAATTTGATTGGAAGATCTACTCCCCACACTTCCATGGACATTAACAATTGGAACATTGGAAGTCCAGAAAAGCTTTCTCTTCCCAATGGAAAAGGGATCAACCATAGTCCAGTCATTTGAACAAATGGTAAAGAGAAAGGCAAAGTCTGAGATAGTCCTGCGTACCATTCCCAAAGAGTCCATTGCCAAGAGAAGGGGCACTGGTTGTGAAGTTACCATATTTACCTGAAGGATCGAAAGGATGGTAAAGTCAAACTTTTTTGCTCTACTTCAGGTAAGTCCACTGTCTAACTCTATTAAGTTCTTATTTGGAGATTCTTAATACACGATGTAATGAAATTACATTTTCATCTTTTGTAGAATCAAAGGAAGCTTAAAAAAAGAGTAGGATGAGTCTGATCGTGAAGAAATGGATTTCAATCGCATGGTTCGATGATCAGATTCTTGAGCTGCTTCTTAAGAGATATGATAGATTGCTTAGATATATTTAGAAACATAGTTTTCACTTGTAATTGCACTGTAAGGAAAAAATTTCCGTGTTTTATAAATAAATAAATTTTTTATTTTGTTTTATTTTATATCTCCTTACAATGGCATTTGTGGAAGTTAATGTTTGTATGTGTCTATTGTTAGCAATATGGATTTGATTCTTTCGTTTGTGGTAGTGTCAAAATTTACCAAATAAGGAAAGATTCTCATCACCTAAGTTTCAGTTGGATAAAAACTTGGAATCATGCAACTGGTATTCTATGATGAATGTGAATTTTCGTCTTTGGGAAATAAGACTAATTCCTTGTTCACATGAATATGTGAGTCAAGTGAAGGACTAGGAGATTGGGTACACTTGGTTTTGCGCTGGTCAGGTCCACCACAAAGAACAATAAGACTATTCGTCATGATTTACTAAAGTTAAGTAAATATGGTTATGCTTACAAGTTTAAGTATAATTCTGAATCATTGGAAAAGTTCAATGTATGGCAGAACGAATGAGAATAATCAAATTAGGCAGAAAGATAAAAAGTTTCTCAAATCTGAAAAAATGGGAGGGTACTGTAGTATCGTGTTTTTTGATCATCTTAATGATTATGGAAAACCATATCACAATTGATCCTCTAAGGATATTTTAGTTCATTTGTATGGCTAAGAAGAGGAATCGTGAATTGTTGAAATGGTTAAATCTAGAAGATGAATCATACTTCGTTCCAAAAAAAAAAACAAGTCTTAGAGTCATACTCCAAGCTTGTGTCTTGAGTGACACTAAATTAAGAAGGTTTATAACACTCATCAAATGTAGAGTAACATGTTTTTACTCTTGTACATTTGAAATTGGTAAGTCGTGATGTTTTGGATAAAACAAAGACCAACTAAGGCCAATTGTGTGAAGTGTTTTTCTTGATAAGAAACCCAACTAACTCTTGAATATTTTTTTGTCAAGAATGTTTCTTGACAAAGTGAATCTTATATGTCAAGAGGTCAGTGGGAGGCTTAATGATCTTGAACGTTTCAAGAACGAATCAAGAGTAAACCTATTGTTAAACACTAGCACACGACTTGAGGTTTGTAACCTATCGTGTAGACATATTTTTATTTCTCTGTTCATTCCAATTAAAGTTGACTATGTATGTGAGTTCTATGAGTTCTCAACTGTTTTCATAACAACTTGGAAGCGATGGTAGGCCCTTGTGCTGCCAAGTAGCAAGAAATTAAGATTGAACAAGTTCAGTCCATATGGGTTTTGATTTGTCACTAACCATGTCTTGTGATTATGGTTATGACAAATTCACATGGATAGGAACACATACACCATAAAATCTCAGTGTTATTAGGTTTCTCACAAATTCATGAAAAAGATTGTGAGGAAACGCTTTCACTAAGTAGATTTTAAATAGTTAGCAATTGTGACATTTTCATTCTCAAATTTGATTATGATTACGGCATCCCTCTTTAAAGTTCGAATTGTGAGAAATGGAAAAGGTCTAAACATTTGAGAATTATTATTATAAGTTCTATAATTCTTTAGAAACACATGTGATGACGATATGTTATGTACTTTTTTAATTCCATTACGTGCGATAGAGAGAAACTGAGAATTGTGATGACGGTTCAGGACTTCAGCTTCAGTGTCGTATTCCCTTTGCAAGTTTGCGTCGACTATCGAGTCGTTGTTCATAAGAAGGAAACAAAGAGTTTAGTTTTATTTGAAGTGTGCGTACATGACTACATTGTATATTTCGTATTATTTAAAAAACGAATTCGAGTATTCGGGTATACCCGAAAATAAATATTCATCCTTAAAACCCGACCTATATTATTATTGGGTTAACCTATTACCCGAATTTTCATACCCATTACCCGTTCTACCTGACCCATTCTACTCGAATTTGGAACGGGTCGGGTGGATAGAACGGGTTTCGAGTTTTTTCGACAGGCCTACTTCTAGGTACAATATAGTGAGAAGACTCACCTCGTGTGACTCGGTAATCTCGAACTCGGTAAAACTCGGTCTAGCCTCCGCCTAATCACATGGAATAAGCACTCTGATCAATACAACTCTTAAGGCTAGACTAGATCCCTCTCTTAGCACTCTCAGAAGGGTAAAAGCCCATTTTACCCCTCTCAAGGCTCAATGACCCTAACATTGACCAAACCCTAAAAGTCAACCAAAAGTCAACTCTTCGGGTTACGCTGCACGTACCAAACCTGTATGCTGGGCGTACCCGACATCCTCATAGAAACGGGGAACGCGACCCCCTACGCTGCGCGTATTGGGATTACGCCTCGCGTAACTCCCAGTTTCAGAATCCTTAGCTTTTGGGGTCTTAAACGGTTAAGACCCATGACCAACTTTCAGATCAGACCACTTCTAAGCCTCTTAATCCATAAAGTTGGTGGCTTTAAGCCTTTGCATGGCTGTGAGAGTCATCAACACCCAAATCTCTCCACTTTCAACACTTTAAAGCTCATAATTCAAGCATGACTCCATAACAACGACCAAGATGGGATTTTTATGGATCAATATCACACATAACACTAGAATGGGACAGATCTAGGTCCATGGAGCCCCTCTTGCTCATAAAGGCTCCACCTTTGGGACTTAAAACCTAGAAATGGACCATAAATCACCAAACCAAAATAAAGAGAAAAGTTCTGAGATTTTTACCTCAAAGTGAAGCTCCTTCCTCTAAAAAGCTCAGATCTCCTCCTTCTTCACTAACACACAAAGGCACCTTTAGCTCAAAATACTCACACACAAGCTTTAGGACGAAGGAAATGCTCTCTTAGGGTTTCACTCTCTGAAATGGTGGCTGAGGATAAGGCCTTAGCATTCCTTTTATAGTGCACAAGCCTTAAATTAGGGTTTGCATCTGGGCCCGCTACACCCAACGTACCTAGGCGAGTCCGCGTCCAACTTAAGCGCATGAGTATGCGCAGCGTACTCTCCAGTACGCCCAGCATACTCATTTGCAACACTTTCCCACTCAAGGTCCATAATCTCCAAAGGAATATTTTGTAATATCATTGGTCAAGTCTCTGGACTTTTGGTACCTAGGCATTACAAAAGAATCATTGCATGATAGTTTAGAATCTAACACTTTATAGCAGTGACAAGAATTTGGAATTCTTACACTTCCAATAAGGATTTTGAATTATGAAATGAGCATCATTGAAACGTTGTCAATTGATCTAATTCACAAAGTAAGGACCATAGACAAACATAGTGTGCATGCTTGGAGCATGGGACAAATATCATTTTAATTCAAGTATTAAGTTGATTATTCGAAACATTATACAATGAATAATGAGTAATCAATATGGGACTTAAAAGTTTTGGGGCCATATAGGTTTAGTATTATTCATGTGTTTCACTTTTCATGTTTCGACTTCCAGAATAACTAGGTTATTCAAATCATGCACAGTCGATCATACTTTGGAAGTAGGTATTGAGGCAAGACTGTCATGAACGGATATATAGAGGTGTTTTAGTCATAGCATAGGTTTTCTACAGTGTTCATGAGTACTCGTGGAATAAGATTCGAGTATTGGATTCAACCCACGCTCATTTGAATCACCTCATGGATTTTATCACGAGTGATCGTGAGACAATAATATCTTAAATTCTTGAAACGGAGACATGTGAGTTGTAGTTGCAAGTCGGTTGCACATTGACATATGTAAACGCACCAGTAACTTGGTGTTATAAAAGATATCATTGTGTGTAATTTGATGAGTAAGTATAAGCAAACACTTGGGTGGAATTTTATCCATTCCTTTTCCCCCATGTGGAGAAAAGCGATATCTGTGGGGCCCTTGATGATTTAGTGATTACCACCCGATGTGCTTGGCAATACTACTGTCCGCACCGTATCAGAATACACCCCAAGTCCTCCTCTTCGGATCCCAAATTCCAAGTACTCTATCATGCACAAACAACTCTCTAACA
The DNA here is from genome assembly GCF_051521515.1 of Lactuca serriola. Lineage (NCBI taxonomy): Eukaryota > Viridiplantae > Streptophyta > Magnoliopsida > Asterales > Asteraceae > Lactuca > Lactuca serriola. The sequence goes on from NC_136415.1 coordinate 269,234,689, forward strand.
AATCTCTCATAAGCCCCTCGCTGCTACCCACTCACTCTCAAGCATCTCATAGTAGCTCACCTCTCCCTAGGCTAAGGCATCACAAATCAGGCCACTCTAGTCCTAATAGGAGTACCTAGCCTACTCTAGAATGAGAATACATCATATCAATATCAATATCACATAACATGAGGGTATTTTTGGGAATTCACCGTTCAGGCGCGGACTGATCGTACACACAACTCTGCTCTGCGTTCTTCCAAAAATCTTTTTTTTTAAAATACTTCTCAAATCCTCAGTTTGAGTTCAAATACGCCCGAAGGTGTACTCGAATCCCTCAAACCAAGGCTCTGATACCAACTTGTAACACCGTGAATTTCAAAATAATTTTTCGCATAATTTAAAAAAACATATTCCTTTAATTTTCATAAAACATTAGTGTTTGAAACTCCAATCAATGTCATACAACGAATCCCCAGATCACATATCATAAAAATCCCATGTGTATGTACTGATCAAGCCAGCGCCTTCCCACGGTCATCACTAGTACCTAAAACAATAAACACCAACACTGTAAGAACAAAGCTTAGTGAGTTCCCCAAAATACCACACATAACACATATTAGCCACTCAAGGCTATAACTCTGTGGGTCCGTAGACCCTACTCTGTGAACCCTCTGGTTCTAACTCTGGGAACCTTCTGGTTCCAACTCTATAAGCATGCACAGCATAAATCACATAGAAATAATGCAGTACAACACATAGCATACATATAGCATACAAATACTCTGTCACATAACTCTTGTTACCTACTCAAGGTAAAGTATAGTGAGAAGACTCACCTCGCGTATCTCGATAACTCGCGAATCCTGGAAATCACTCGCGCTCGATCCTCCGAGCTATAATCCTCTTATAACATCATATACCTCTAATTAACACTTTCACAACTAAAGTTGACTACCCCTATCAAGTCAACACTGGTCAACTCTGGTCAACGATCAACTTTAACCGGACTCGGCGAGTGCACTAGAGCGACTCGGCGAGTCTATACGTGTTCACTGACTCCCTAGGATCCTCTCTTGACACATCAAGTACTTCCTTGACTCGATGAGTTCCACCTGGCATGAATTGCAGGGCCACCACGACTCAACTTGCCAAGTCTCAAGAACAACTCGGCGAGTTCCTGCTTGACTCAGTCCGCCTGTCAACCCTCTCTGACTCTCCCTGACTCACTGAGTCACCCCATAACTCGGTAAGACCACTCGCTGAGTGGGTAAAGGCAATCTTCATGCTACTCGCCGTGTCTGTTCTTCGGATACGGCGAGTCTAAGCCATGCATGAACTCAAACTCACTCCTGAGGTCAGATCCGTTCCAGTAACTCATAGATCCAGGCCTTCCAATCACGTTTATCACGCAAAGTTACAATCTTGGCTACCATGCAACGCTTACAAGGCTTCTTTTGGTGAAATGACATCTAAAATGGTAACCTAAGTCCCCAACTCAAAAGGAAAGGCATAAATCAGGGCATTTGGGACTCTCAGGACCTACTAAGATCCAGATCTAGGTACCAATTCCCAAAGGGACCTCTCACACTCCAATTACAAGGCATAAAAGGCATGAAGAAACCCTAGATTTGACCATATACATAAAAACACGAGAATAAGCTCTGAATAATACCTCAAATAGCTTCCTCTGCCAAAATGGAAGTAGATCCAAGCTCCCCAGCTCTCCTAGTTTGGCCTTCCTCTTCCCTTCTTGCAAACACACACAAAGATGATGAATAATGGCCTCTTTTCTCACTCACAACGACTCACAGATGCTCTGATGCTCTCAAGGTCGAAGGTAGCCGCAATGAAGGGTTATAAGGCCCTTTAAATAGGGCTCAAAGACGGGAAATGAGGGTTTCATTAAAAAGCGTGGACTCGCCGAGTCCGGACGCAAACCCGCGTCCAAAACCGCGATCATACTCGGCGAGTCTAGGCTCCAACTCGCCGAGTCTCCTCACAAATTACCAAAAATAAAAAAAAAATGAATAATACCTGGGAATCCAGGCTGTTAGAATTCTCCCCCACTAGAACTAGACTTCGCCCTCGAAGTCTCGCTCTGCAAATAACTCTGGATGCTGCTCACGCATGTCACGCTCCGGTTCCTAAGTCATCTCGGACCCCTTCCGATGCTGCCACTGAACCAAAACCAGGGGTACCTCCTTGTTCCTCAGAACCTAGATTTTCCGATCTCTGATTGCCACTGGTCTCTCATCATAATTCAGGCTCGCATCCACCTGAATATCCTCTAATGGACCCACTGCCGACTCATCGGCTATACACTTGCTCAGCTGCGACACATGAAAAGTGTCATGAATCTGCCCCAACTCAGCTGGCAAATCCAAACGTAAGGCTACCTGGCCTACCCTCGCGATCAATCGAAAAAGACCAATATATCAGCGCCCCAACTTGCCCCTCTTCCTAAATCGAATCACTCCTTTCCAAGGAGAGACCTTCAGGAGCATAAGGTCCCCGACCTGAAACTCAAGCTCGGACCGGCGTCTGTCTGCATTACTCTTCTGACGACTCTGAGCGGTCAACAACCTCTATCTGACCAGCTGGATCTGCTCTGTCGTCTGAAGCACGATCTCTGTACTGCCCATCACACGCTGACCAACCTCTCCCCAACAAATGGGGGTCCGACACCTCCTTCCATACAACAGCTCAAAGGGCGGCATACCAATGCTCGAATGATGGTTGTTGTTGTAGGAAAACTCTGCCAAGGGCAAGTACGCATCGCAACTACCCCTGAAATCCAATACACATGCCCGAAGCATGTCCTCGAGTGTCTGAATCGTCCACTCACTCTGACCATCTGTATGGGGATGATATGCGGTACTAAAATGCAGCCTAGTACCCAACTCCTCATGAAACTTCTTCCAAAACCTGGAAGTGAAACGTACATCTCGGTCTAAGACAATCAAGATCGGCACCCCATGCCGAGATACCACTTCCGTCATGTACACCTCTGCCAATTTCTTTGCTGAAGAACTCGCGCTGATAGCAAGAAAGTGGGCGCTCTTCGTCAACCTGTCCACAATCACCCAAATTGCATCGACTCCCCTGGCAGTCCTTGGCAATTTGGTGATAAAATCCATGGTGATATGTTCCCACTTCCATTTGGAAACCTCCAACGGCTGCAACTTACCATGTGGCCTCTGGTGCTCGGCCTTAACCTTACGGCAGGTCAAGCACCTCTCAACAAACCACGCAACATCCCTCTTCATACAGGGCCACCAATACTCCTTCCTCAGGTCCAAATACATCTTAGTGGCCCCAGGATGGATCGAAAATTTCGACCGATGAGCCTCTTCCATCAAAATTGTATGTGTTCCTCCCACAAACGGCACCCAGATACGCCCTTGAAATGTCATAAGCCCCCGACCATCGGTAACGAACTTTGAAACCAAACCAACAACCCGCTCTTTCTTCTGCATCTCAGGTTGCACAGCCTCGGCCTGTGCGCCACGAATGGTGTCCAACACTGGAGCTACCACGGTCAATCTCAAACATACCTCCCGCAACGGGGTGCTCTCCGCCCTGCGGCTCAGTGCATCAGCTACAACATTAGCCTTGCCCGGGTGGTACAGGATCTCTCAATCATAATCCTTGACCACATCCAACCACCTTCTCTGTCGCATATTTAGGTTGGGCTGATCCATCAAATATTTCAAACTCTTATGGTCTGTGTATATCATACACCGAACCCCATACAGGTAGTGACGCCAAATCTTGAGGGCGAACACCACTGCCCCCAGCTCTAGATCATGGGTGGGATATCTCATCTCATGAGGCTTCAGCTGCCTCGATGCATATGCTATCACATGCCCTCTCTGCATCAGCACCGCCCCCAACCCCAAAATCGATGTGTCACAGTATACCACAAAGTCCTCCATCCCTTCTGGGAGGGCTAACATCGGGGCTTCACATAACCTTTGGCGAAGTGTCTCAAAGGAGGCCTGCTGCTCGGGGCCCCATGAAAAAGCAACACCCTTCCGGGTTAACCTGGTGAGTGGCACTGCGATTTTAGAGAAATCCTTGATAAATCTCCGATAATACCCTGCCAACCCTAGGAAACTCCTGATCTCGGATGGTGACCTCGGCACCTCCCAACTCATCACCGCCTCAACTTTGGCCGGGTCGACCAATATTCCTTTCTGGTTAACGAGATGTCCTAATAACTGGACCTCCCGCAACCAGAAGTCACACTTGGAGAATTTGGCATAAAGCCTCTCTAATCTCAGAACTCCGAGAACCTCTCTCAAATGCTCCCCATGCTGCTCTCTAGATTTTGAATATACCAAAATATCATCGATAAATACAATCACCGACTGATCCAGCATCGGCCTACACACTCGGTTCATGAGATCCATGAACACTGACGGGGCATTGGTGAGCCCAAAAGGCATCACCCATAACGCGTCCTGAACGCTGTCTTCTGGACGTCCTCATCCCGCACCCTCACCTGATGATATCCAGACCTCAAGTCGATCTTGGAAAACCAATATGCTCCCTGCAACTGATCGAACAAATCGTTGATCCTCGGCAACGGGTAACGGTTCTTGACCGTCAGCTTGTTCAACTCCCGGTAATCAATGCACATCCGATGTGAGCCATCCTTCTTCTTGATGAACAGGATAGGCGCTCCCCACGGCGAGCGGCTCGGCTGAATAAACCCCTTCCCCAGCAGCTCCTGAAGCTGCGAGGATAACTCTTGCATCTCTGGAGGTGCAAGGCGATAAGTCACCTTAGCGATAGGCGTGGCCCCCGAAACCAAATCGATACTGAACTCCACTTGCCTCACAGGAGGCACACCCGACAACTCCTCAGGAAATACATCAGGGAACTCACGCACTACCGGAACCTCCTCAACAGACCTCGGTCTCTCAGAATTCGCCCGCGTATCCATCACATACGCCACAAAACCCTTATAGCCCTGCTGTAGACACTGCCTTGCCCTAGCGGCCGAACAAAACGCTAATCCAGAACGTGTACACTCGACGTACACCGTAAGAACTCCCCCACTAGGGTCTCGTATGGTCACCAGCTGTCGCTCGCAGTCGATAACCGCACCGAATCTGCTCAACCAGTCCATGCCCACAATGACACAGACATCACCCATCGCAATAGGAACCAGATCAATCGGGAACTCAACACCGAAAATCTCGACTACGCACCCTCGGAGAACCTCCGTGGCATATATCACCCTCTTGTCGGCTATGGAAACTCTCAGAGGCCGACTCAACGCCTCACAACTAACACTGATATGCTGACTAAAAGCCAAAGATACAAAAGACCGACTCGCACCCGAGTCAAATAACACCAAGGCAGCTACAGAATTCACAAGAAAAGTACCTACGCACAACATAATATAAGCATAATATCACAACATCAAAATCAATACATGAAAGAATACATACCAGCCACGACATCGGGTGCTGCGCGGACCTCCTCCACGGTCAGCTGAAAAGCTCTCCCTCGTGCTCTCGGCGCCTCGGCCTTCACTGGCCGACCCTCGGTAGCTCTGATGGCGGCAGGGGCAGATCCCTGAGTTGATCCCTCAGACGACCCTCGCAATTGCAGACACTCTGCCTTCCGGTGTCCGGTCTGGTTGCAGTGAAAGCACATCGCAAACCCCTTGGGGCAGTCCTTGGCCATGTGCCCCTCCTTGCCACACTTGTAGCAAGATCCCGCTCTACAGATTCCATCATGACCCTTGCCACACTTCCCACAAGTGCGGCCCTTCTGGATCCCCGGTTTGGGATCAGCGGGCTTGGCCCGCTTGGCTGCCGGCGGAGACTGTGTCGGTCGCCGATCCCTCCACTGAGACTCCGCCTCCTCCCTGGCCTGAGTCTCTAGCTCAATCTCCCTCTTCCGGGCATTGGCCTGAAGCTCGACAAATGTCCGGTACGAGGAGTTCGCCACGAACTCCCGAATGTCTCGTCTCAAGATACTCAAACATCGGCTCATACGTGCCTGCTCCGTGGACACGTGCTCAGGGGAGAACATCGCCCTCTCATGGAACATCCTGGTAATCACCGTAACAGACTCAGTACCCTGCTTGAGTGTCAGAAACTCTTGGGCCAAACGCTCCCTCTCCACCTGGGGAACGTACTCATCTCGGAACATGCCAGTGAACCTCTCCCAGATCACTGCCGCAAGCTCAGCAAGCGTAAAGTGCACCGTCACAAACTTCCACCAGTCCTTTGCTCCCAAGCAAATCTGGTTCAGCGCGAACCGAAACTTCAAATGCTCAGGAGTTGAGCACGTGAAGAAACACCCCTCTATGTCAGAAATCCATCTCATAGCCGCCACCGGGTCCTGGGTCCCATCAAACTCTGGTGGTTTTGTGTTGCTGAACTCTCGGAACAGCAACGCATCACCACCCTGCGGCCTCGCGGCAGCAATAGCTGCGGTAGCCGCTGCAACAACAGCCTCAGAAAGAGCGGCATAACGCTCGTCGAAGGTCTCAATCAACGTGGTCTTAATAGACCCGAACATCTCTGGTATATCTGCCCTGATGGCCGCAGCCACCTCCTCATGGATGATCCGGTGGATCTCCTCATCACTGGTCTCACTGCTCTCAGGCATCAGACGTGTCCTCACCATGATCTACCTCTGAAATACAACATATGATAAATTAGAATCCATTCGAGCATACTCACACTCAACAACTCATCCCTCCTTGATCCTTGGTATTCCAAAGATTCCTACTTGGGCTGTACACAGCTCCGGTGCTTTCAGTAGTACGGGCCCAATCCTATTGTCCGCACCGTATCAGAATACACCCCAAGTCCTCCTCTTCAGATCCCAAATTCCAAGTACTCTACAATGCACAAACCACTCTCTAACAAATCTCTCATAAGCCCCTCGCTGCTACCCACTCAATCTCAAGCATCTCATAGCAGCTCACCTCTCCCTAGGCTAAGGCATCACAAATCAGGCCACTCTAGTCCTAATAGGAGTACCTAGCCTACTATAGCATGAGAATACATCATATCAATATCAATCTCACATAACATGAGGGTATTTTTGGGAATTCACCGTTCGGGCGTGGACTGATCGTACACACAACTCTGCTCTGCGTTCTTCCAAAAATCTTTTTTTTTTAAAATACTTCTTAAATCCTCAGTTTGAGTTCAAATACGCCCGAAGGTGTACTCGAATCCCTCAAACCAAGGCTCTGATACCAACTTGTACCACCGTGAATTTCAAAATAATTTTTCGCATAATTTAAAAAAACATACTCATTTAATTTTCATAAAACATTAGTGTTTGAAACTCCAATCAATGTCATACAACGAATCCCAAGATCGCATATCATAAAAATCCCATGTGTGTGTACTGATCAAGCCGGCACCTTACCACGGTCATCACTAGTACCTGAAACACACCAACAGTGTAAGAACAAAGCTTAGTGAGTTCCCTAAAATACCACACATAACACATATTAGCCACTCAAGGCTATAACTCTGTGGGTCCGTAGACCCTACTCTGTGAATCCTCTAGTTCTAACTCTGGGAACCTTCCGGTTCCAACTCTATAAGCATGCACAACATAAATCACATAGAAATAATGCAGTACAACACATAGCATACATATAGCATACAAATACTCTGTCACATAACTCTGGTTACCTACTCAAGGTAAAGTATAGTGAGAAGACTCACCTCGCGTATCTCGATAACTCGCGAATCCCGGAAATCACTCGCGCTCGGTCCTCCGAGCTATAATCCTCTTATAACATCATATACCTCTAATTAACACTTTCACAACTAAAGTTGACTACCCCTATCAAGTCAACACTGGTCAACTCTGGTCAACGATCAACTTTGACCGGACTCGGCGAGTGCACTAGAGCGAATCGGCGAGTCTATACGTGTTCACTGACTCCCTAGGATCCTCTCTTGACACGTTGAGTACTTCCTTGACTCGACGAGTTCAACCTGGCATGAATCGCGGGGCCACCACGACTCAACTCGCCGAGTCTCAAGAACAACTCGGCGAGTTCCAGCTTGACTCAGTCCGCCTGTCAACCCTCTCTGACTCTCCCTGACTCACTGAGTCAACCCATAACTCGGTAAGACCACTCGCTGAGTGGGTAAAGGCAATCTTCATGCTACTCGCCGAGTCTGTTCTTCGGACTCAGCGAGTCTAAGCCATGCATGAACTCAAACTCACTCCTGAGGTCAGATCCGTTCCAGTAACTCATAGATCCAGTCCTTCCAAGCATGTTTATCACGTAAAGTTACAATCTTGGCTACCATGCAACGCTTACAAGGCTTCTTTTGGTGAAATGACATCTAAAATGGTAACCTAAGTCCCCAACTCAAAAGGATAGGCATAAATCAGGGCATTTGGGACTCTCTGGACCTACTAAGATCCAGATCTAGGTACCAATTCCCAAAGGGACCTCTCAGACTCCAATTACAAGGCATAAAAGGCATGAAGAAACACTATATTTGACCATATACATAAAAACACGAGAATAAGCTCTGAATAATACCTCAAATAGCTTCCTCTGCCAAAATGGAAGTAGATCCAAGCTCCCTAGCTCTCCTAGTTTGTCCTTCCTCTTCCCTTCTTGCTAACACACACAAAGATGATGAATAATGGCCTCTTTTCTCACTCATAAGGACTCACAGATGCTCTGATGCTCTCAAGGTCGAAGGTAGCCGCAATGAAGGGTTATAAGGCCCTTTAAATAGGGCTTAGGGATGGGAAATTAGGTTTTCATTAAACAGCGTGGACTCACCGAGTCCGGATGCAAACCCGCGTCCAAAATCGCGATCATGCTTGGCGAGTCTAGGCTCCAACTCGCCGAGTCTCCTCAGAAATTACCAAAAATAAATAAATGAATAATACGTGGGAATCCGGGCTGTTACAGGGAGACTTTTGGATTAGGTGTCTAAGTCCATAACTATAATTGGTATGTACTTGACCTGAGAGTAGCATGGTCTATTTGGGTTGCATATCACCAAGACAATATGATAGGATGGACTTTTCAGAAGAGGTTATTTATGATTTATTAATATATTATATGTTCTAATATATTAATATGAAATCATATTATTTAATTAGTATTGATCAATAATTAATTTGGAATTAATTTAGCGATAAAAAGATACTAATTAAATGTAAGGGGATTGATTGGTAAATCGTTCATTCTTATGGTGTGGGCCAATGATCCATGATTCTTTAGGTTGGGCTAAACCAATGTTACAACCCATGGATGATCCATGGGGGTTTAAACCCATGGAGCCTAAAGAATATGGAAGTTCATACACATTAGGGTTTACATGATGTAACCCTAATCTTGCCACACTATATAAGAAGCCCCTTAGCATCCAAAATAACACACTAGTGATCCTAGGAGTTCATTGAGTCGATTTTGGTACAAGAAATACTCTCTCAAAAGTCTCCTTTGTTTTAGGTGTGTTGTGATTCCATTTGAGGTGCAACACTTAGGGCACTATGTTCTGAAAGGCCAAACTCAAGAAGTTCTAGAAGCTATAACAAAGAGGTAATTTTATAACTCTCTTTTATGTTGGTTTGACTTGGTATTCCCAGTTCTTCTATTTGGTAAAAATGTTTCTTCGTTAAGAATGAGTCTTATGTTGACTATTTCTGCACATGTGAGAAAAATACTACAAATATATTTGTTAGAAATGTTAGTAAATAATACTAATGATAATTGTCTAGATATGATATATGTTCGGGATTTTGAGAATTCTTGAAGATCCGGGATCCTGAGTAGGGTTAAGGATCTTGGCCCTAACAGTAGCCCCTAAATGATACCTGCAATATATTTAAGTTAATTTCTAAATATTTAAAGTTATAATTGCATTTAAACTGAGATAAGGGTTTTGGAATACAAACCCTAACGAATAGAATTTTATCCATTTAATCCTAATGATGGCACGATCAAATCAATCATCTCTCTCTTATTACCCAAATAAATATGGGTAAATAGTGAAAGGTTTCCCCTTTACTTGTGCTTGTTTTCCTCATATCGTCACCGACTATCTCTGAAGGTATCCTTCTTTTTCCTTCTCTTTAGTTTTTGTACCATAGGAAAAAACTTGTTCACTCTCGTGCAAGTGTCATTACCCCTTTGAACGATTTCTGTAATCAAAAGCTCGTCACCTATAGTGAGACTTGTTCTATTGACGATGAGGATACTTGGTGGTTCCTGAAATCCAATGTGGTTTTTCCTACAGATACACTTTTTAGGTCTTATGATGCTTCGATTCAACCAGATTTTCTTTCACCATCTTGGGTATGCTTCCCTGAATACCCTTTTTATTTGGTTTTGAAATACCTTTTTTCTGGATTCATCTCTGAGTTTTTTGAAACCACATAATTTCATATATCCAAGCCATGCCTTTCATCTGGTGGATCTTATTCCATATCAATCAGTTAAACCAATCGAATGATCTAGGTATAGGTGTTGCTGAACTAGCTCATGTTTATGATCTCTTTACCTTTCATCTGGCGGATTTTTTACTCAATCTCAAACCCAACAAATCCCCTCTCATTCTGAAATCAAAGGACAATAACGAAGCCTAGAAAAAAAAGTACATCTTTGTGAGGTGTGACTCTAATTTTGATGGGTTTTGAGCATTTAAACATTTCCTAAGTGTACATGCAACCCTAATAAACCTTGGATCTATGTTTGTCTAAATACATGCAAAATTTGGTTTCCAAGGTTCATAATCCTATCTAGCATACATGGGAAATTTAATCCTAAAAGGATAGCTAGAAATACATACCTTATAGTTGATTTTGATTCCTTGAAACCTTGTGAGCCTAGCACCTCAAGTGTGATGCCTCAAATGCTTCACACAACACCAAATGCTTTTGGAATGACTTTAGGGAGAATGCACACACTCTAAAATCGGCCTAGCCCTCTTGTTTTTTTTGTGTAACCGATTTTGGTGAATAGTATGTTCCTTATATAGTGTTGACACATCTAGGGTTACACCATGTAAACCCTAATGTGTCATGACTCTTCATTTCCATTACCTATGGGTTTGTAACTCCCATGGAGCATCCTATGGGTTTAACCCAACTTGATAATCCATGGAGCCTTTTAGCCCACTATACAAGTTATGGATGATTTACATAATCAACCCATATATTTAATTACTTATCTTTTGATCACTTAATTAATTCCACATTAATTCTTGATCAATACTAATTAAATAATACTATTAATATATTAGAACTTATAATATATTAATAAACCACATGTGTTATTTCTCTCATTTAGTCTATCCAAAATGCATGGTCCCATGCAACCCAAATCGACCATGTCGGGTCGGGTCAAGTACATACCATAAATAGTTATGGACTTAGACACCTTATCCAACAGTCTCCCACTTGGATAAGTTTAATAACTATAACTGCAAGTATGACTTCAGGAACCGATCGACAATCGTAGCTCTTTCAAGGTCTCTCGGAACTGAGAAGATGATGATATGCCATTTAAGATAAGTGTGTTGGATTAATGTCTAAGTCCATAACTATTTTGGTATATACTTGACCCGATGGTGCATGGTCCTTTTGGGTTGCCTTCACCAAAGCAACTTGATAGGATGAATTATGGAGAGAAAGGATTAAATATGATTTATTAATATATTATGAGAATAATATATTAAAGTAGAAATCATATTGTTTAGTTAATATTAGTCAAGAATTAATAAGAATTAAGTTTGTGACTAAAAGATATTAATTAAACTTAAGGGACTGGAATTGTAATTATAAGATAATTGCAATTTGGTCTATGGATTGTCTTATGTTAAGGAGTGGACGAATTCTATGGGGAAACCCATTAGAAATCGTCCAAGGCCTTTAAGGAAAGGAGTCCATGGGTTGCTTAGGGCTTAAGCATCCAAATTAGGGTTTCCTTGTTAGACAACCCTAATGGCCTCACTATATATAGAGCCCTTATGCCCCAAAAACGTGGACAAGCTTCCTTCTAGGGTTTCCACATGTTTTTGGGCAGCCTCCTTCTCTCCTCCTCTTCATCCTCTTGCTCTTGGTGTTTGTGAAGCATTAGAGGAGTGACATTTGTGACTCTAAGCTTTCTAAACTCAATACAAGGAGGATTTGAGATTGTTATTGCTATATAACAATCAAGGTATGATCTAAACCCTAATTATATGTTATATTGATTATCATATGCTAGATCTAGGGTTTATAGTCTTGGATAAATTGCATGTACAATAGAGAAACCTAGATCCAAGAATTAGGGTTTGTATGAGCACATAGGATGTTCTTATGACCAAAACCCATCAGTGGTATCAGAGCCTGATTGGTTTCTATTGTATTGATGCATTATGTAGCTGAAAAATGTTTTCTGGCCTTCTGTTTGACCTGACTCGGCGAGTCACTACCAGGACTAGGCGAGTCAGCCCTACTCGGCGAGTTCCAAAGTGTGACTCGGCGAGTCGGAGCGTCAGACAAAGGAAACTTCGGATTTTGTGTTTTGCTTAAGGATCATTACCATATTTGTTTTAAACTTATAAAATACGAATTTTATTGTTTCTTAAAGAATATCCTTGCCAAAACACAAGATAATTACCAATTAATTAGATAATAACTTCCTTATATGATTAAAGTTGATTATTTGTATTAATTGGGTAACTTATTTTGCAAGAAATTGAAATTAGGTCAAATATAGATAATGACAAAATTAATTTGTTAATTTATATTATTTGTTATTTGATCCTTGAGTTATGAAAAGTTTCAATTTTCCCCTTTAGGTTTTATAGTTTAAATTTGAACTCAAAAGTTTAGTTTTGAAATTTAAATAGTTGAAACCCTAATGTTTTGAAAAGGTTTCAAAACTTGCCCTCAAGTTTTGGAATTTAAATTTTGATTAAAAGTTTAATTTTTATGTATATTTAAATTCTAAACCTAAATGTTTTGAAATGTTTCAAAACTTGCCCTCAAGTTTTTGGAATTTAAAAGTTGATTAAAAGTTTAATTGAGAATGTTAAATTCTAAAACCCTAGTATTGTTTTGAAAAGTTCAAATCACACCCTTATGGTTTTATTAATTAATTAAGGTGTATAATTAAGCGAGGTTTAATAAATCCATAAAAGTTATGGTTTACAATTTAATTGAATTAAAAGTATAATTGTTAAATTTGACCACATAGTATTTTAAAAGTGTAAGATACACCCTATACTATATATAACATTAAAAGTCTAACATTATATATATATATATATATATATATATGTATGAGTAAAAGTCAGTCTTACCGTTAGTATGCCTCATTCACGAAGCTGTTCTATAAGGGGTGTTTAAGGAAATTGCCTATAAAATGGCGATTGAATGGGTATCCACTCTTACCCACCGCACTCTTGACTAGTGGAGGGTCGTTAGCCGAACGGGTAGGATAGGACAAAACCTTCCATTATAAGTATAATGAAGTACAAAAGTAACTAAATGTTTTTACAAATTCCCAATCTTAGTTACTTAGGCAAAAGTGAATTGATGCAATTCAATGAAATTACACTTTGTGCCCTTGCGAAGACGTTAGTGGAGCGTGTGTGGTTAACCAGCACACTAAATGGTTCTAACCAAAGTTAGAAAAGGGTGACTCAATGTTTGTCATAGTTCGGTGGAGCGTGTGTAGTTTACCGGCACATCGAATAGGTGACTGTAACATGTGAGGGCACCATGCAAGTTTGCATGGTTATTCACACCCGTTTTGTGATCCTCGACATCCCAGTCACAAACTAGAGGGGCATATCGAGATTTAAACATGCCATTGAAAAGTTCAATGAATCTCAAAGGATCTAGGAGTTTTCATAGATTTAAAACTTAAATTTCTTTTTCGTTTTTCATGGTGGAAATTAGTGAATCGTCATTCACTTACCTTCAAATATTTTGCAACTAGATTACGGCATCCTTTTTCTAGGTTGTAGCGTATTGTGTTGGGTCCTAGACGTAGTATCTCATTTGGGTGATTTACTAAGGACTCAATAATCAACTAACTTGAATTCGTTTTCTCCCGTTTTGTAGATGTCAAAGTACGACAACTATGGTCTTCTCAAATCCCGTGGAACAAGCATTCCACATGAAGATAATATTCCACGATTCGATCGAGGAACAAGATATCATGCTTCACTTCCTCCACCTCCTCCAATTATTCTCCCTAACCCACAAGTTTGTAGACTTGAAAAGTTCAAACTCACTCAAGCCCTTTTGGCAAGTAAACATAAAGAAGGAAAGTCGGTGTGTGCACACGTCCTAGGGATGAAGTCACACATTAATAGGTTAAGAATGTTGGGATCCGTTGTCTGTGAGGAGATGGCTGTTAATTGGGTTCGTCAGTCACTTTCTAACTCATATAGTGAGTTCGTAAGAGAGTACTATATGATGAACTGCGACGTGACCCTTATAGATCTCACCTACATGCTTATTGCCGCTGAATCTACAATGGTTTGGCGCAATGGAAAAGCAAAGTTGATTGGTGAATCTACCTTCCAAACCTCTATGGATATAGGCAATGACAACGAAAGACATGCCATGATCGAAGAGTTTGATCATAAGAGAAAGGAAATATCTAAAGTAGTTCCATGTGTTGTTCCAAAAGAGTCAATTTGCTTTTATTGCCAAGACAAGGGGCATTGGAGACGAAGCTGCCCTATTTACCTATGAGATCTAAGAGATGGGAGAGTCAAAATGTATGGCTCTACTTTAGGTAAAATCCATTGACTAACTCTTTTAAGCTCCTATTCTAGATTCTTGATACATAATGTAATAAGATTACAATTGATGTTTTGTAGGATCAAAGAAAAGAGAGGAAGCTTAAGGGAAGAAGTGAGCAGAATCTAACCGATAAGGAATGGATTTTGATCGCATTACTTGAAGATTAGATTCTCGAGCTGCCACTTAGAGTTAGAATTAGATTGCTAAGAAAGATGTATTAGCATAGTTTTTCAATGATTTGCATTGTAAGGAAAAAAAATTCTGCAATAAAATAAATTTTGATTTTATATTATTTATTTATCCTTGCAATGGCGTGTATGAAAAATTGGTGTTAGAATGTTTCTATTATTAGCAATAATGGATTTGTTTCTTAATTATGTTATTTGTGGAAATGTCGAAAATTTACCGAATAGGGAAAGTTTCTCATCGCCCAAGTTTCAATTGGATAGAAACTTTGAATCATGCAACTTGGTTGCACGATGAATGTGAAATTTCATATTTGGAAATTAGACTAATTCATTGACAAAGTGTCAAGTGAAGGACTAGGAGATCGAGGACACAAAGTTGCGTGTTGATCAAGTCCACCATAAGAGTAACAAGATATTCGTCATGATTTACTAAAGGTTTAGTAAATATGATTATACTTATAAGATTAAGTGTAGTTCTGAATTGATTGAAAAAGTTTAAATCAATAGCAGAACGAATAAGAAGAATCAAGTAGGCAGAAATATAAAAGGTTCTCCATTCAAGGAAGAAGGGAGAGTACCTTTTATGCTTTATGATAGGTCTTAATGATTAAAAACCATATCTTAATTGATCCTCTAAGTGAGTCTTGGTACAATTATATGTCTAAGAAGAGGAATCAGGAATTGAAGAAATGGTTAAATCAAGAAGTCAATCATACTTCGTTCCAAAACAAGTCTTAGAGTTAAGATTGTGAAATTGAGTGATAAGTATTAAGAAGGTTTATAACATTCATAAAATGTGGAAAGTTGTGATGTCTTGGATAAGACAAAGACCAACTAGGACCAATTTTATGAAGTGTTTTTGGTCTTGATAAAAGATACACTAACTCTTGAATATTTGTTTGTCAAGAAATGTTTATTAACAAGAGAATCTTATATGTCAAGGAGTCAATGGGAGTCTTAATGGTCTTGAAAAGTTTCAAGAACAAATCAAAAATAAACTTTGTCAATCATCACTAGCACACAAGTTGAGGTTTACAACCTATCGTGTTGACACTATATTGCTTCTGTGCCGTTCCAATTGAGTTAATTATGCATGTGAGCCCTATGAGTTCTCATTTGAATGCATAAAAGGCAAGGACCTTGATCAATGAAAAATACATTGATAGGAAAGGGTGAGCTACTTAACTACTTGGAAGACATGCTGGGCAGCTGGGCTACCGTAAGGCACGAAATCAAGATTAAGAAAGTTCGGTCCATATGAGTTTGAATTTGTCGTAAACTTTGGTTTTGACAAATTCACATGGATAGGAACACATACACCATTAAAATCTAAGTGTCATAAGATTCCCTCCTTCGTGTAAATGACTGTGAGGAAATGCTTTCACTAAGAGAGATTTTAAAAAGATAGTGATTGTGAAATTGAACTCTCGAATTCGATTATGGTTACGATATCCCTTTCCATGATTCGAATTGTGAGGTTTGGAAATTAGTCTGAATTGTTTAGACACACATATGAGCTATCTAAGGCAAAGGTGTATAAGCTTAGATAAAGGATTATCAAAGCATTAGGTATTAGAAACATGAACTTAAGAAATTCAATAAGTATCGTTTTTCTAAAAGTTAAGCTGTTTCGGAATACATGTCAAAGGTAGTGGGAGCATAAGTGTTATGTTTATAATAATCATCATGATAGTGGGAGCATAAATGTTATGATTTTATGATTATTATGGAAAGTATTGCAAGTTAGCAATATTAATTATAGAAAACAAGATTTATACCTTGCAAAGTCGTAAGGTTGTAAAGTTGTTTTGCTATAATTAAGGGAGAGAATATTATGCTTCATTTCAAATTTAAAGGTTTAGGTTGTGAAAGGTTAATAAATTTAGTCAAGGAAACATAGCGTGTTCTCAAATTTCGATTATGATTACGGCATTCCTCTTCATAGTTCGAACTTTGAGAACGTATCACATAAAATATTATGGCAGAAGATTGATAAAGTATTGAATCTTCATGTAAGACATTATGCATCATGTCCCATACGCTTCGGGTATAGGATCGATTGCAAATGCTATAATATTTGACCATTCTAAAATTTTCCAAATGTCTAGCGCATTTAGAGGGAAAAAGAACAAGAATCGGTTTTGACTAAGATAATTAAACAACTATCAAAGGACAATCCAAAGTTCGCCGAGAATTGGTCGCTTGTGAGTAGTTGGAAGTATAATATTGGATGGACCATATCGACATTATTATGAATAGATAAGATTCTATTGAGAATGAGTTGTCATATGGTAAGTATGGAAAGTTTTCCATATTGGGAATTGAATATTGAAAATCTATGTCTAGATTAGAAACTTTTATGCAAAAGGATGTTCAAAGGATTGGGAGTTGTGAAATGTTAGAATCTAGCATATTCCATAAGTGGCAAGAATTTGATATTTTTTCACTTGTGAAAAGGATTGGGAGTTGTGAGATGAGTATGATTGGAAATGTGTTCATTTGATCTATTTCACAAAGTAAGAACCATAGATAAACATTGTGTGCATGCTAGGAGCATGGGACAAGTGTAATAATTCAAGTAAGAAGTTGATTACCCGAAACAACAAATAATGAGTAATCGATATGGTGATAAATAAAAGTTGTTTTATTTATGCTCAAAGGTTTGAGGCCATATGTGATTAGTATTATTCTTGTGTTTCACTTTGCATGTTTTGACTTCCTGAATAATATAATTGGTTTTGAACAGTCAAATTATTCGAACGGGCCACAGTCGTTCATACGTTGGAAGTAGGTATGAATGAAGACTGTCATGAATTGGTGTGTGGATTGTCTAAAGAGTATTAGACATAAACAATTGTTTGTTGCAACGTTCATGAGTGCTTATGAATATGATTTGAGCTTTGGATTAAACCCACGCTCACTTGGATCACTCCATGAATTGTATCACAAGTGATTGGTGAGACGATAACATCTTATATTCTTGAAACTGAGATGTGTGAGTTGTATCTTGCAAATCGGTTGCACATTGATAATATGTAAACGCACCAGTAACTTGGTGTCATAAAACATATTGTTGTGTGTGATTCGGTGAGTGAGTGCAACCGAGCATTGAATTTAAGTTTATCCGCTCCTTTTATCCAAAGTAGGATAAAAGCGATATCTTTGGGCCCCTCGATGATTTAGTGATGACAAACATAAATGCTCGGCCGGGCTAGGGCTAATTTGATTTGTTCAATTAGTCAGTCGTCATAAATCGGAAGTCGAGAAATAGTACAGAGAGAATGATTAGAAATCATGTCTCATACGATATCTAGAATGGAGGAATATATGATCCCTTATCTAAAGGATACGCATATCTGATAGGATCAGAGTTGACAGCGGCTTTGGAAAGCTACGATTGCAGATCAGGATCTGAAGTCATATGCAGAATAGTTATTAGACTTATCCAAGTGGGAGACTGTTGGATTAATGTCTAAGTCCATAACTATTTTGGTATGTACTTGACCCGATGGTGCATGGTCCTTTTGGGTTGCCTTCACCAAAGCAACTTGATAGGATGAATTATGGACAGAAAGGATTAAATATGATTAATTAATATATTATGAGAATAATATATTAAAGGAGAAATCATATTGTTTAATTAATATTAGTCAAGAATTATTAAGAATTAAGTTTGTGACTAAAAGAGATTAATTAAACTTTACGGACTGGAATTGTAATTATAAGATAATTGCAATTTGGGCTATGGATTGCCTTATATTAAGGAGTGGACGAATTCTATGGGGAAACCCATTAGAAATCGTCCAAGGCCTTTAAGGAAAGGAGTCCATGGGTTGCTTAGGGCTTAAGCTTCCAAATTAGGGTTTCCTTGTTAGATAACCCTAATGGCCTCACTATATATAGAGCCCTTATGCCCCAAAAACGTGGACAAGCTTCCTTCTAGGGTTTCCACACGTTTTTGGGCAGCCTCCTTCTCTCCTCCTCTTCATCCTCTTGCTCTTGGTGTTTGTGAAGCATTAGAGGAGTGACATTTGTGACTCTAAGCTTTCTAAACTCAATACAAGGAGGATTTGAGATTGTTATTGCTATATAACAATCAAGGTATGATCTAAACCCTAATTATATGTTATATTGATTATCATATGCTAGATCTAGGGTTTATAGTCTTGGATAAATGGAATGTACAATAGAGAAACCTAGATCCAAGCATTAGGGTTTGTATGAGCACATAGGATGTTCTTATGACCAAACCCCATCAAAGTGATCATATAATCCTCTGTTCTAAATATTAGCCGGAAAAATGCATGGAAGAATGTCTTACTTATTGTCCAGCAGTTTGTTTCCTAATTTCTGATTTTTTTGACAAAGAACTTAATTGAACACATCAACTTAGTTCTGACCGGTCCCGATACATAGGTCAAAATAAAATCATCGAGGGGCCCAGATATCAGCTTCTAATCCAAGAAGGAACAGATAAACTTCGAATCATATGTTTGCTCTACTACTTGTTGAATCATATACAAAGGCACATTTTATAACATCGAGTTACCAATGCATTTTCGTACAATCAATGCATAACCAACTCATAGGTAGCAAATCATATCTCTAGGTTTGAAGACTTATATGATATTACCGTCTCACGATCACTCGAGATAAATTCCATGAAGTGATTCCAATGAGTATGGGTTGAGTCCAATGCTCAAAACTTATGAGCACTCATGAGTGTTGTAGCCATGTCTAACAACTTAGACCTCTGTAACCAAACATGACATTCTTGATTCATACCTACTTCCGACATATGACCGACTGTGAAGGTTTGAATAATATGATTTACCAAACATAATTATTCTAGAAGTCAAAACATGAAAAAGAAATATAGTAAACGATTGCCAAGAGATAGCAACACTTTACTCATAAATAAAACAACTCCAAGGTCTACAATGAAGTTCTTCAGACATATCGCCTCCTTTGCTGCTTCGCTCGCTGCTATATACTCGGATTCGCAAGTTGAATCAGCCACTGTTTCTTGCTTGGAACTCTTCCAAGAAATTACTCCTCCGTTTAAGGTAAAGACCCAGCCCGACTGAGAGCGGAAATTATCCCTGTTAGTCTGAAAGCTAGCATCACTATACCCTACAACTTCCAAGTCATCACTCCCACTGAGGGTAAGAACCCAGTCCTTAGACCTCCGTAGGTACTTGAGGATATTCTTTACCGCAGTCCAGTGTGCCTTACCAGGGTTCCCCTAATACCTACTAACCATGCTCAAGGAAAAGGCTACATCAGGCTGAGTACACATGATAGCATACATGATCGATCCTACAGCCGAAGCATAAGGTATTCAACTCATTTCTACTATCTCAGCCTCAATACTAGGGCTTTGTGTCTTACTCAATCTGACGTTACTCTGGATGGGTAACTCTTCTTTCTTGGAGTCCTGCATGCTGAATCTCTTCAGCACCTTATCCAAGTAAGTACTCTGACTAAGTCCAATTAGTCTTTTACTCTGGTCTCTCAAGATCCTTATCCCTAGAATATAGGCAGCTTCTCCTAGGTCCTTCATAGAGAAACACTTCCCAAGCTAGGACTTAACTTCCTGCAGAGTTGGGATGTCATTTCCTATGAGTAGTATGTCATCCACATACAATACCAAAAAGCTAACTATACTCCCACTAGCCTTGACATATACACAAGATTCATCTTCACTCCTAGAAAAGCCAAATGCTTTGACTTTCTCATCAAAGCAAAGATTCCATCTGCGACGTGCTTGCTTTAATCCATAAATGGATTTCTCAAGTTTACACACTCTATTAGGGTACTCTGTATTGACAAAACCCTCTGGCTGACTCATGTAAACATCCTCAGCCAACTTTCCATTAAGGAAAGCGGTTTTGACATCCATTTGCCATATTTCATAGTCATGAAATGCGGCTATGGCTAACAGAATCCTAATAGACTTAATCTTGGCTACTGGAGAAAAGGTCTCATCATAATCAAATCCCGGAGTTTGACAAACCCTTTGCAACCAGTCGTGCCTTATAAGTGTGTACATTACCATCCATATCAGTCTTTTTCTTGAAGATCCATTTGCACTCTATAGTCTTACGACCTGATACATTCTCAACCAAGTTCCAAACTTGATTGTCATACATGGACTGTATCTCGTTGTCCATTGCCTCTTTCCATTTGGCTGACACAGGGCCTGCCATGGCTTCCGCATAACTGTTAGGTTCATCCATACCTATCAGTGTCTCGTCACTGATAAGTGTATCACCTTCCGCAGTAATATGGAATCCATAGTACTGCTCAGGTGCATTCCTAACCCTTGTGGAACGCCTCTGAGGTACAGACATGTCAATTGGCTCAACAGGAGTTTTCGCCTCAAATTGAGTGCTAGGGTTCGAAGTTCCTTCACCACCTGACTCATGAATTTCTTCAAGGTCAACTTGCCTCCCACTGTTTCCTTGGCTTATGAACTCTCTCTCACGAAAGAAAGCCATCCTAGCTACAAAGACCACATTTTCACTAGGTCTGTAGAAGAGGTAACCAAAGGATTGTTGTGCGTAGTCGATGAAAATACACCTCTCACTTCGAGGTTCGAGCTTATCATGAGTCTCGTATATCATGAAAGCCTCGCAACCCCAAATCTTGATGTGGTCTAGTTTGGGTACTTTACCAGTCCACATCTCATGAGGAGTTTTGGCAACTTTCATTGTAGGGAATAGATTAAGGATATGGGCGGCAGTCTCTAAGGCATACCCCCAAAATGAGATTGGTAGCGAAGCTCGACTCATCATGGAACGAACCATATCCAACAAGGTTCGATTATGCCTCTCAGCCACACCATTCAACTGTAGTGTCCTAGGAGGGGTCAATTGTGAGACAATCCCACATTCCCTAAGATAGTCGAGGAACTCTGAACTCAGATACTCACCACCTCGATCGGATCGAAGCATCTTAATGTTCCTGCCCAATTGATTCTCGACTTCCTGTTTAAAATCTTTAAACCTTTCAAAAGTCTCTGACTTATGCTTGATTAAGTAGACATATCCATATCTACTGTAATCATCAGTAAAAGTCAAATAATAACGATTAGCATCCCTTGTGGCATGTTTGAAGGGTCCACACACATCCGTGTGTACAAGATCCAACAAACCTTAACCCCCATCACAAGAACCTGTGAAGGGTGACTTTGTCATTTTTCCAAGTAAGGATGATTCGCAACTATCATCTGACTTTATGTCAAATGACTCCAAGACTCCATCCTTTTGGAGTTGGCCTATGCATTTCTTGCTTATATGTCCAAGACGACAATGCTATAGTGATGCTTTATCCAAGTTATTATCATTAACAAAATCCACACACAATACATTATTTCCTAAGTTATCAACCACAGATACAGTTTCATACACACCATCACAAAGTCATGCTTTAAAATAAAGAACATTATTAAAAAAAGCATTAATCGAACCAACTTCGTTATCAAATGAAAAGGTGAAACCTTTTTCATACAATGCATGAAAGGAAATAATATTTCTTGCCATTTATGGCGAATAACAACATTTATTCAAATCTAAACTAAACCCACTACTTAGTGATAAAGTATAAACTCCAATCTTGGTGAAAGGTAAAGCTTTCCTATTCCCCATGATTAAGTTTATTCTTCCATGCTCCACATTCTTACTTCTTCTTAGCCCTACAAATCAGAACAGATATGAATACCACAACCGGTATCAAGGACCCATGAGTTAGAATGGGGTGAGTTATTAGATAAGATAGTGTAAATACCTGGATGGTTGGGTTTAACTTTCCCATCCTTCACATCTTGCTGGTATTTTGGGCAGTTCCGCTTCCAATGTGATTTTTCATGGCAATAGAAGCATTCAGCCTCTTTTGGGTCAGAAGAAGGAGTGACGAAACCTTTCTTGGTTCCACTTGAAGAAGAGCCATCAAGGTTCCTAACCTTGGTACCCTTCGAAGAGCTCTTCCTCTTCTTTCCTCGACCTTTCCCGATTGCCAAAACTAGGGCGGAGTTTGGAGTAGGAGTGTTAACAACCGACTTAGCCTTAAGACATGTTTCTGTGGTCTTGAGGAGTCCCTGAAGTTTGCTGAGTGTGACCTCTTCCTTATTCATGTGATATGTCATGCGGAATTGATCATAGCACGATGGTAAAGAGTGCAAAATAATATCTATTGCAAGCTCCTCAGGGAAGTTCACATTAAGCTTCAGAAATCGATCCACATACCTTTGCATTTTCTGCATGTGGATCGTGACGGATTCCCCATCCTTCATCATGGTTGTTATGATGGAGTAGATGATTTCATACCTCTCTTGTCGTGCACTTTGATGGTATCTTTCCATCAGATCTTGGTGCATTTCAAAAGGGTAGAATTCCTCAGGACTTTTGAAGTTCCGTTGTCATGGTGGCCAACATGATGCATGCCACTTTTGTAGCATCCTTTTCATGTGCCCGAAATTCAGCGATCTCCTGGGGAGTTATAGTGGTCTCATCAATCTCCTTAAGCTCCTTATCGAGGACATATTCTTTGTCCTCGTAGCTGCTAATCATCCTGATGTTTCTGGTCCATTCATTGAAGTTGGATCCATCAAAAGTGACTTTCCCACACAAGTTTATAAGGGTAAAGGAGCCATTAGGATTAGAGCCAAAAGCAACATTGTTAGAAGACATCTGAAAGAAGAGAACAAGATTAGTTTAGATATTAAGAGAGTCCTTAATAAAACACCCAAATGTAATATTAGGGCTAGGATCCAATCACAATATATTATAACTTAGAAGATGTATGCCGTAATCCAAGCTATAACATATTTGAAAGGTAGGTGAATGACGATTCACCAATTTCCACAATGCAAAACGAAATATAAATATTAGGTTTTTTAATTGGTTCTTAGAAATTCTTGGATTCTTTTCAGATACAATGAACTTTTCAAATGCATGTTTCAATCTCAAGTGTGCCCTCAAAGTTTTGTGACTGGGATACCGAGGATCACAAAACGAGGTGTGAATTAACCATGAAAATCACTTGGTACCCTTAAAGTTTATCACTCAATCGATGTGCCGGTAAACCACACACGCTCCACCGATACTATGATAAACCTTGAGTCACCCTTTACCTACCTTGTTAAGTCCAAGTTAGTGTACCAGTTAACCGCACACGCTACACCAACGACTTAAACAAAGTGTAAAGTGTAATTTCATGGATTAACACCTTATTCACATTTTTCCTAAAGTAACTAACATTGGGGATTTAATAAAAGCATTTAGTTACTTTATAATATTCATCATACATTTAATGAGAATTTATAAGTCCTTGTCCTAACCGTTCGGCTAACAACCTTCCACCGATCAAGGAAGCGGTGGGTGAGAGTGGACACCCATTAAGTTGCCATTTTATAGGCAACAACCTTATACCCCCCTTATAGACCGGCTTTGTGAATGAGGCGTACTAGTGGTAAGACGACTTTATCTTATACATATATATATATATATATATATATATATATATTATTAACTTATAATATAAAGTATAAGGGTTGAATTTTAACTTTTAAAATTCAAAGGGTTAGAACTAAAGTTTATTAAGTGACTTTACATGTTCCAAAACTTGAGGGAAAGTTTTGTAACTTTACAAAACCATTCACATTCATAACTTATGAGTTATTAAAATGAAGACTCTTCATTTTATAACTTATGTGTTCTTTAAATGGCATTTAACACAAAGATACTTTTGGTTGTCAAGTTATGGACTCCATTAAAACACATAAAGATCATGAATTAATCATATAAACAAGTAACTCCTATGATCTATCAAGAACTCATAAGAACGTGAACATTCATATCAAAATTTCAAGAACATATGAAAACATATAATCATGAAAAATTGATATTAGCCATTCTAAATGGATTAGAACAATCATTACACCATCTAAAACAAGTTTTACAACACCAAAACAGTTTAGGGTAATATTTCTAGTCCATTTATAGCAGCCAAACTCCAAAAAGTGCTCACTGGATGACAAACTCGTCGAGTTCAACTGGGAACTCGCCGAGTTCATGCTTTAACACACAAACTCGGCGAGTTTTTGGCCACAACTCGTCAAGTTTTCATGTCTGGACAGTTTTTGGCTTTTGGAAAACAAGTTTGCATCACGTATTCAACAAACAAACCTAGGTTTTGATACCACGGATGAGTTTTGTGCATTATAACACTTCCTAAGTGTACATGCAACCCTAATAAACCTTGTATCTATGTTTGTCTAAATACATTCAAAATTTGGTTTCCAAGGTTCATAATCCTATCTAGCATACATGGGAAATTTAATACTAAAAGGATAGCTAGAAATACATACCTTATAGTTGATTTTGATTCCTTGAAACCTTGTGAGCCTAGCACCCCAAGTGTGATGCCTCAAATGCTTCACACAACACCAAATGCTTTTCGAATGACTTTAGGGAGAATGCACACACTCTAAAATCGGCCTAGCCCTCTTGTTTTTTTTGTGTAACCGATTTTGGTGAATAGTATGTTCCTTATATAGTGTTGACACATCTAGGGTTACACTATGTAAACCCTAATGTGTCATGACTCTTCATTTCCATTACCGATGGGTTTGTAACTCCCATGGAGCATCTTATGGGTTTAACCCAACTTGATAATCCATGGAGCCTCTTAGCCCACTATACAAGTTATGGATGATTTACATAATCAACCCATATATTTAATTACTTATCTTTTGATCACTTAATTAATTCCAAATTAATTCTTGATCAATACTAATTAAATAATACTATTAATATATTAGAACTTATAATATATTAATAAACCACAAGTGTTATTTCTCTCATTTAGTATATCCAAAATGCATGGTGTCATGCAACCCAAATGGACCTTGCCGGGTCGGGTCAAGTACATACCAGAAATAGTTATGGACTTAGACACCTTATCCAACAAATTTTTGTAGGGATCTCTTGCCAATGACATGGGTTAAAATGGGTAGGATTTTCTTCTTACTTGTAAGAATTCTAAAATTCACTTTCTTATTTTGTTTATTGTGATGTAGGGTTCAAGTTGGAAGAAACTGCTCCCGCTGCCGAGGATACTAAAGGCAAGGTTGCAAACTTCGTCACTCTATCTGCAGCTGGTAGATCTTTAAAGCTCGAACACTTTATCCTTGAAGAAGGCTCTTCCATAACTACTTCAATGGCCACCGGTAAGGATCTTGCTTTCTTCTTATTATCTTCTTTATTTTTGGGATCCTAAACTAATGGGGATCCATCATAACATACAGGACCCAAAGTTACTCGCTTCAGTACTCAATTTGGCCTCTCTGGTCTGGTAGATGAAATGTCCAGTGGTTTGATCATGGTCAAGGAGGAAAAATTTTCCGCCTCTCTTTCCCCAAAGAGGGCTCATATTGATCTAACTGTTACGACCCCAAGTTTACGGAAGAGGAAAACCATTGAGGTCACAGATCTGAGCCTGGAAAACCTTGGAGCCGAGGAAGCACTCAAGAAGTTGGTCTCTTTTTCTCAAGCAGTAAGTTTTTCTCGAACTTTGGTCCTTGTTTTTCTAGTTTAATATTTACTAATGTCGTTCTTGTTTCAGGTTTTTAACCATATATCTCGGTCCACTACTGACTTGAAGGATAGGATTGAGAAGGCTGGGCTAGCCTTATAGGAGTAGGAGAAGGTATGGAAAGCCTCCATCAAATATCTCCTAATGAGGTTGGAGCTACTGAGTAAAGAGAAGGATGAGAAAAAGGAGGAGCATGTTGCAAAGATTGTTGAGGTGAAGGATAGCATTATTGTGGCCATTTAGAAAGCTAAAATCAAACTTGTAGAGGGTGTGGCCAATGCAAGATCTTGGAATGTAGCTGGATGGTGTGAAGCCCAAGCTAAATTAACTGGTGAACCTCTTAACACCAGTCTAAATCTTGCAGGGTAGCTGAAGGTGGGAGGATAGGGGGAAGACGCACAAAAGGTCCTAGGTGGTGATGATCAAATCATGGTTTAGGTTTGATTAGTTAGAAATAATTTTAATATTTTAGACCTGTAAAGCAATTAACTCTTTTATTTATTATTTATTATTTTTTGTGGGTTTAGTGGGCAACCCTTTTATGTTATGTCGTGGTCGTTTATATCTTCTTGCATGTTGATGTGGTTGTAGTAGTAGCTCTTTTAAGGATCACTACATGATTAGGATCCTAAAGAGTTTAGGTTTTACAAGAAAGCTTCGGATCTTAATAATCTGAAACGGTTATTCTCTTAGGACTTTAAAACAGTTAGGATCCTTAGAAAGATAGGCCTTTAGTTATAGCATAGAAATATAGTTTTTAAGAAACAAGGATAGATAGAACCTGATGATACTTAGCTTTAGTTTTGACCTTTTTGAAGTCTTCTGACTTAGGAGAAATTTCTTATTGTAAATGCTTCAACTCCCAAGGATCTTGGAGCTTGTATAGGGAAGGATCCATCTTAAGATAACCCAATTCTGGAATTTGATAGGGAAAAATAGCTATTTAGCTTCTGTTGGAAAAAATCAAACTTTAGGAAATACAAGGGAAAATCTCAGCTTCGAAAAGTAACTAGGGAGGGTCCTAAATTAGAAAATAATTGCAGAAGATCCCAACATAGAATCTCAGTGGGGAAGATCCCAACTTAAGAAATTCACTATCGAAGGTCCCAACTTAGAAAATAACTTAGAAACTCAGTGGGGAAGATCCTAACGTAAGAAATTAACTATAGAAGATCCCAACATGAGAGATTCAATTAGGGAAGATCCCAACTTAAAAAATTCACTTAGGGAATATCCCGACTTATGAAATTCACTTGGGGAAGATCCCAAATTGAAGATAACATGACAATATAAACCGTAGATTAATCATTAGGATCTTATCATATGTTCATAAATAGGAGGGTTACCAAGTCACTAAAGCGTGAAATGATCCCATGTAACATTCCCCTCTGGCACGTATCACAATATTGTCCGCGTTGGGCTCCCTACACGAAAAAATCCCAGGGGTCAGCCATCCCTGGATTGCTCTCTCCCGAGCACGCTTCACTGCAAAGTTCTTATGGGATCTTCTGCCGTCACGACTTTAAAATGCGTTGTGACAAGGAAGGTATCCACACCCCTTATAAGGTAATGCTTAGTTCTCCTTCCAAGCCGATGTGGGATTAGGTGCAACCCACCTTCACCCCCCATTATAGGGTTCGACATCCCCGTCGAACAGATCGACCCGTGCCCGATCTCTAATACCATTTCTCGATTTATGTGTGTCATCCTTGCGCAGGGGTCATGCTAATCTTCTCTGTATCGTGCTAGAGGGGGATGTTACATCCTCTTACTCACATCCTATAGTAAGATATCGTGCATCCAAGCAAAGTGTAGATATCTAAACTCGTGAAAAATAGGTTATTATCTCTTTAAACTTTATAGGGGATTAAGTACCCTTACCCGGAGGAGAGATGATCGGTCTCTATTCGTAGTGGCTAGGATACTTGAATTTTTGCAAATTGAAAGTGTTATTTTGGGGTGGGCTTTAGTCGTGCTAATTCCCCTCCAATGCTTAGTTAGTAATATGGTCTCTTTAGGTAAAATTAAAAATAAAAGAATTTAGACAAAAATCTAAAGGAAAGAATGTGTACCTTGAATCCGTTAGAAGATGAAATATTTAACTCACATGAAATATGCCTTTAGGTGTATGACATTCCAGGATCTTCGCAAGATGTCTCCTTCTAGATAGACAAATGATATGCCCCCTTTCACTCTTTTGAATCAATAAGATATGGTCCTTCCCTTTTGGGTGCCAACTTGCTTGCATTAGGATCCTTGGTATTTTTTACTACTTTCCTAACGACCGACTCACCTACCTAGAATCTTACGAATTTGATGTTTTTGTTGTATGATTTGGCTATCCTTTGTTGATGAGTAGCAATACGGATCCTAGGAAGATCCCTGAGTTTATCAATAGTGTTGAGATATTAAGCAAGGATCTCATTCTAGTTCTCCTATTTTTGGAATCAGTATCTTGTAGTTAGGGTCACCACTTCAGGGTAGATCATGGTCTCTGTTCCAAACACCAAGGAATATGGATTTTCACCTGTGGTTGTTCTTGATGTAGTCCTATCCATCACAGGATGAAAGGAAGTTCATCAACCTATCTTCCTTTCTTTTCATCTAATCTTTTCTTCAAATTGTTGACTATGATCTTGTTGCTAGATTCCACTTGACCA
Organism: Lactuca serriola; assembly: GCF_051521515.1. Lineage (NCBI taxonomy): Eukaryota > Viridiplantae > Streptophyta > Magnoliopsida > Asterales > Asteraceae > Lactuca > Lactuca serriola. Next base: position 269,263,883 of record NC_136415.1, read on the forward strand.
TTGGTTTGAGTATGAACATGATTAGAGTTTATCATTTTAATTACCCAACTGGTGTAAAAGTATCTAGTCCTTTTGCTTATGAATTGTGACCCGTTATCACATATGACTTCGGCCGGGATCCTAAATCTGGTAAGGATATTACGCTTAATGAAAGATACTACCTCCTTATCTCATACATGAACAAAGGCTTTCGCCTCTATCCATTTAGAGAAATAGTCTATCATTATTAGCACGATGACTTTTCTGTTGGGTTTTGAGCATTCTAACACTCCTATGGTAAACCTTGGATCTATGTTTTCTCTAAAATACATGAAAAATTTATTTCCAAGGTTTACAACCTAACTAGGATGTTATAGGGAACTTGTAATATAAAACTTTAAGTAGAATAACATACCTTTCTTTTGTGGTTGATTGCTTGGAGTTTTAGAGCCTAGCAGCAATAATGTGGATGCCTCAAGTGGTGTCACAAATCACCCAAAACAACTTGGAAATACTTGAGAGAATATGATGCTTGCTAGAATCGGCCAACCCTTGTTTCTCACACACACTAGTGCCAATTCTAGAACCAAGGACCTCTTTATATACTATGGAGGATTAAGTTTAAACCCTAATACCCATGACTCTTCATTTACCTAGGATCCATGGGTTAAAAGCTCCATGGACTTCTATATACTCTTAGCCCATCCTAAATAAATTTTAGCCAAATTCGTATATATGTAAGAGTCCATATTTAATTAGCCTATTTTGATCATTAAATTAATTCCAAAATTAATTCTTGATCAACACTAATATAATAATATGATTTCATATTAATATATTATAACTTATAATATATTAATAGATCATAAACATCATATTCTCAAAAGTATATCCATACAAATTGTTAGGTGAAGTGCAACCCAAATGGACCATGCCGGGTCGGGTCAAGTTCATACCAAATATAGTTACGGACTTAGACACCTTATCCAACAGTCTCCCACTTGGATAAGTTTGATAACTATAGTTGCAAGTATAACTTCAGGAACCAACCAACAATCGTAGATCTTTTAAAACTCTGTTGAACTATGAAGCGCCATTTTAGATAAATGATCATATAATCCTCTGTTCTCAAGATATCAGCCGGACAAATACATGGAACAATGTCATACTTATTGTCTAGCAGTTGTTCCTCAATCTCTGATTTGTTTAACATGGAACTAAATTGAACACATCAATTAGGTTATGACCGGGCCCAACACATATTTCAAAACCAAATCATCGAGGGGCCCAGATATCGCTTCTATTGCTAGAAGGAATAGATAAACTTCGACTCATATGCTTGTACTAACTACTAGTTGAATTATACATAAAAGTATAGCTGGTACAACTCCAAGGTCTCCGATGAAGTTCTTCAGCCATATCGCCTCCTTTTCCGCTTCACTCACTACTATGTACTATGATTCACTAGTATAATCAGCTAGTGTCACTTGCTTGGAACTTTTCCAAGTAATTGCCCCTCCATTTAGGATAAAGAGCCAGCCTGACTGAGAGCGGAAGTTATCCCTATGAGTGTGAAAGCTATCATCACTATACCCTGCTACTCTAAAGTCATCACTTCCACCGAGGGTAAGAACTCAGTCCTTAGTCCTCCGTAGGTACTTGAGAATATTCTTTACCGCAGTCCAGTAAGCCTTGCCAGGGTTTCCCTGATATCTACTGACCATGCTCAAAGGAAAGGCCACATCAGGACGAGTACAAGTCATAACTTACATGATCGAGCCAACAGCGGAAGCATATCGAAATCGACTCATCTCAGTTATCTCAGCCTATGTACTCGGACTCTAAGTCTTACTCAATCTGGCATTGTACTGGATTGGTAAGTCTCAATCTGGCATGTTGAACCTTTTCAACACCTTATCAAAGTACGTACTCTGACTAAATCCAATTAGACTTTTACTCCTGTCTCTCAGTATTCTTATCCCTAGGATATAGGCAGCTTCTCCAAGGTCCTTCATAGCGAAACACTTCCCAAGCAAGGACTTAACCTCCTGCAAAGTTGGGATGTCATTTCCTATGAGTAGTATGTCATCCACATACAGTACCAAAAAACTAACTATACTCCCAATAGCCCTAACATATACACAAGACTCATCTTCTCTCCTCAAAAGCCAAACTCTTTGACTTTCTCATCGAAGCAAAGATTCCATCTGCGAGATGCTTGTTTCAATCCATAAATATATTTCTCATGGTTACACACTCTATTAGGGTACTTTGCATCGACAAAACTCTCTGGCTGATTCATGTAAACATCCTCAACCAAATTTCCATTAAGGAAAGCAATTTTGACATCCATTTGCCGTATTTCATAATCATGAAATGCGGCTATGGCTAGCAGAACCCTAATAGACTTAATCTTCGATACTGGTGAGAAGGTCTCATCATAGTCAACTCTTGGAGTTTGAGTAAAACCCTTCGCTACCAGTCGTGCTTTGTAAGTGTGCACCTTCCCATCTATTTTGTTCCTCTTCTTGAAGATCCATTTGCACCCAACTGTCTTACTGATGGGTTTTAGGTAAAACAAATAAACTAGAAAAACAATTCCTAAGTTCACATGCAACCTACTTTGGATCTATGTTTTATCTATTAAACATACAACTTTGAATTGCAAAACAAGAACCCTAGAGGAGAGAGGATATAATCGAAATTTACAAACTAGGTTTTAGTAATTACATACCTTTCAATTGTTATAGTAAACAATTGATAATTCCCTTGATCTTGATCTTGATCTTCTTGGAAGCTTAGCACCACAAGTGTAATGCCTCTAATGGAATCACACCCAAACTAGCAAGAAGGAAAGTAGAGGAGAAAAGGGAGAGGGAGTATGCAAAATTTCGGCCCTTAGGGTTTCTTCAAAAGAAAAGAGTGACCAAAACATTAACCAGGAGGCTCCTTATATAGCTGAGGGATAGGGGAAACCCTAGTTATCCTTTGCTTAGGGCCTAAGCAAACCCAAGGGCCTTATCCAAGCCCCTATGGACGAAATTATTAGGGTTTCCCCTAAAGATTTTGTCTACCCTCTTCCAAGGGGTTTCTAGATCCTTCTACTCAACTATTAGATAATTGCAAACTAGTCCCTGCACTTTATAATTAATTCTTTTAACCCCAAAATTAATTCTAATTAATTTCTGGCTAACAATTAATTAAACATAATGATTTCTAATTAATATATTAATCTTTTAACATATTAATAAATTCATTTATATTAATTTATTAATATTATAATAAATTAATATCTCTCCTTTCATAATTTCCTTGTCTGGTTGCTAGGTTTGAGGGAAACCCAAAAGGACTGTGCTGCTATCAATTCAAGTACATACCAATTATAGTTATGGGCTTAGACACCTAATCCAACAGTCTCCCACTTGGATAAGTCTGTAACTATAATTGCTAGTATGCCTTCTAAATTTGACCAGCAAATTGTAGCTTCCAAAAAGTTGTTGACGAACTCTGACCCAGTCAGTTACGTGTCCTAAGATAAGTGATCATATAATCCTTCGTTCTGCTAGATATCTCTAGACAAAAGACATGGAATGCAATCAACCTCTTTGTCCAAAATCTATGTTTCCCGATTCCTGATTTGTGATGATGTAGGACTTCTAATTGAACACATCAATTTAGTCCTGGCTGGGCCCAGCACATAAGTCAACACCAAACCATCGAGAGGCCCACAGATATCGCTTTTCCGGTTAGGGCAAAAGGAACAAATAAACATTGACTCATATGCTTGTATCTTTTACTCATCAAACCATACATGATAATTCGTTTTATAACACCAAGTTACTGATGCGTTTTCGTATCACCAATGCATAGCCAACTTGCAAATCACAACTCATATATCTCTGTTTCAAGATTATAAGATATTATCGTCTCAGTATTACTCGTGATGAATTCCATGAAGTAATACTCTGAGCGAGGGTTTATCCAATAATCAAATCTCAATTTCTGAGTACTCATGAACGTTGCAGCAAATACATTGCCATGTCTATCCTTAGACAATCTACAATCCAGTTCATGACAGTCTTGATTCACTACTTACTTCCAAAAGTACGAGCGACTGTGGAGTTTGAATAATCTTATTATTCGGGAAGTAAAACATGCAAAAAATGAAACACAATAATAAACAATTGACAAAAGGTAGAACCCAAACTTATAAATAATACTTTATTATTTAATCACCAAAAGTCAATTACATTTACTTTGTTACAAGTTTCAGAAAACTAATCTAACTACTAAAACTAATATCATCTTTCAGTCCTATGCTCCGAGCATGCTGAATATGCTTAGCCCTACTCAGACCCTTTGTGAGAGGATCTGTTGGTTTATCTTCAGATGACACCCTCTTCACTATAAGATGGCCTTCTTCTACTCTATGTCTGATGAAATGGTACTTTCTGTCGATATGTCTGGTTTTACCATGATCTCTCGGTTCCTTTGTCAAGGCAACCGCTCCTTCATTATCGCATAACAGTTCCATAGGCTCTTGGATGGATGGAACAACTCTGAGATCCCCGATGAAGTTCCTCAACCAAGCTTCTTCTTTCGACGCTTCACTTGTTGCTATGTACTCTGATTCACAAGTAGAATCAGCCACCGTATCTTGCTTGGAACTCTTCCAAGTAACTGCTCCTCCATTTAATAAGAATACCCAACCTGACTGAGAACAGAAGTTATCTCTATCCGTCTGAAAGTTGGCATCACTGTAACCATCTACTCTCAAAGTATCATTGCCACCAAGTACAAGGACCCAGTCCTTCGTCCTTCGCAAATACTTGAGTATATTCTTTACGGCTATCCAATGTGCTCTACCTGGGTTTCCCTATTAGCGACTGACCATGCTCAAAGCAAATGCCACATCAGGGCGAGTACATGTCATAGCGTACATGATCGATCCGACAGCGGAAGCATAAGGTACAAGACTCATGTCATCTATTTCCTCATCTGTACTCGGGCATTGAGTCTTACTCAATTTAGTATTGCTCTGGATAGGTAGCTCTCCCTTCTTGGAATTTTCCATACTAAACCACTTTAGTACCTTATCCAAGTATGTGCTTTGACTAAGTCCAATTAGTCTCTTCTTTCTATCTCTCAATATTCTAATCCCAAGAATATAGGCGGCTTCTCCTAGGTCTTTCATGGCAAAACACTTTCCAACCTAATATTTAACTTCATTCAAGGTTGCAACGTCGTTACCAATGAGTAATATGTCATCGACATATAACACCAGAAAAGTTAGTATACTCCTACTAGCCTTGATATACACACAAAACTCATCTTCACTTCTAGAGAAACCAAACTCTTTGACTTTCTCATGGAAGCAAAGATTCCAGCTGCGAGATGCTTGTTTCAATCCATAGATGGATTTCTCAAGCTTGCACACTCTATTGGGAAACTTTGCATCAACAAAACCCTCTGGCTGACTCATGTAAACATCTTAAGCCAACTTCCCATTAAGGAAGGCAGTCTTGACATCCATCTGCCAGATTTCATAGTCATGAAAGGCAGCTATGGCGAGCAATATCCTAATAGATTTAACCTTAGCTACTGGCGAAAAGGTCGCATCATAGTCAACCCCTGGGGTTTGAGTGAAACCTTTTGCAACCAGTCGAGCCTTGAATGTATGCACATTCCCGTCCATGTCTATCTTCTTCGTAAAGATCCATTTGCACCCAACTGTCTTACGACCTGGTGCACTATCAACCAAATTCCAAACTTGGTTGTCATACATGGACTTAATCTCGCTGTCCATTGCCTCTTTCCACTTGGAAGCCTCTAGGCCTGCCATTGCTTCCTTATAAATGATTGGTTCATCTAAGTTTACCAATGTTCTGTCACTTATGAATGTGTCACCATCTGAAGTAATATGAAAACCATACAACTCAGGTGGCACACTCACCCTAGTGGATCTTCGAATAGGTAATGATTTATCAACTGGTTCAACAGGAACTGTTTCCTCTGGTTGAGTGCTAGTGTCATCTAAGGTTCCTTCATTGGTTGACTCTTGAATCTCTTCAAGGTCAATGGTACTCCCACTGTCCTCTTTGAATATGAGCTCTCTTTCTAGAAAGACTCTTCTTCGAGCTACAAAGACCACGTTTTCACTGGGCCTGTAGAACTAATATCCAAAAGACCGCTTTGGGTAACCAATGAAAGCACATTTCTCACTTCTAGCTGCTAGCTTGTCGTGAGTCTCTCGTCTTACGAAAGCTTCACAACCCCAGACTTTAATATGTGCTAACGAGGGAACTTTCCCTGTCCACATTTCGTGAGGTGTTTTGGCAACCTTCTTTGTAGGGACAAGATTGAGGATGTGGGCAGCTGTCTCTAAGGCATACCCCAGAAGTGAATAGGAAGCGAGGCACGAATCATCATAGAACGAACCATGTCTAACAAGGTTCGATTACACCTCTCAGCTACACCATTTAACTGTGGTGTCCTAGGAGGAGTCAATTGTGAGACTATCCCACATTCTTTCAGATAGTCGTTGAACTCGATGCTAAGATACTCTCCGCCTCTATCAGATCTAAGTATCTTGATCTTTCTGCCCAATTGATTTTCGACTTCATGTTTAAACTCTTTGAACTTTTCAAAGGTTTCTGACTTATGTTTGATCAAGTAGATGTAACCATATCTGCTATAATCGTCAGTGAAAGTCACATAGAATCGATTAGCATCCCTTGTGGTTGATCTGAAAGGCCCACACACATATGTGTGTATGAGATCCAATAGACCTTCACCTCTCTCACAAGACCCTGTGAATGGTGATTTTGTCATCTTTCCCAAAAGACAAGATTCACACATATCATCTGATTTTAGGTCAAATGATTCCAACACTCCATCCTTTTGGAGTTGGGCTATGCGTTTCTTGTTAATGTGTCCAAGACGACAATGCCACAAGCATGCCTTGTCTACACTATTAGACAAGTCAATATTAAGTACACTATTTCCTAAGCTATCAACACAAGTCACTGTTTCATACACACCATCACAAGGTAAAGCTTCAAACACAAAAACATCATTCTTATAAACAGAAATTGAACCATTCAAATCATTAAAAAAATATTTAAAACCTTGTCTGAACAATGCATGAAATGAAATAATGTTTCTCGTCATCTCAGACGAATAGCAACAATTTATTAAATCTAATCTAACATCATTACTGAGCAAAAGTTGATAAACTCCAATCTTGGTAACTGGTGAAGACTTTCTGTTCCCCATGATCAAGTTTATTCTCCAATGCTCTATCTCCTCACTTTCCCTTAGCCCCTGCAAATCAGAACAGATATGAAAACCACATCCTGTATCAAGGACCCATGAACGAGAAGATAATGAGTTATTAGCAGAAATAGTGTAAATACCTGCCGATGATGGCTTCACTTTGCCATCCTTGATATCTTGCAGATATTATGGGCAAGATCTCTTCCAATGCCCCTTTTGATTGCAGTAAAAGCAAATGGCCTCTTTTGGATCAGAAACATGGGGAGTGGAACCATTGGGCTTAGCCTTCGGGCCATTACTAGATGACACAACTTGAGCCTTGCTCTTCCAGTTTTGCTTGGGAGGACCTTTCCTCTTCTTCCCCTTCCCTATCCAATGGCCAAGACAGGGGCACTTGCAGGTTTGGAGGGTATACTTTTACCCTTCATCCCTGCCTCAGCTGTCTACAACAAGTTGTGCAATTGGGCCAATGTCTGCTCAGTGTTGTTCAAATGGTAAGTTAACATAAATTGACCATAACAATCAGGCAACGAGTTCAAGACCATGTCAATGGCCAATTCCTCATCGAAGTGAATGTTGAGCTTGACCAAACGCTCTATGTAGCGTTGCATTCTTTGCACATGAGATACAACCGATTCCCCCTCTTTCATCTTGAAAGCCATGAGTGACTTGACTACCACAAACTTTTCTTGACGAGCTCGCTTATGGTACTTTTCCATAAGGTCCTTGTTCATCTCAAAAGGCCAGTAGTCCTCATAGTACCTCCGCAATTCTGGGGACATAGTTGCAACCATGATGCATGCCACTTTGGTAGCATCATCATAGTGTTTCTTGTAGGCAGCATACTCTTCGGGAGTGGCTTTTGACTCATCAAGTTCTTTGAGCTCCTTTTCAAGGACATACTCTTTATCCTCGAATCTGAGCGCCATCTTGATGTTACGCATCTAATCATTATAGTTCGAGCCATCCATAACGACTTTGGAGAAGATGTTGAGTAAAGAGAAGTTGTGGCTGGAGGATGATGAAGCAGAAGTGTTTCCAGGAGTAGACATCTGAAAAGAAAGATAGTTATAGTTAGATTTCAAGACACCTCAATATAATAACCCAAAGATATCATATCAAGGTTAGGATCCAACTATGACGATTTATAACTTAGAAATGGGATGCCGAGATCCAGGTTCAAATCTCATAAAGGTAGGTGAATGACGATTCACCAATTCCACCATTAGACAAAATAAACGAAGTGAAATTCCTAATTCTTTTGAGATACATTAAAACTATTTAATGGCATGTTTTAATCTCGGATTATGCTCTACTATTTGTGACTGGGATACCGAGGATCACAAACTAGATGTGAATAACCATACAAATGTGCTTGGTAACCTTATTGTTTTATCACTAACTATTGATGTGCCGGTAAACCACACGCGCTCCATCAAAATGATAATTATAAGATACCCATTACTACTCTTTATTAGTGCCTTTTAGTGTGCCGGTTAACCACACACGCTCCACTAACGACCAATAAAGCATAATGTGCAATTTCATGGATTAGCACGCTTTTCACATTTTTCATAAAGTAACTAGAGTTGGGATTTTGAAAAATAATGTTCTAGTACTTTCTTTAATAGCATTATACTTTTAATGAGAACTAGTTATCCTATCAAATCCGTTCTGCTAACGACCCTCCACTAATCAAGGAAGCGGTGGGTGAGAGTGGACACCCATTCACCTACCATTTTATAGGCAGTTTCCTTATACCCCCCTAATAGACTAGCTTCGTGAATGAGGCATCCTAGCGATTTGACTGACCATATTCTTATACATATATAATATTTAACTTTTAATTATAATATATATAAGGTGTGTTTTAAAACATTTTAAAACTCCAAGGGTTTATATAAATTTTTCGAAATTTAAACTATTAAATTTTAAATTTAAATAAACCAATTAATTAGATTTCATACTTATATATTAATTAGCTTTTAATTAATTTATTAAATCTTGTAAGGATTATCCAATCAAATTAATCAATTAATTTAATCCTAATCCTTATCCCTCTAAATTTCGAAAATATAGGGATAGGATAATTTCCTTATTTTCCTCAATTATCCAATAAGGCAACTATTATCCAAAACAAAGAAACCCTAATCTTTATAGCATATTTCAAAATTTTCAAGGGAGGAGGCTAGGGTTTTCAAAACCCTAACCCTAATTTCGATTAGGGTTCTTTGGAGGCTAGGGTTTTCAAAAACCCTTTGATCCATAACCCTAAAAATCGAAAAAAAATGGCCTTTAGGGTTTAATAGCTATAAACCCTAATTTGCAATTCAACAATTATAACAATTCAATTTAAAACAAACAAATGCTCTGATACCACTAATGGGTTTTAGGTAAAACAAATAAACTAGAAAAACAATTCCTAAGTTCACATGCAACCTACTTTGGATCTATGTTTTATCTATTCAACATACAACTTTGAATTGCAAAACAAGAACCTTAGAGGAGAGAGGCTATAATCGAAATTTACAAACTAGGGTTTAGTAATTACATACCTTTCAATTGTTATAGTAAACAATTGATAATTCCCTTGATCTTGATCTTGATCTTCTTGGAAGCTTAGCACCACAAGTGTAATGCCTCTAATGGAATCACACCCAAACTAGCAAGAAGGAAAGTAGAGGAGAAAGGGGAGAGGGAGTATGAAAAATTTCGGCCCTTAGGTTTTCTTCAAAAGAAAAGAGTGACCAAAACATGAACCAGGATGCTCCTTATATAGCTGAGGGATCTAGGGTTTAGGGGAAACCCTAGTTATCCTTTGCTTAGGGCCTAAGCAAACCCAAAATCGTTATCCAAGCCCCTATGGACGAAATTATTAGGGTTTCCCCTAAAGATTTCGTCCACCCTCTTCCAAGGGGGTTCTAGAGCCTTCTACTCAACTATTAGATAATTGCAAACTAGTCCCTGCACTTTATAATTAATTCTTTTAACCCCAAAATTAATTCTAATTAATTTCTGGCTAACAATTAATTAAACATAATGATTTCTAATTAATATATTAATCTTTTAACATATTAATAAATTCATTTATATTAATTTATTAATCTTATAATAAATTAATATCTCTCCTTTCATAATTTTCTTGTCTGGTTGCTAGGTTTGAGGGCAACCCAAAAGGACTGTGTTGCTATCAATTCAAGTACATACCAATTATAGCTATGGGTTTAGACACCTAATCCAACAACGACCTGATACATTGTCAATCAAGTTCCAAACTTGATTGTCATACATGGACTGAATCTCGTTGTCCATAGCCTCCTTCCATTTAGCAGACTCGGGGCCTGCGATGGCTTCCCTGTAATCATTAGGTTCATCCGAATCTATTAGTGTACTATCACTGAAAAATGTATCTCCATCAGTAGTGATGTGATAACCATAATAAAAATCAGGTGTGTTCCTAACTCTAGTGGAACGCCTCAGAGGTACAGACTCATCTATCGGCTCAACAGGAGTTTCCTCCTCAGGTTGTTCACTAATGTTTGAGGCTCCTTCACCACTTGACTCTTGAAGCTCTTCAACATCAATTTGCCTCCCACTGTCTCCTTGGCTTATAGATTCTCTCTCATGAAAGACTCTTCTCCTTGCATATGTCTTGCTTCGAGGTTCGAGCTTATCGTGAGACTCGCGCTTCATAAAAGCCTCGCAAACCCAAATCTTGATGTGGTCTAGATTTGGAACTTTCCCAGTCGACATCTCATGAGGGGTTTTGGAAACCTTTTTGGTAAGGACTAGATTAAGGATATGGGCGGCAGTTTCTAAGGCATACCCCCAGAATGAGATTGGTAACGAAGCTCGACTCATCATGGAACAAACCATGTCCATCAAGGTTCGATTGCGCCTCTCAGCCACACCATTCAGTTGTGGTGTCCTAGGAGGTGTCAATTGTGAGATAATCCCACATTCCTTAAGATAGTCAAGGAACTCAATACTAAGATACTCTCCTCCCCGATCGGATCGGAGCATCTTGATGTTTCTGCTCAGTTGATTCTCCGCTTCCTGTTTAAACTCTTTGAACTTTTCAAAGGTTTCCGAATTATGCTTGATTAAGTAGATGTATCCATACCTACTGTAATCATCAATAAAAGTCGCATAGTAGCGATTAGCATCCCTTGTGGCGGTTTTGTAGGGTCCACACACATCTATGTGTATGAGGTCCAACAAACCTTCACCCCTCTCACAAAAACCAGTGAAAGGTGACTTTGTCATTTTTCCAAGTAAACAAGACTCGCAACTATCATCTGATTTTAGGTCAAATGATTCCAAAACTCCAGCCTTTTGGAGTTGGCTTATGCGCTTGTTGTTGACATGTCTAAGACAACAATGCCACAAGGATGCTTTATCCAAGGTAATTGAAGAATCAATATGAAATACATTATTTCCTAAGTTATCCACAATCAACACAGTTTCATATACACCATCACAAGGTAATGCTTTAAAATAAAACACATCATTATAAGAGAATCAATAACACCAATGTTATTATCAAATGAAAATGTGAATCCTTTCTTGTACAAACTATGAAAGAAAATAATATTTCTCGCCATTTGTAACGAGTAACAACATTTATTCAAATCTAAAGTTAACCCATTTTTAAGAAATAAAGAATAAACTCCAATCTTGGTCACATGTGATGCTTTCCTATTGCTCATTATTAAGTTTATCTTCCCGTGCTCCACTTCTTCACTACATCTTAGGCCCTGCAAATTAGTACAAATGTGAATACCACAACCTGTATCAAGCACCCAAAAGTTAGTATGCAATGTTTTTTTAGAAAATATAGTATAAATACTTGCATGGGTGGGTTTAACTTTCCCATCGTTTACATCCTACAAGTACTTACGACAGCTTCGCTTCTAGTGCCCCCTTTCGTGGCAGTAGAAGCATTGTGCTTCCTTTGGGTTTGAAGAAGGAGGAATGGGACCTTTCTTGGTCCTACTTGATGATGATCCATCAAGGGACTTTCCATTGGTACCCTTTGAAGGGGTTTTCCTCTTCTTCCCCTTTTCCCTGCCCAATTTCCAGAACAGGGGCTGTTGTAGGAGTAGGAGTAGAAGTAACAGCCAATTTACCTTTAAGTCCACTTTTAGTGGTCCGTAAAAGTCCTTGAACTTTTCTAAGTGTAACTTCCTCCTTGTTCATATGATAAGTCATACGAAACTGATCAAAACTTGGAGGTAAGGAATGGAGAATGATATTAATCGTCATGTCCTCAGGGAAGTCCACATCAAGCTTTAGCAATCGGTCCACAAACCTTTGCATTTTCTACAAGTGACCGGTGATGGGTTCACCAGCCTTCATTCTGGTTGTTATCATGGAGGAGATGATTTCATAACTCTCTTGAAACGCGCTCTGATGGTACCTTTCCATCAAATCCAGGTGCATCTCATAGGGGTATAAATCTTCATAGGATTTCTGGAGTTCGGGGGTCATAATAGCCAACATAATGTAGGACACTTTAGTAGCATCCTTCTCATGTGCAACATACTCTGCAATCTCCTCAGGAGTAGCAGTGGACTCATTGGTAACCTTAAGCTCCTTGTGAGGGACATATTCCTTGTCCTCATAGCAGGTAATCATTCTGATGTTCCTAATCCATTCATTGAAATTACAACCATCAAAAGTGAATTTCCCACACAAGTTCATGAGGGAAAAAGAGATTGTAGGGTTTGAGCCAGCAGCAGTGTTGGAAGACATCTGAAAGAAAGGAAAGACAAGTTTTAATTAGATAAAGAGTCCTTAATAAGTTACCCAAATGAAATATTAAGGCTAGGATCCTATAGACTATTTCATATCTTGGAAGAAGGATGTCGTAATCCAAGCTATAAAATATTTGAAGGTAGGTAAATGACGATTTACCAATTTCCACCATCATAAACAAAATAAATTATTAAGTTTTAATTGGATTTGAAACTCCTAGATCTTTTGAGATACATTGAACTTTCAATGGCATGTTTAAATCTCGATTGTGCCCTCTCAAGTTTGTGACTGGGATGCCGAGGATCACAAACAAGGTGTGTATAACCATGCAAATTGACTTGGTACCCTTAATTTTATCACCCAATTGATGTGCCAATTAACCACACGCGCTCCACCGATCTATGATAAAACTTAAGTCACCCTTTGCCACTCTTACTAGTCCTTGTTAGTGTGCCGGTTAACCACACACGCTCCACTAACGACTTGGTAAGGTACAAAGTGTTATTTCATGGGTTAGCGCCTATTTCACATTTTCCTAAAGTAACTAAGATTGGGAATTAATAAAGGTTTAGTTACTTTATAATTTCATTATACTTTTAATGAGGATTAAGGTCCTATCCTACCCGTTCATCTAACGACCCTCCACCAGTCAAGGAAGTGGTGGGTGAGAGTGGACACCCATTAAACTGTCATTTTATAGGCAGTAACCTTATACCCCCTTATAGACCGGCTTCTTGAATGAGGCCTAGTAATGGTAAGACTGACTTATTCTTATACATATTTGTATTAATTAAACTTTTAATATAATAGAAGTATAAGGGTTGAATTTTAAACTGTTAAAATTCTAAGGTTCAATTTGGAATTTAAAGTATTAATGTGTGAGACTTTACAAATTCCAAACTTGAGGGCACGTTTTTAAACTATTCAAGACTTTTCAACTTCATAACTTATGAGTTAATGGTTTATTAAAATGAGTGACTTTTCATTTTATGTAACCTATGCGTTTTAATATGGACTTTAAAAGAGTGACTTTTGGTAATCCATAACTCGAGGACAAATTATGGATTCCATTAAAACACATAATTGATCAAGAATTAATCATCAAACAATTCAACAAATTATTCCTATGATATAACAATAACTCATAAGAACATGAACATTTATATCAAAATTTCAAGAATCATATTAACACATATAAAACATGGAATTTTGATATTAGCCATTGTAAATGGATTAGCATAACCATTACACCATCGAAAACAAGTTTTAAAACACCAAAAGAGTTTAGGGTAATGTTTTTAGTCCATTTCCAACAACAAAACTCGAAAAACTGCATTCATGGGCTCCTACTCTTCGAGTACAAGAACCAACTCGATGAGTAGGTTGAATTATCACATGGACTCGTCGAGTCCCCCCATGGACTCGACGAGTTCATGCAGTAGATAGCATATTTTTGAGCTTTTTCAACAAGTTTGCATCAATTATCAAGAAAACAAGCCTAGGCTTTGATACCACTGTTGGGTTTTGAGCATTCTAACACTCATATGGTGTACATGTAACCCTAGAAACCTTGGATCTATGTTTTCTCTAAAATATATGCAAATTTGATTTCCAAGGTTGACAACCTAACTAGCATGTTATGAGGTACTTGTAATATAAAACTTTAAGTAGAATAGCATACCTTTCTTTTGTGGTTGATTGCTTGGAGTTTTAGAGCCTAGCACCAATAGTGTGGATGCCTCAAGTGGTATCACAAATCACCTAAAACAACTTCGAAATATTTTAGAGAATATGATGCTTGCTAGAATCGGCCCACCCTTGTTTCTCACACACACTAGTGTCAATTCTAGAACCAAGGACCTCTTTATATACTATGGAGGATTAGGGTTAAACCTTAATACCCATGACTCTTCATTTACCTAGGATCCATTGGTTAAAAGCTCCATGAACTATCCATGGACTTCCATATACTCTTAGCCCATCCTAAATAAATCTTAGCCCAATCCATATATATATATATATATATATATATATATATATATATATATATGTAAGATTTTATATTTAATTAGCCTCTTTTGATCATTAAATTAATTCAAAAATTAATTCTTGATCAACACTAATATAATAATATGATTTCATATTAATATATTTTAACTTATAATATATTAATAGGTCATAAACATCTTATTCTAAAAAGTATATCCATACAAATTGTTAGGTGAAGTGCAACCCAAATGGACCATGCTGGGTCGGGTCAAGTTCATACCAAATATAGTTACGGACTTAGACACATTATCAACATTTTCCACTAGGAGTATTTGGTAATTTTCCAACTACAAACATTCCCCATTTCATGAATGGATAAGAGATGATAGGGTGTAGAGGTTCTGCCGATTGATGAAAGATATTGTTATGTATTTGAAAAGCGTCACCTTTTTGTGTATTTAAGAAGGCATCCTTTTTAATTTGGAAAATAGTACCCCGTACTAAGTATCTTGGAGCATAAGGATTTTCCCCTAGTATGCTTGCCACACTCTCCTCCATGTATGTATTTTAGCACGTCTACAACTTCGTGATCTTCCAAACATCTTAGGTATGGACCTGCCATGGACTTTTTGTATAACTTCGCTTGCATCATTACAAAGTGTGAGACCCTCATATTGAATGCTTTATTGCTTCTTTCTTCTTTTGATGTCGTGCCATCTTGAAGGTATTCTATAATAGGTTTGATCCAGGATCTCGAAGGATCCTAATTATTTGGATAAAGATTATGTTCATTATCATCCTGGTGAACGGGTTGAGGATTATGATCCTGAATTGTTGCAATGTTGGTTGTCTGATCATGGTCGCAGATATCTTCTGATCTTTTGGTCGGATCCTCAATTGCTAGATTCATTACATGGATTATTGGAATCCTAGTCTCTGGTGGGATCGTAAGGGAACATCCTAGATTGGCCAATGCGTCTTCTTCAACATTATCTTCCCTTGATTGAATGCTTCAAATTCATCGACTAATTTTTGAGAATTTGAAGGTACGATGCTATCCTCACGCCTTTAACTATGTAGGATCCATTAAAGTTGTTAGTTAATAACAAAGAATTGATGTATACCAAAAGATCTTTGATCTGATGATCCTTGGCTAGTGCATTTCCATGATTAGTGCTTCCTATTCTGCTTCATTGTTGGTTGCATTAAACTCCCAACTAATGGCATGGGGTAGAATGCCCCCCAATAGCGATTTTAGTACGATTCCAAGGCTAGTTCCTCTTTAGTTGTATGCTCCGTCCGTGAAGATTGTCTAGCTTCCCATATTTTCTTCTACTATAAGTTGTCGAGTTTCCATTTCAACTTCAGCTGGTAGATCATCACTAAAGTTAGCCACAAAGTCTACTAGTGATTGCGACTTTATTGCGGATCACTACTCACACTTTATGTCAAATGTGTTGAGCTTCACCGACCATTTAGCCATCCTTCCTGACATCTCTAGTTTTCTCACAACATTCTTACTTAGATAATTAGTCCTTACATGTATGGTATTCATCTCTAAATAATTTCTTAATTTAATATAAGTTGTAACTAGTGGAAGTATTAGTTTTTCGAGATGAGAATACCTTGTCTCAACATCAAAGAGACTTTTACTTACGTAGTAAGTGCGATGTTGGTCCCTGTCAAGATCCTTGGCCAGGACTGCACTCACATCATTTTATGAAACTGAAAGGTATATGAGGAGTGGCTCTACATCTAATGGTTTTTACCAATAGGGGCGCTGAGTTTAAGTATTTTTTGAGATCTTGGAACGTGTTTTCATGCTCCTTGGTCCACTCGAATTTATTTTTTTCATTAGGATCTCATAGAAAGGTTTACACCTCCCTGAGGATCTTCAAAGGAACTTATTTTGAACTACTACTCTTCCGGCCAGCCTTTGGATGTCCTTGGTCATAGTTAGGGATCTCAGATCAATTATGGCTTCGATATGTTCGCGACTTGCTTTTATCCCCCCTCTTGGTGACCATATATCCAATAAACTTTCCTGCATTCATCCCAAAGTGGCATTCGGAGGGATTTCGCTTCATGTTGTGTTGGTATAATATATCAAAGGCTTCTTGAAGATCCATGAGGTGATCTTCAACTCTCTTAGACTTGACCACCATGTCATCAATGTAGAATTCCATGGTGTACCCAGGTTTTTCTATGAACATTTGATACACTAATCTTTGGTATGTCGCTACTGAATTTTTAGACTAAAAGGCATGTCAATATAGCAATATATACATGTAGGGGTTATAAAGGTAGTGTCCTCTTGATCGGACGGTTCCATTTGTATTTGCTGGAATCCTACTGAAGTGTCTATAAATGTCAGCAACTCATGTCCTGTCGTGGCATCTATCATCGAGTCTATGTGTGGTAAAGGTAAAGGATACTTAAGGAAGACGTTATTAGGATCCGTGTAATCCACACACTCTCTATTTTCCATTCTTCTTTTGGACCACCACTACATTTGCTAGTGGTTTCTATACAAGCTTCAGCTGTACAAGGTCCAATCGGTCACACTTATATAGTTGTTCCTGTTTCTGTGAGTTCCCATGTACTTTGTGTCTATAGCATCAGCATCTTGTTCTTTTTCCACCTCTTCGCTTAAGTTCGGTAGTTTAGGCTCGGTCAGGTATCGAATGTGGTTCAAGGTTTTCACACAGTTTGGCGTTTACGTGAGGTTCGATAGTTCAGTCATTCCGAGGTTATAGGAACGGTGATTAATCATATACCCTATTAATTACCTTGACATATGAAGGAGAGGATCCTGACTTTTCTAGGACCTTCGTAAAGTCATGCTATTTTTCCCAGGATCTTTCTTTTTTCCTTCCAAGGATCTCTTTGAGATATTCCTTTCTCAGAAGATAACTAATATCCTTTTTGAGGGCTATGAAATCCTCAGTGATATTATGACCGAAATCCTCATGATATGCACACCATTTGGATTTGTCTTTCCAGCTATTTGACTTCTTTCCTTTTCTTGGCCATCTCGCTTTGTCACCAAGATCATGCATGGCGAATATTAGACCTGAAATATCAACAGAGAAGCAATAATCAATAATTTTAGGAAACTCGTATTCCTCTCCTTCATCATCAAGGGAATTAACCTTGTGATTATCATGTTTAGAATATGGTTTTTTTACTTATAGGATCTTTGGGCTGAGGATGTAGTCTTCCTGTTAGGATTATCATAGGAACTCGGCGCAACGGCTCTTTTTGTATTTCTATTTCTTTTTCATCTTCCAATCCGATGAACCTTAGTGCTCGGCTTCTGACTTCATCCATACTTTTGCATGGAATCATCACAAGGTCTTCATAGAATGGAGAATCCTTCATCAAACCCATCTTAAAGGCCTCGACGGTAGTAACCATGTCGATGTTTGTTATATTTAGAGCTTCCCTACCAAACCTACTTACAAAGTCCCTTAAGGATTCTTTAGGATCCTGGACTAGCTGATAGAGATCGCTAGTGATCCGTTCAAATATTCTACTATAAGAAAATTGGTTAATGAAAAGATTAACTAGATGATAAAAAGAAGTAATAGAGTAGGGAGGAACATTAAGACGCCAATTCAAGGATGATCTTGTAAGAGTCGATCTAAAGCCTTTGCATAAACATGTTTGTTTTAAGTGTGGCAGAATTGGAATGATCTCCATTTTCTCCCTATATTGCCCGACATGTTCTTCAAGAGTCGTAATTCCATCGTAAAGCTCTATGCTAGTAGTTTGGAAGCGCTTTGGAACTTTGGGT